>NC_061512.1:116106178-116175527 GCF_022539505.1 Lolium rigidum
AATTCAACCTGTGTCTAATCATCAAGTTCTTGAATTCCTCCTCAATCATCAGAGAAGACTTGGATAAAAGAATTTTGATATCATTCAGAAACCGTTGACAATTCTTGAAGTTGTCCTTCAAGGTAAAGAAGCCAGCAACTTGTTTCAGACGATCCACAGCTTTCAGGTAGCTCTCCAGATCCTCATGGGGACCTTTCAATATCGTAGCTTCTGCCTAAAGCTCGAAAGTATAGCATGCAAATAAATGTCCGGCACAAACTATTTGTTCAACAAACTTACCTAAATTCAATTGTAGGTGGAAAACTGCAACACGATGCCAATTTGAACAGTGCAAGCCCATCTAGAAAGAGCAATGTCGGCACAGGAAATGCTGTAATCATCAAATTGTCAGACATACACTAGTGCTATACAAGCTATTGTTGCGTCCTCTAGAAATACTGATGAAAGTCTAATGAACACAAAACTAAAATAAGCTAATCATTATGCAACCTTGTCATCAGCAGATAAAAACAGATGCACTTGACTGATCACTATATATGCAACCTTGCCATCAGAAGATACACTTTAAAACTACAGCAGCATGGTAGCCATCTATGCGCCTTTAGTCCATCCAAAATTTTAATCTGAATGTAGTCACCCTTGTTAACCAAGGTCCAAAACTAGTCAAGCGCATTCTCCAAATGCTAAACCAGCCAAAATTTGTCGCCCTCGGAAAACAAATCATCTCCCAATGCGTGCAAGATATCACCATCCATTCTACTAGATAACTGGAGAAGCAGTTACAGCCACTGAATCATCAATTTCACCACCTAACCGAACCTCGCATGTTTTTTTCCGGTAATCTCACTGCATGCCGAGAGCATCCAACGCAGAAACGAAGGGGGGCGAGCAGGGCAGGCAGATACACGCACCTCGCGGGCGGTGACGACCTGGGCGAGGATGTCGTTGGCGGCCCTGATCGCCCTGTCGATGTTGTCGTGCGCCCTCTGAGCCGCCTGCCTGCTCACCTGCACCACCACCACCACCGCCAGCAGACCAAAATCAGAAACCGCACGCTCCCGCGGCTGTCGCCCGAATTCGAAGAAACGTCGGGAGCAGGCGGAAATGGGGGCGGGGCGCGAGACGACCTGGATGGGGCGCATGGCGGCGTCGATGTCGGACAGGCGCTGCGCGTAGGAGCCGAGGACGGCGGCCGTGCTCTCCGCGCACCCCTCGCTGCTCTCTACTGAGGCCCGCAGCGTCCTCACCCGCTGCACCAGCGCCTCCATCAGCTCCGGCGGCTCCGCCGGGCCCGCCCTCCCCGACGACCACCCGCCCATAAACCCTTTCATGTCTCGGCCAGCCACGCTGTCTCCCCGCCGCGCGAGAGAGGACCGGAGCAGGCGGGAATGCCGCCGAGTGCGAGGAGGGTTTGGGCCTTTGGGGGAAGGGAGAGGGTAGGGATTCCTGCGTTCGGAAGGGGAGGTGGCGCGGCGGTGGGAGAAGACACTTCTCGAAGGTTCTGGAAGGGTGGAACAGTGAGAAGAGGCGGCGGTGTTTTCCGCGCTGGACGGCGGTTTTGTGCCGTGGACCCCGTCTCGCTGCGGAGGAAACGGATACTTGTCCCGTGATACGTGTGGCAGCACACTGCCATGTGGGTCCAACCGTGAAATTGACCGTTGACGGCCACCGGTTTATTTGCTTGGCCTTCTCCAGCAAGTAGGCGAGGTAGCCCAAGTAGCCGTCTATGTCATCCCTCTCAGGCGTTGACGGCTCCTCCTCGGTCGGAGAAGGGTCGTACTCGAACTCGTCGTCTCAAAGGAACCAGGAGCAGCATCGAGTGTCCCACTCTACATTATTGCCAAAGGTGTCCCACCGCGTCGACTCAAAGTTGTCGATCGGGCCTGCGGGGAGATCTAGAGGTAGCAGGGCCCGCCGGTGCGCGACCCCCACGATGCTCGTTTCTGTTGTGGCACCAATGGCATGGACACCCTCCGTGCGCTAATGTGCTAGCTGGCGGGGAGGTGGGCGTCATGCCACGCCACGCAGTTGGTCCGGTTTTGGTAGATCACTCACGCCACATCCACGTGGACGTGAACGCAAGCACGCGGCTTTGTCGTCGACGAACCAACCTCCTGGTCATGCTTCAGCTTCCTCCTTGGCGAGGCTCCCTTGCCCACGCTCTGGAGGCACAAGGACGCGAGAGTGGCAATGGTGGTGGTGGGGAAGGGTGCACGAGGGCAGCCGCGGTCGGGGCCCTTAGAAAGGATGGAGACGCGACCACTATCAACGCCGATGCTAGACTCCAAGCGAGTGTGCTATTGATGGCGGCGTAGAAGACCAGTCATTGTCCGCCAAACCTGACATGTCCATTGAAGTCGAATAAAGCCATTGTTGGCATCTCGGTATCCAACGCGTGCATGAATTGTATCGGTTGCTGACCGCTGCTAGGCGGGCCTGGGGTGGCAGCGGGAGGACACGCCCGGGGTTGCGTGGACACGTTTGTCCGTTCACAACAAGCCACTAAATATAGATTTAGCAACGAACTAAATCAGTCTGATTGCGTCGAACTGCTACACATACCCCTATTAGAACAGATCGCTTGGCGGAGGTGACGCTAGCATGACGATGGCTATTTGAGCTCCCAGTCTCTCTCGTACGGCCAACCTCAACTTGCGTTGAGATGTTACAGATGAGTTTATTTTCGTTTCGTTGAATTTTCTCGATAAATTAGTGTCCAGTGCTAGGCTAATTACCATGCGGTCCATGCGTTTTGGCATATGCTCGCATGGCCATTGTCTCTTGTAATACAAGACATTTGAGAAATTGCCGCCATACAAATTTTTTTTGAGCAACCACATATTTCATTAATCGAAAAATAAAGTTACATAAGGCAACACATGTGGAAACTAAAAGATAAACCGGGATAAAGTGATTATCCTGAATTTGCAGATAAAATCCTAAAATATCGAGAAATACAAAACGATCTGTAAGGTTTGTGCAACCACCGTAAGCAACGGCCGCCGCTCAACTCCAGCGCCATCGAGACGGACACAGAAAAGACGCCAAACCTCCACCATCACAAGATCCAATAAAGCACCATCACCAACGAGGCTTTGTTAGTCAATAAACAGACATGCTACAAGCAGCGAGGCATATGTCGTTGTGGCACGTCGACCGGGGGACGTCCCCATGCTATCTTGGACCAAGATTCGCCGCCTCTCATCGACGAAGTCGGAGAAGAACGGCATTCCACCACCTCCGGACCAACATCTTTACTCCAGAAGAACCACCTCGTCCTAGCCCCTAGCGCCTTCATAGATAACGACAAACGTTGGCGACACGCTGAGAAACAGATCTCGTCAGATCCGAAGAAAGACGAGAAGACCAAGCCACTGATTTGAAGGATCGACAAGCACACAATTAGGGGTGGACTAACGAGTTGCTCGGATCGTTAACGCTCGGCTCATTAAGCTCGTGATCGTTAAGGCTCAAATCGTTAAGCTCGTTAAGAATAACGAGCTGAAATCATGGTTCGGCTCGACTCGTTATGTTCTTGAGAGCGCTCACGAGCAACTCGTTAAGGATCGTTAAGGAGGCAATTGAAAAAAAACATGTGTGCATTGCCTGGTGAGAAAGGGAGGAAGCATAGGTTTTTAGATTCTGATGTAGGAGTTTCAAGCATGGTTAAAGAACACAATTTTGCTTGGCCTCTTCCTGCCAAATATTTGAGATAACTAAAGTGACTCGCAGTTAAAACTGGTGAAGCCTAGATTGTTACTGATCTTAACGAGTAACTCACGAACATAGTCAGCTCGATTGTTTAGCTAATTAACCTTAATGAGCAAAAACTGATGCTCAGCTCGGCTCGTTAACAAAACGAGCCGAGCTCAAACGAGTCGAGCAAACGAGCACTCATTTAACTCACCGAGCTTCAAGCTTTTTTTTCAGCCCTACACACAATGCCATCAACTCCGAGATGCCGCCGTGAAGGTTACCGCCGGTACTTTGGAGTGAAGTTGAGGAAATTTATTCGCTCAGACGTCACTCTCATCATTCCAACGACGCACAACAGTAGATAAACCGTAACTGCAAACCACGGGTATCCTCCTCTTCCAGCCGCGGAGAGGCAAGCGGAAGGAGAGGGGGCCAACGCCCACGCCGGATTTGGAGCGCCGCCGTCTGTCGCCGGAGATGAGCGAAGCAATTTCTTAGCCGCGCTTGTGTCATACAAATTTTGTGGGACAGATACCCCACAACAGCTGAACCGAGCCAAGCCGATCTGGACGAGCTAAGCCGCCGACCGAACCGACCGCTCGCCGTGAACGTCCTACCTTGTCGGCGCCTTCCCGCCGGTCACCGCGGGAACACACTGTTGCCTGTCACATGAGCCCGATGCCCCGCCGCCTACTGCTAGCCTGGTCCAATCGACGGCCGCGGTGAGCTTCGCAGCAAGCTTGTATAGCCCTCTACTGCTAGCCTGGTAACATTTCTGAGTTGTGTATTTCTTCAAATTTTAATCGAGTTGACTAGATGTATAACTACTATTTTACAAAATTTAAATTTAAATTTGGTCGACACAGATAGATAATAATACAAATACAAATTTGAATAATAACCTGAAACTCGTGACTGTCTTTTTGAGGCTATTCACAATTGGATTTGTCTTTCTAGATTCTCTATGTGTAGATTGATTTTTATTTGAAATTTATTGCTAGAAAATATAGAAGGTTGAAGTTGTAGCTTAATGTGTCTATGCTCCGATTCCTTCTCAAATGTGTAGAACAACACCGACCCTCACAATTTTTTCTCTGATTATTTCTATTTCTCGCAAACAATACACATGTACGCAAGTAGCTATTGGTAGAATAATAATCATGATATATAGTTCGTGGGATAAATAAATAGTTCCAAACATCTTCACCAATATTCTAAACAACATGGATCTTTCAAACGTAAATATTATTTAGTTTATTATTGCATTACCCTAATATTTATCTTGCTGAATAATATTTTTTTTAGTTTTTTTGTGTTTGACCAAATGTTGAAGCTTGACTGAGATTGTTAAGGGGCCTAGAAACTAATCATACTTAAACTTTAAGTAATATATATAATTTAACATAAATAAATATCTTTAAGAAATTTTTCAGAGTAGGGGGGCCATTGCCCTGCCCTAGAAAAGCTTAGCCACTATGAAAAGAGGTCATTGGTGTCGTTTCACCCTAGGGCCCCCGAAATCTATGGACCGGCCATGGCTATCGTGCATTGGTAGCATGGTAGAATCGAGCACCATTGGAAGTTTCCTTTCCTTACCGGATGGGAAAAAATCAGTCAAAAAGAAATAACCCTACCTTTCCATCAACTCCGAGACGCCGCCCAAAAGGTCATCACCGGTGTGGGAGTAGAGTTGAGGCAGATTTATTAGCCGAAACGTCGATGTTACCACCCCAACGACGCACCATAAGAAACAAAACCTAACCCTAACTTCATGTAACTAGTTGAAACTTCAACAAAACTGATTGGGGTGAAAAAGTGACTGAAACTTCAAAATTCAATGTTTCACTTTTGGTCTGGGGCCATTTTTTAGTAACACTACACCTGTGGACTGTTTCTACGGAATCGTATCTACGCGCTGACATGGTGTGAGGGCGGAGGGATCATGGTCCTAACAAACAGTCCGTAAGTGTGGCTTCATCATCCTTTAGAGGGCTGGGCAGACGTAAAGCATATGACTTAATTTGGTGGTTTATATACATTTACAGTTTTGCTAATCCTCAATCAATTGAAAGTTAGCTTAACTCGATCTCAACTCTTAAATCATAGGATTGCACAATGATTCATTTGTCATGATTTGCAACATTAGTTACAAATTAGGTTTTTCCTAGTTGCCCATGGGTTGCAAGTGACAAAAAAACATCGGGACAGTTGTATTGATTAATGATTTGCGCCGGTCATAAGATGCAATATAGCTTGTAACCTAGAAAAATGTCTGGCCGTTAGATTTCTTCGTGATGTGTACTAGTTATAAGTTACAACATGGTTTGCAACTATATTCGATAACATTACTGATCTTAGTCAGAATTAGACACGCCCTTATATTGAAGTTGACTGAGATTTTCTAGTGCCTAAGTCAATTTCCAAAATTTCAGAAACCGACCTAGACCTAAGAAAATAACGATCAAGGATTAGCAAAATTGATGATATATATTTGGACCGGACGATTTTGGATGCACGACTGAGCGAATTTCGGAGATGGAACGTGGAGGAAGAATCCGCAATCCTTCACTGCTAAGAGCATGTCTAACAGGCTCCGTATTTTTTCGCCCCTTAAAACGCGAGTAGAGGGCCCTGTATTCACTTTTCGCCGGCCGAAAACTCGGACGAGCTAGCAGACCCCGTATCGCCACCCCGTAAAACAGAATATTCTGTTTTACGGGGTGGGGATACGGGGTCTGCTAGCTCGTCCGAGTTTTCAACCCCTGAAAACAGGATTTTTTGACAAATTGCATATTAGAGCCAACACACCATTCACATAAAATAAATGTTTTACATCACACAATAATCGTCATAATTATTACAATAATGTTTTTCGGAAATGTCAACAAATTTTCTAATGGAAGAATTAAACAAATAACAAATGTTTCACATATACAACAAATAGGAAATGAATGTTTCACACATACTACAATGGGAAATGAATGTAATAAATCATTGGTCATGCAACTGCCAATGGTGATCAATCAAATCTTGGGTGAGCTGGTGATGAGTCTCGGCATTTTCAATGCCTCGATGAGCTGCAAGAAAAGCTTCAATCCGATCAGGGTTCCTCTCGGGCTGCACTCGGGTGCCAACATTGTCATAGAAACATGGCAAGTTTAAACCTCTTTCATCTTCAATGATCATGTTGTGAAGAATCACACAACATGTCATGACATCAACAAGAGTTTCCTTGTCCCAAAACCTAGCAGGACCCCGGACAATTGCAAACCTTACTTGCAAGACACCAAAAGCTCTCTCAATATCCTTGCGGCATGCCTCTTGATTTCTGGTGAAGCAAGCTTCCTTTCTTGTCAAAGCTCTGTCCTTTTTCTCTTTTATGGACTTGACAAGGGTTGCATAGTTAGGGTAAATACCATCTGTGAGATAGTACCCCATGGTGTACTCATTGTTCATAACTTTGTAGTTACAAGGTGGAGCTTCACCCTTAACTAGTCTTGCAAACAAAGGGGATCTATTCAAGATGTTGATGTCGTTGAGTGTCCCCGGCAATCCAAAAAAAACATGCCGAATCCATAAGTCTTGAGAGGCCACAGCTTCAAGAACAATGGTAGCATCAGGGCTTTTGCCACAATACATTCCATGCCATGCTTTTGGACAATTTTTCCATGTCCAATGCATGCAATCCAAACTACCAAGCATCCCCGGCCACCCCCTCTTTTCATTGATCTCCATGAGCCTTTTTATATCATCCTCATTTAGAGCTCGGAGATACTTCTCTCCATACAACTTGATCACCATCTTGGCAAACATACGCACGCAATCCGTGGTTGTTTGCACACCAATGCGAAGGTACTCATCGGTATAATCTGCTGGTATACCGTATGCAATAACCCTCATGGCGGCAGAAATTTTTTGATATGGGCTAAATCCCATGACTTGGGCAGCATTTCTTCTTTGCTTGAAATAATCGCAATTTGCCTCGCAATCTTTGACGATTCTCTCGAACAAAGACCTACGCATTCGGTACCGTCTACGGAAGAGGCGGGGAGGATAGGTCGGTACCTCGGCGAAATAATCTTGCATCAGCTGTTCGTGGCCGAGCGCACGGTTCCGCGGAATGCACATACGCCCCATCACGGATCCTTTCCGCTGATCCAGCAGCTTCATGCGGTCCTCCGTTTGCTTCAAGCCGAACAGGAGCAGCATCATCTCCGTCTCGTCGTCGTTGAGCAACTCGTCGATATCTGAATCGTCGGAATCCGACGACGACCAATCGGTCGACGTCGCGTCCAAATCCGCCATGTGCACATCCTCCGAAGCCATCTACCACGGTGTACCATACATCAGCCCCAAATCCGACCAATTTACCGGCGGCAACGAAGAAGAACGCGGCGGAATACTCACCGGCGACAAACGGCGGAGAAGACCACGGCGGGAGGGCGGGCGGCGCGCGCGGAGGGACGCGGAACTTCGGCGGGGGTGCGGCGGGCGTCGACGCAGCTCGACGCGGCTCGGCGGACGGCGGAGGGGCGCGGATCTGAAGGATTCCGGCGGCGGGGCGCGGGTGGCGGCGGCGGCGCGCGGGGGAAAATGGGTGGGGGGAACTGAAATGTCCGCGCGCGATTTCGGAATTGGGATACTGGTTTCGCCCACTATGCCCGCTCCCACCCCGCACAAGTAGGGGGCGACGACCCGCCCCGTACTCGAAAACAGCAAAAAACGATGCGGGGCCGTTTTTACGGGCCGTGCTAGACGGCCGGGTAGAACCGAAACCCTCAAGTCGGCGGTTATTATACGGGTTTGCCCCTTTTACGGGTCTGTTAGACCTGCTCTAAGGAGCATCTTCCTTTACAACCAACCTTCCCCGCAGCTCATATTCCCTTCGAGCTTGAGCTACAAGCTCGGCAGTCGGCACATATATTCCTCTGCGTTGGGTAGGTCCTGCAAGCTTATATACCACCTATGCACAAGTGTTGGAGGAATCTCAAGGTAGAAGTGTATGCGTGCATGTTAGGCTGTTAGCAATGGAGATGGGAAGATCGATATGGCTTACGGTGCTGATCCCTGCGATCATGGTGTCCTCCTTCTACGGCGAGACTGCCGCAACCGACTGGGAGACGGCAACGGCGGGAGGGCCGCCGCCGGAGACGAACGTGCTGTGCGTCAGCAAGTGCGGGACGTGCCCGACGTTATGTTCGTCGCCGTCGCCGCCGCCACCGTCGTCACCGAACAGTGACGGCAGCGGCTACTCCTCGCCGTCGCCTCCGCGCTCCACGACGCCGCCATCTCCGCCGGCCGGGCAGCAGCCGCAGGCAAAGGGAGGGAGCCCCAGCGGCTACTACTACTTCCTCACCGCCGGGAGCGGCCGGAGCTGCGCCGCGTCGAGCGTTCGCTACACGCTGCTGCTGCTCCTGGCGGTTCTTCCCTTCCTCGTCGCTGTTTAACCTGTTCGGTTGGGCGGCCGGCGAGCCCCCGCGGCAACTCGATCCGCTACGTAGTGATCTGGTTTTGTTTTCTGTGTACTTCCCATGATCGATCTGAAGGTTTCGAATACTCGTGTAATTTGTGAACTGCAGCGTCAATCTGAAATTAGCAAAACCGGTTGCTTCCCAAATTTCTTGTTTTGTTTCGTTTACAAGGTAGAAGCACTTTCGTACACAAACCTGTATGGGGCATGAGGGCACTGTGCCAGACCGAACTTGTTAACGAGATTTAAGTTGTTCCCGCAAAAAAAGAAATGATTTATGCTGTAAGAAACCCTTGCATTCCTCCTCTCGCGTATCAGAACAAGTCGACATTCGCAGTGTTCAGAGGATACAACGCTTTTAACCTGGCACCCTTGTTTAGATGCTGCGAAGTGCGAACCCTCTTTTTACGACTCCAAGCTGTGGGCTAGTGGTGCGGACAGTGGGCATTTGGTTTAGCATATCGCTTTGCTTATTCTCGGTCCACTAGTAAATTTCTGAAAATGAAATTTCAGTTTAGTACAATGTTCATGACTTCACTTTAGTAAAAAGTTTTTTACATTTCAGTAAACTCGAGGCGCACTTTCAGATTTAGTCGGGGCTCAATCAACAGAAATGTAGACTGGTACATGTATTTTCCTCTGTGAACATGTCATTCTAAGTTATTATTTCATCCATACTGAACATATTGTTATCAAGAGTTTATGTTTTATCGTAGAATTTCACTATCCGACCGCTTGATCGTTGTTGGCTAGAAATTAAAAGAGCGATATTCAGGCATTTCCTCGACTATGCACCCTTTTTAATCAAGACGGAGAAGTGGTCATTGGGGCGGATTCCCACAGGAGCAAATGGGCCCCAGTTGTGCCACCTAGGGGTGCGGAGCCCATGTAGCTCCCATGTGAATACCATTTTCACCCTATACCCAACTCGCCCATAATGTAGATTGAATTTCAGAGAAATTTTGGAGGCAACAACGAAACAATGGAACCCTTACTTCATTAGGAGGATCGGTATTCCATTGTTTCCACCACTCCCTCTGGGGGTCCACCAAGGCCTTCACCGAGACCTAGGTAAAACTGAGAGTGCAATCGAGATCACCATCATCACCCACAACACCATTTTCAACTCTATTTTTAACTGCATCCATATGCAATCGGTGTAGATCAGAACATGTAATCACTTTCGGATGTTGTCATCTTTTTTTATTGACAGCGTGTGTTTATTTGGTGCAGTATTTTCACTTTCATATTGGCCAGACCATATCTGATGGCCCTCCACATTACTATGTTAGTGTTTTGTGGGTAGTTCATTTAAATGCAACAAGATGTCATTTTGTTTAATTTTGCTGTTGTGGTTTGCTGATTGCAAGTGCGGAAAGTCGGCTGCATGACACTTGACCATTTTTGGCTTACATGAGACCATTTTGTTGTGATGAACCGAGGAGGGAGATCAAAATTATCAGAAGGGCTTTCCAATTCCAAGGACCTAAGTGTTAAAGCTATGTTTAGTCTTCGTAATTATTTTCCAATATAATAGATATTGGTTTTCATGACTAGTGGGGCATATTAAATTTTAGCCCTATCAGCGTATGATCAAACAAGTCCATATATCGAAAAGCAATTGTTACACAGTATTTATCAACTAGGAATTTCAGTATATTAAAGTGTGTTATCTCATTCTTGTACTATTCCAGGAGTATCTTTCATCTACTTGAGTGAGATAAGCCAATCTCTATCTTATATGATCAATGGGTTTGATCAGTTCATATGTCGAACTTTGTGAATAATTAATGTAATAGATGTGATGTACATATGTAAATAAGGCTGTCCCTAGTGCAAAGTATCATATAGTGGTATCATCCATATGATACCAGTCTATAATACTACCCCTACATCTAGTAGTATCATAATCTCATGGTATTTAATTATTTGTAGAATCTCAATGCAATTGTGTGTATAGGATGTATTTGTCATTAAATTGTCTAGTTTCATGTGCTATGATACAGTATCATATTATGATACCACTAGCATATCTCTTCTCATTAATTATAGCGCCACATCAGATTTTTGCCAATGTGGCATGCATGATACTCCTTATGATACTAGCACTATGAGGCTGGTCATAGTGGTAAGTATCATGTAGTAGTATCATGCATATGATATTTGTGTATGATACTATCTCTATAGTGGGTAGTATCATAGAGTAGTATCATTGCCAAGCTATATTTATTGTTTTTTAAATCTCAATGCAAATTTGTGTACAAGATTTGTTTGGCATTAAATTTTCTTGTGATATGTGCTATGATACAGTATCCACATATGTTAGTCTAATCCTCTCTCTCCTCCTTAATTAGCTGCCACATCATCATTTTTGTGGGACCAATATGCATGATACAAGCTATGATACTAGCACTATGGCTAGCCTGACTAGTCTAAAGATGGCGCATTGGGTTTTGCAGGGGCACCGTGGACCGTGGTTGTCTATCTTCTATCTATTATTATATACTAAATGCAAAATATATACGTAGTATATCTAAACTAGAGACACCACATTAATGTACATCGTCTCAATTATTTTAATGGTTAGATCTACTTGATGTCTACGGGTGCTTCTATTCTTGTAGACAGTGTTGGGCCTCCAAGAGCAGAGGTTTGTAGAACAGCAGCAAGTTTCCCTTAAGTGGATCACCCAAGGTTTATCGAACTCAGGGAGGAAGAGGTCAAAGATATCCCTCTCATGCAACCCTGCAACCACAAAGCAAGAAGTCTCTTGTGTCCCCAACACACCTAATAGGTGCACTAGTTCGGCGAAGAGATAGTGAAATACAGGTGGTATGAATATATATAAGCAGTAGCAACGGCACCAGAAAATAGCTTGCTGGCGTGTAGTTGATGGTGGTAATATGGTAGCGATAGTAACGCGAGTAAAACGAGTAAACAAGCAGCGATAGCGAGTATTTAGGAACAAGGCCTAGGGATTAGACTTTCACTAGTGGACACTCTCAACTTTGATCACATAACAGAATAGATAAATGCATACTCTACACTCTCTTGTTGGATGATGAACACATTGCGTAGGATTACACGAACCCTCAATGCCGAAGTTAACAAGCTCCACAATTCAATATTCATATTTAAATAACCTTAGAGTGCATGAAAGATCAACACGACTAAACCAAGTACTAACACAAGCATGCACACTCGTCACCTTCACACTATGTAGGAGGAATAGATCACATCAATACTATCATAGCAATAGTTAACTTCACAATCTACAAGAGATCATGATCATAGCATACGCCAAGTACTAACACGGATGCACACACTGTCACCATTACACCGTGCAGGAGGAATAAACTACTTTAATAACATCACTAGAGTTGCACATAGATAAATTGTGATACAAAACACATTGCAATCTTAAAGAGATATAAATAAGCACTTCACTACGCCATTCATAACAGTGAATAAGTATTTTGTGAAATATAGCCTAAGAGACCCACACGGTGCACACACTGTCACCTTTACACACATGGGACAAGGAGTCTCCGGAGATCACATAAGTAAAATTCACTTGACTAGCATAACGACATCTAGATTACAAGCATCATCATATGAATCTCAATCATGTAAGGCAGCTCATGAGATTGTTGTATTGAAGTACATAGGAGAGAGATGAACCACATAGCTACCGGTACAGCCCCGAGCCTCGATGGAGAACTACTCCCTCCTCATGGGAGACAGCAGCGTTGATGGAGATGGCGGTGGTGTCGATGGAGGAGCCTTCCGGGGGCACTTCCCCGTCCCGGCGGCGTGCCGGAACAGAGACTCCTGTCCCCCAGATCTTGGCTTCGCGATGGCGGCGGCTCTGGAAGGTTTCTCGTATCGTGGCTTTTTTTCATATCGAGGTTTTAGGTCCAGGGGCTTCTTATAGGCGAAGAGGCGGCGTCAGAGGGTCAACGAGGCGGCGGCACCATAGGGTGGCGCGGGCCACACCCAGGCCGCGCCGGCCTATGGTCTGGTGGGCCTGTGGCCCCCCTCTGGTCCTTCTCGGGTGTTCTGGAAGCTTCGTGGAAAAATAGGATGCTGGGTCTTGATTTCGTCCGATTCCGAGAATATTTCCTTACTAGGATTTCTGGAACCAAAAACAGCAGAAAAACGAGAACTGGCCCTTCGGCATCTCGTCAATAGGTTAGTTCCAGAAAATGCACGAATATGACATAAAGTGTGCATAAAACATGTAGATATCATCAATAATGTGGCATGGAACACAAGAAATTATCGATACGTCGGAGACGTATCAGCATCCCCTAGCTTAGTTCCTGCTCGTCCCGAGCGAGTAAACGATAAACAAAGATAATTTCCGGAGTGACATGCCATCATAAACTTGATCATATTGTAAACATATGTAATGAATGCAACGATCAAAACAATGGTAATGACATGAGTAAACAAGTGAATCATAAAGCAAAGACTTTTCATGAATAGTACTTCAAGACAAGCATCAATAAGTCTTGCATAAGAGTTAACTCATAAAGCAATAAATCAAAGTAAAGGTATTGAAGCAACACAAAGGAAGATTAAGTTTCAGCGGTTGCTTTCAACTTGTAACATGTATATCTCATGGATAATTGGCAACATAGAGTAATATAACAAGTGCAATATGCAAGTATGTAGGAATCAATGCATAGTTCACACAAGTGTTTGCTTCTTGAGGTGGAGAGAAATAGGTGAACTGACTCAACATAAAAGTAAAAAGAATGGTCCTTCAAAGAGGAAAGCATCGATTGCTATATTTGTGCTAGAGCTTTTATTTTGAAAACATGAAACAATTTTGTCAACGGTAGTAATAAAGCATATGAGTTATGTAAATTATATCCTACAAGTTGCAAGCCTCATGCATAGTATACTAATAGTGCCCGCACCTTGTCCTAATTAGCTTGGACTACCGGATCATTGCAATACACATGTTTTAACCAAGTGTCACAATGGGGTACCTCCATGCCGCTCTGTACAAAGGTCTAAGGAGAAAGCTCGCATTTTGGATTTCTCGCTTTTGATTATTCTCAACTTAGACATCCATACCGGGACAACATGGACAACAGATAATGGACTCCTCTTTAATGCATAAGCATGTGGCAACAATTATTATTCTCATATGAGATTGAGGATATATGTCCAAAACTGAAACTTCCACCATGAATCATGGCTTTAGTTAGCGGCCCAATGCTCTTCTCTAACAATATGCATGCTCCAACCATAAAGGTGGTAGATCTCTCTTACTTCAGACAAGACGGACATGCATAGCAACTCACATGATATCCAACAAAGAATAGTTGATGGCGTCCCCAGAAGCATGGTTATCGCTCAACAAGCAACTTAATGAGAGATAAAGTGCATAAGTACATATTCAATACCACAATAGTTTTTAAGCTATTTGTCCCATGAGCTATATATTGCAAAGGTGAATGATGGAATTTTAAAGGTAGCACTCAAGCAATTTACTTTGGAATGGCGGATAAATACCATGTAGTAGGTAGGTATGGTGGACACAAATGGCATAGTGGTTGGCTCAAGGATTTTGGATACATGAGAAGTATTCCCTCTCGATACAAGGTTTAGGCTAGCAAGGTTATTTGACACAAACACAAGGATGAACGGTACAGCAAAACTCACATAAAAGACATATTGTAAACATTATAAGACTCTACACCGTCTTTCTTGTTGTTCAAACTCAATACTAGAAATTATCTAGACTTTAGAGAGACCAAATATGCAAACCAAATTTTAGCAAGCTCTATGTATTTCTTCATTAATAGGTGCAAAGTATATGATGCAAGAGCTTAAACATGAGCACAACAATTGCCAAGTATCAAATTATTCAAGACATTTTACCAATTACTACATGTAGCATTTTCCGTTTCCAACCATATAACAATGAACGAAGCAGTTTCAACCTTCGCCATGAACATTAAAAGCTAAGAACACATGTGTTCATATGAACCAGCGGAGCGTGTCTCTCTCCCACACAAGCATTTATTCAAACAAAAACAAAAACAAAAACGAACAGACGCTCCAAGCAAAGCACATAAGATGTGACCGAATAAAAATATAGTTTCAAGAGAAGGAACCTGATAATTTGTCGATGAAGAAGGGGATGCCTTGGGCATCCCCAAGCTTAGACGCTTGAGTCTTCTTGAAATATGCAGGGGTGAACCACCGGGGCATCCCCGAGCTTAGACTCTTCACTCTTCTTGATCATAGTATATCATCCTCCTCTCTTGACCCTTGAAAACTTCCTCCACATCAAACTCGAAACAACTCATTAGAGGGTTAGTGCACAATAAAAATTAACATGTTCAGAGGTGACACAATCATTCTTAACACTTCTGGACATTGCATAAAGCTACTGGACATTAATGTATCAAAGAAATTCATCCAACATAGCAAAAGAGGCAATGCGAAATAAAAGGCAGAATCTGTCAAAACAGAACAGTCCGTAAAAATGGATTTTATTAGGGCACCAGACTTGCTCAAATGAAAATGCCCAAATTGAATGAAAGTTGCGTACATATCTGAGGATCACTCACGTAAATTGGCTTAATTTTCTGAGTTACCTACGAGAGAATTAGACCCAGATTCGTGACGAGCAAAGAAATGTGTTTCTGCGCAGTAATCCAAATTTAGTATTCACTTTACTATCAAAGACTTTACTTGGCACAACAAAACTCAAAACTAAGATAAGGAGAGGTTGCTACAGTTGTAAACAACTTCCAAGACACAAATGCAAAATAAAATTACTGTAGCAAAATAAACTCATGGGTTATCTCCCAAGAAGTTCTTTCTTTATAGCCATTAAGATGGGCTCAGCAGTTTTAATGATGCACTCGCAAGAAATAGTAGTTGAAGCAAAAGAGAGCATCAAGAGGCAAATTCAAAACACATTTAAGTCTAACATGCTTCCTATGCATAGGAATCTTGTAAATAAACAAGTTCATGAAGAGCAAAGTGACAAGCATAGGAAGATAAAACAAGTGTAGCTTCAAAAATTTCAGCACATAGAGAGGTGTTTTAGTAACATGAAAATTTCTACAACCATATTTTCCTCTCTCATAATAACTTTCAGTGGCATCATGAACAAATTCAACAATATAACTATCACATAAAGCATTCTTATCATGAGTCTCATGCATAAAATTATTACTCTTCACATAGGCATAGTCAATTTTATTAGTTGTAGTGGGAGCAAATTCAACAAAGTAGCTATCATTATTATTCTCATCAAGTGTAGGAGGCATAGTATAATCACAACAAAATTTACTCTCCATAGTAGGTGGCACCAAAAGACCACTATCATTATAATCATCATATATGGGAGGCAAAGTATCATCAAAGAAAATTTTCTCCTCAATACTTGGGGGACTAGAAAGATCATGAAAACCAGCTTCCCCAAGCTTAGAACTTTCTATATCATTATCATCAATGGTGTTCAAAGCGTTCATACTAATATTACTACCAGCATGCAAATAAGATTCCATAGGTTTTTTAATTTTCGCATCAAACCATCCATGTCTTAAATCAGGAAATAGAATAAGAAGCTCATTGTTGTCCATTATGCCAAACTAGTGTAAACAAGAAACAAAAAGATGCAATTGCGGGATCTAAAGGAAATAGCTTCGAGTACTTACAACGGCAAAAATAGCTTAGTAGCCGAGATCCGGAGTGTGAGTACCTTTTACCTTTCCTCCCCGACAACGGCGCCAGAAAATAGCTTGATGTCTACGGGTGCTTCTATTCTTGTAGACAGTGTTGGGCCTCCAAGAGCAGAGGTTTGTAGAACAGCAGCAAGTTTCCCTTAAGTGGATCACCCAAAGTTTATCGAACTCGGGGAGGAAGAGGTCAAAGATATCCCTCTCATGCAACCCTGCAACCACAAAGCAAGAAGTCTCTTGTGTCCCCAACACACCTAATAGGTGCACTAGTTCGGCGAAGAGATAGTGAAATACAGGTGGTATGAATATATATAAGCAGTAGCAACGGCACCAGAAAATAGCTTGCTGGCGTGTAGTTGATGGTGGTAATATGGTAGCAGTAGTAACGCAGTAAAACAGTAAACAAGCAGCGATAGCAGTATTTAGGAACAAGGCCTAGGGATTAGACTTTCACTAGTGGACACTCTCAACTTTGATCACATAACAGAATAGATAAATGCATACTCTACACTCTCTTGTTGGATGATGAACACATTGCGTAGGATTACACGAACCCTCAATGCCGGAGTTAACAAGCTCCACAATTCAATGTTCATATTTAAATAACCTTAGAGTGCATGAAAGATCAACACGACTAAACCAAGTACTAACACAGAGATGCACACTGTCACCTTCACACTATGTAGGAGGAATAGATCACATCAATACTATCATAACAATAGTTAACTTCACAATCTACAAGAGATCATGATCATAGCATACGCCAAGTACTAACACGGATGCACACACTGTCACCATTACACCGTGCAGGAGGAATAAACTACTTTA
Organism: Lolium rigidum; assembly: GCF_022539505.1. NCBI lineage: Eukaryota > Viridiplantae > Streptophyta > Magnoliopsida > Poales > Poaceae > Lolium > Lolium rigidum. Next base: position 116,123,885 of record NC_061512.1, read on the forward strand.
ATAACATCACTAGAGTAGCACATAGATAAATTGTGATACGAAACACATTGCAATCTTAAAGAGATATAAATAAGCACTTCACTACGCCATTCATAACAGTGAATAAGTATTTTGTGAAATATAGCCTAAGAGACCCACACGGTGCACACACTGTCACCTTTACACACGTGGGACAAGGAGTCTCCGGAGATCACATAAGTAAAATTCACTTGACTAGCATAACGACATCTAGATTACAAGCATCATCATATGAATCTCAATCATGTAAGGCAGCTCATGAGATTGTTGTATTGAAGTACATAGGAGAGAGATGAACCACATAGCTACCGGTACAACCCCGAGCCTCGATGGAGAACTACTCCCTCCTCATGGGAGACAACAGCGTTGATGGAGATGGCGGTGGTGTCGATGGAGGAGCCTTCCGGGGGCACTTCCCCGTCCCGGCGGCGTGCCGGAACAGAGACTCCTGTCCCCCAGATCTTGGCTTCGCGATGGCGGCGGCTCTGGAAGGTTTCTCGTATCGTGGCTTTTTTTCGTATCGAGGTTTTACGTCCAGGGGCTTCTTATAGGCGAAGAGGCGGCGTCAGAGGGTCAACGAGGCGGCGGCACCATAGGGTGGCGCGGGCCACACCTGTGCCGCGCCGGCCTATGGTCCGGTGGGCCTCGTGGCCCCCTCCGGTCCTTCTCGGGTGTTCGGAAGCTTCGTGGAAAAATAGGATGCTCGGGTCTTGATTTCGTCCGATTCCGAGAATATTTCCTTACTAGGATTTACGGAACCAAAAACAGCTAGAAAACAGGAACTGGCCCTTCGGCATCTCGTCAATAGGTTAGTTCCAGAAAATGCACGAATATGACATAAAGTGTGCATAAAACATGTAGATATCATCAATAATGTGGCATGGAACACAAGAAATTATCGATACGTCGGAGACGTATCAGCATCCCCAAGCTTAGTTCTCGCTCGTCCCGAGCAGTGTAAACGATAAACAAAGATAATTTCCGGAGTGACATGCCATCATAAACTTGATCATATTGTAAACATATGTAATGAATGCAGCGATCAAAACAATGGTAATGACATGAGTAAACAAGTGAATCATAAAGCAAAGACTTTTCATGAATAGTACTTCAAGACAAGCATCAATAAGTCTTGCATAATGATACGTCTCCGACGTATCGATAATTTCTTATGTTCTATGCCACATTATTGATGATACCTGCATGTTTTATGCACACTTTATGTCATATTCGTGCATTTTCTGGAACTAACCTATTAACAAGATGCCGAAGTGCCGTTCTGTTGTTTTCTCGCTGTTTTGGTTTCGTAAATCCTAGTAACGAAATATTCTCGAATCGGACGAAATCAAGACCCGTGTTCCTATTTTCACCGGAAGCATCCGGAACACCCGAGAAGGACTGGAGGGGGCCACGAGCCACCCGCACCATAGGCCGGCGCGGCCCAGGCCCTGGCCGCGCCGCCCTATGGTGTGGCCACCCCTTAGACCCTCCTGCGCCGCCTCTTCGCCTATATAAAGCCTCCGTCGCGAAAACCCTGATACGAAAAATCATGATACGGAAAACCTTCCAGAGCCGCCGCGAAGCCAAGATCTGGGGGACAGGAGTCTCTGTTCCGGCACCCTGCCGAAGCGGGGAAGTGCCCCCGGAAGGCTTCTCCATCGACACCGCTGCCATCTCCACCGCCATCTTCATCACCGCTGCTGCTCCCATGAGGAGGGAGTAGTTCTCCACCGAGGCTGAGGGCTTCGCTGTAGCTATGTGGTTCATCTCTCTCCCATGTACCTCAATACAATAATCTCATGAGCTGCTTTACATGATTGAGATTCATATGAGTTTTGTATCACAATTCATCTATGTGCTACTCTAGCAAAGTTATTAAAGTAGTTCTATTCCTCCCGCACGTGTGTAAAGACGACGAGTGTGTGCACCGTGTTAGTACTTGGTTTATGCTATGATCATGATCTCTTGTAGATTGCGAAGTTAACTATTGCTATGATAATATTGATGTGATCTATTCCTCCTACATATGCATGAAGGTGACGAGTGTGCATGCTATGCTAGTACTTGGTTTAGTCTTTTGATCTATCTTACACTAAAGGTTACTAAAATATGGGCATTATTGTGGAGCTTGTTAACTCCGGCATTGAGGGTTCGTGTAATCCTACGCAATGTGTTCATCATCCAACAAAAGTGTAGAGTATGCATTTATCTATTCTGTTATGTGATCAATGTTGAGAGTGTCCACTAGTGAAAGTGTAATCCCTAGGCCTTGTTCCTAAATACTGCTATCGCTGCTTGTTTACTATTTTACTGCGTTACTACTGCTGCGTTACTACTGCTTGTTTACTATCCTGGGCAAAGCACTTTTCTGGTTCCGTTGCTACTACTTATTCATACCACCTGTATTTCACTATCTCTTCGCCGAACTAGTGCACCTATTAGGTGTGTTGGGGACACAAGAGACTTCTTGCTTTGTGGTTGCAGGGTTGCATGAGAGGGATATCTTTGACCTCTTCCTCCCTGAGTTCGATAAACCTTGGGTCATCCACTTAAGGGAAAACTTGCTGCTGTTCTACAAACCTCTGCTCTTGGAGGCCCAACACTGTCTACAGGAAAGGAGGGGAACGTAGACATCAAGCACTTTTCCGGCGCCGTTGCCGGGGAGGAAAGGTAAAAAGGCACTCATACTCCGGTTCCAGGTAACGAGTACTTTTCCGGCGCCATTGTGTTTGTGCTCGAAGCTATTTCCTTTAGATCCTGCAATTGCATCTTTTTGTTTCTTGTTTACACTAGTTTGGCATAATGGACAACAATGAGCTTCTTATTCTATTTCCTGATTTAAAACATGGATTGTTTGATGCGAAAATTAAAAAACCTATGAAACCTTATTTGCATGTTGGTAGTAATATTAGTATGAACGCTTTGAACACCATTGTTGATAATGATATGGAAAATGCTAAGCTTGGGGAAGCTGGTTTTCATGATCTTTTTAGTCCCCCAAGCATTGAGGAGAAAATTTTCTTTGATGATACTTTGCCTCCTATTTCTGTTGATTATAATGATAGTGGTCTTTTGGTGCCACCTACTATGGAGAGTAAATTTTGTTGTGATTATACTATGCCTCCTACACTTGAAGAGAATAATAATGATAGCTACTTTGTTAAATTTGCTCCCACTACAACTAATAAAATTGATTATGCTTATGTGGAGAATAATAATTTTATGCATGAGACTCATGATAAGAATACTTTATGTGATAGTTATATTGTTGAGTTTGCTCATGATGCTACTGAAAGTTATTATGAGAGAGGAAAATATGGTTGTAGAAATTTTCATGTTACTAAAATGCCTCTCTATGTGCTGAAATTTTTGAAGCTACACTTGTTTTATCTTCCTATGCTTGTTACTTTGCTCTTCATGAACTTGTTTATTTACAAGATTCCTATGCATAGGAAGCATGTTAGACTTAAATTTGTTTTGAACTTGCCTCTTGATGCTCTCTTTTGCTTCAAATACTATTTCTTGCGAGTGCATCATTAAAACTGCTGAGCCCATCTTAACGGCTATAAAGAAAGAACTTCTTGGGAGATAACCCATGTGTTATTTTGCTACAGTACTTTGTTTTATATTTATGTCTTGGAAGTTGTTTACTACTGTAGCAACCTCTCCTTATCATGTTTTTGTGCCAAGTAAAGTCTCTATGGTATAGTTGATGCTAGATTTGGATTGCTGCGCAGAAACAGCATTGCTGTCTGTCACGAATCTGGGTATAATTCTCTGTAGGTAACTCAGAAAATTATGCCAATTTACGTGAGTGATCCTCAGATATGTACGCAACTTTAATTAGTTTTGAGTTTTTCCATTTGAGCAAGTCTGGTTCCATTTTAAAATTCGTCTTTACGGACTGTTCTGTTTTTGACAGATTCTGCCTTTTATTTCGCATTGCTTCTTTCGCTGTGTTGGGTGAATTTCTTTGTTCCATTACCTTCCAGTAGCTTTGAGCAATGTCCAGAAGTGTTAAGAATGATTGTGTCACCTCTGAACATGTGAGTTTTTGATTATGCACTAACCCTCTAATGAGTTTGCTTAAAGTTTGGTGTGGAAGAAGTTTTCAAGGGTCAAGAGAGGAGGATGATATACTATGATCAAGGAGAGTGAAAGCTCTAAGCTTGGGGATGCCCCGGTGGTTCACCCCTGCATATTCTAAGAAGACTCAAGCATCTAAGCTTGGGGATGCCCAAGGCATCCCCTTCTTCATCGACAACATTATCAGGTTCCTCCCCGAAACTATATTTTTATTCCGTCACATCTTATGTACTTTACTTGGAGCGTCTGTTTGTTTGTTTCTATTTTTGTTTGTGTTTGAATAAATTGGATTACATCATGCTTGTATGGGAGAGAGACACGCTCCGCTGGTTCATATGAACACATGTGTTCTTAGCTCATAATATTCATGGCGAAGTTTCCTCTTTGTTAAATTGTTATATGGTTGGAATTGGAAAATGATACATGTAGTAAATTGCTATAATGTCTTGGATAATTTGATACTTGGCAATTGTTGTGCTCATGTTTAAGCTCTTGCATCATATACTTTGCACCCATTAATGAAGAAATACTTAGAGCTTGCTAATTTGGTTTGCATATTTGGTTTCTCTAGGGTCTAGATAACATCTAGTATTGAGTTTTGAACAACAAGGAAGACGGTATGGAGTCTTATAATGTTTACCATATGTCTTTTATGTGAGTTTTGCTGTACCGTTCATCCTTGTGTTTGTTTCAAATAACCTTGCTAGCCTAAACCTTGTATCGAGAGGGAATACTTCTCATGCATCCAAAATCCTTGAGCCAACCACTATGCCATTTGTGTCCACCATACCTACCTACTACATGGTATTTATCCGCCATTCCAAAGTAAATTGCTTGAGTGCTACCTTTAAAATTCCATCATTCACCTTTGCAATATATAGCTCATGGGACAAATAGCTTAAAAACTATTGTGGTATTGAATATGTACTTATGCACTTTATCTCTTATTAAGTTGCTTGTTGAGCGATAACCATGCTTCGGGGACGCCATCAACTATTCTTTGTTGGATATCATGTGAGTTGCTATGCATGTCCGTCTTGTCTGAAGTAAGAGAGATCTACCACCTTCATGGTTGGAGCATGCATATTGTTAGAGAAGAACTTTGGGCCGCTAACTAAAGCCATGATTCATGGTGGAAGTTTCAGTTTGGACATATATCATCAATCTCATATGAGAATAATAATTGTTGCCACATGCTTATGCATTAAAGAGGAGTCCATTATCTGTTGTCCATGTTGTCCCGGTATGGATATCTAAGTTGAGAATAATCAAAAGCGAGAAATCCAAAATGCGAGCTTTCTCCTTAGACCTTTGTACAGGCGGCATGGAGGTACCCCATTGTGACACTTGGTCAAAACATGTGCATTGCAAAGATCCGGTAGTCCAAGCTAATTAGGACAAGGTGCGGGCACTATTAGTATACTATGCATGAGACTTGCAACTTGTAAGATATAATGTACATAACTCATATGCTTTATTACTACCGTTGACAAAATTGTTTCATGTTTTCAAAATAAAAGCTCTAGCACAAATATAGAAATCGATGCTTTCCTCTTTGAAGGACCATTCTTTTTACTTTTATGTTGAGTCAGTTCACCTATTTCTCTCCACCTCAAGAAGCAAACACTTGTGTGAACTGTGCATTGATTCCTACATACTTGCATATTGTACTTGTTATATTACTCTATGTTGACAATTATCCATGAGATATACATGTTACAAGTTGAAAGCAACCGCTGAAACTTAATCTTCCTTTGTGTTGCTTCAATACCTTTACTTTGATTTATTGCTTTATGAGTTAACTCTTATGCAAGACTTGTTAATACTTGTCTCAAAGTACTATTCATGAAAAGTCTTTGCTTTATGATTCACTTGTTTACTCATGTCATTACCATTGTTTTGATCGCTGCATTCACTACATATGTTTACAAATAGTATGATCAAGGTTATGATGGCATATCACTTCAGAAATTATCTTTGTTATCGTTTTACCTGCTCGGGACGAGCGGAACTAAGCTTGGGGATGCTTGATACGTCTCCGACGTATCGATAACTTCTTATGTTCTATGCCACATTATTGATGATACTCGCATGTTTTATGCACACTTTATGTCATATTCGTGCATTTTCTCGGAACTAACCTATTAACAAGATGCCGAAGTGCCGATTCTTCGTTTTACGCTGTTTTTGGTTTCGAAATCCTAGTAACGAAATATTCTCGGAATCGGACGAAATCAAGACCCAGTGTTCCTATTTTCACCGGAAGCATCCAGAACACCCGAGAAGGACCGGAGGGGGGCCACGAGCCACCCGGACCATAGGCCGGCGTGGCCCAGGCCCCGGCCGCGCCGCCCTATGGTGTGGCCACCCCTTCGACCCTCTCGCGCCGCCTCTTCGCCTATATAAAGCCTCCGTCGCGAAAACCCCGATACGAAAAACCACGATACGGAAAACCTTCCGGAGCCGCCGCCATCGCGAAGCCAAGATCCGGGGGACAGGAGTCTCCGTTCCGGCACCCTGCCGGAGCGGGGAAGTGCCCCGGAAGGCTTCTCCATCGACACCGCTGCCATCTCCACCGCCATCTTCATCACCGTTGCTTGCTCCCATGAGGAGGGAGTAGTTCTCCACCGAGGCTGAGGGCTTCGGCTGTAGCTATGTGGTTCATCTCTCTCCCATGTACCTCAATACAATAATCTCATGAGCTGCTTTACATGATTGAGATTCATATGAGTTTTGTATCACAATTCATCTATGTGCTACTCTAGCAAAGTTATTAAAGTAGTTCTATTCCTCCCGCACGTGTGTAAAGACGACAAGTGTGTGCACCGTGTTAGTACTTGGTTTATGCTATGATCATGATCTCTTGTAGATTGCGAAGTTAACTATTGCTATGATAATATTGATGTGATCTATTCCTCCTACATATGCATGAAGGTGACAAGTGTGCATGCTATGCTAGTACTTGGTTTAGTCTTTTGATCTATCTTACACTAAAGGTTACTAAAATATGGGCATTATTGTGGAGCTTGTTAACTCCGGCATTGAGGGTTCGTGTAATCCTACGCAATGTGTTCATCATCCAACAAAAGTGTAGAGTATGCATTTATCTATTCTGTTATGTGATCAATGTTGAGAGTGTCCACTAGTGAAAGTGTAATCCCTAGGCCTTGTTCCTAAATATCGCTATCGCTGCTTGTTTACTCGTTTTCATTGCGTTACTACTGCTTGTTTACTATCCCGGGCAAAGCACTTTTCTGGTTCCGTTGCTACTACTTATTCATACCACCTCGTATTTCACTATCTCTTCGCCGAACTAGTGCACCTATTAGGTGTGTTGGGGACACAAGAGACTTCTTGCTTTGTGGTTGCAGGGTTGCATGAGAGGGATATCTTTGACCTCTTCCTCCCTGAGTTCGATAAACCTTGGGTGATCCACTTAAGAGAAAACTTGCTGCTGTTCTACAAACCTCTGCTCTTGGAGGCCCAACACTGTCTACAGGAAAGGAGGGGGAACGTAGACATCACATAAGAGTTAACTCATAAAGCAATAAATCAAAGTAAAGGTATTGAAGCAACACAAAGGAAGATTAAGTTTCAGCGGTTGCTTTCAACTTGTAACATGTATATCTCATGGATAATTGGCAACATAGAGTAATATAACAAGTGCAATATGCAAGTATGTAGGAATCAATGCATAGTTCACACAAGTGTTTGCTTCTTGAGGTGGAGAGAAATAGGTGAACTGACTCAACATAAAAGTAAAAAGAATGGTCCTTCAAAGAGGAAAGCATCGATTGCTATATTTGTGCTAGAGCTTTTATTTTGAAAACATGAAACAATTTTGTCAACGGTAGTAATAAAGCATATGAGTTATGTAAATTATATCCTACAAGTTGCAAGCCTCATGCATAGTATACTAATAGTGCCCGCACCTTGTCCTAATTAGCTTGGACTACCGGATCATTGCAATACACATGTTTTAACCAAGTGTCACAATGGGGTACCTCCATGCCGCCTGTACAAAGGTCTAAGGAGAAAGCTCGCATTTTGGATTTCTCGCTTTTGATTATTCTCAACTTAGACATCCATACCGGGACAACATGGACAACAGATAATGGACTCCTCTTTAATGCATAAGCATGTGGCAACAATTATTATTCTCATATGAGATTGAGGATATATGTCCAAAACTGAAACTTCCACCATGAATCATGGCTTTAGTTAGCGGCCCAATGCTCTTCTCTAACAATATGCATGCTCCAACCATAAAGGTGGTAGATCTCTCTTACTTCGGACAAGACGGACATGCATAGCAACTCACATGATATTCAACAAAGAATAGTTGATGGCGTCCCCGAAGCATGGTTATCGCACAACAAGCAACTTAATAAGAGATAAAGTGCATAAGTACATATTCAATACCACAATAGTTTTTAAGCTATTTGTCCCATGAGCTATATATTGCAAAGGTGAATGATGGAATTTTAAAGGTAGCACTCAAGCAATTTACTTTGGAATGGCGGATAAATACCATGTAGTAGGTAGGTATGGTGGACACAAATGGCATAGTGGTTGGCTCAAGGATTTTGGATGCATGAGAAGTATTCCCTCTCGATACAAGGTTTAGGCTAGCAAGGTTATTTGAAACAAACACAAGGATGAACGGTACAGCAAAACTCACATAAAAGACATATTGTAAACATTATAAGACTCTACACCGTCTTTCTTGTTGTTCAAACTCAATACTAGAAATTATCTAGACTTTAGAGAGACCAAATATGCAAACCAAATTTTAGCAAGCTCTATGTATTTCTTCATTAATAGGTGCAAAGTATATGATGCAAGAGCTTAAACATGAGCACAACAATTGCCAAGTATCAATTATTCAAGACATTTTACCAATTACTACATGTAGCATTTTCCGTTTCCAACCATATAACAATGAACGAAGCAGTTTCAACCTTCGCCATGAACATTAAAAGCTAAGAACACATGTGTTCATATGAACCAGCGGAGCGTGTCTCTCTCCCACACAAGCATTTATTCAAACAAAAACAAAAACAAAAACGAACAGACGCTCCAAGCAAAGCACATAAGATGTGACCGAATAAAAATATAGTTTCAAGAGAAGGAACCTGATAATTTGTCGATGAAGAAGGGGATGCCTTGGGCATCCCCAAGCTTAGACGCTTGAGTCTTCTTGAAATATGCAGGGGTGAACCACCCGGGCATCCCCGAGCTTAGACTCTTCACTCTTCTTGATCATAGTATATCATCCTCCTCTCTTGACCCTTGAAAACTTCCTCCACACCAAACTCGAAACAACTCATTAGAGGGTTAGTGCACAATAAAAATTAACATGTTCAGAGGTGACACAATCATTCTTAACACTTCTGGACATTGCATAAAGCTACTGGACATTAATGTATCAAAGAAATTCATCCAACATAGCAAAAGAGGCAATGCGAAATAAAAGGCAGAATCTGTCAAAACAGAACAGTCCGTAAAGATAGATTTTATTAGGGCACCAGACTTGCTCAAATGAAAATGCCCAAATTGAATGAAAGTTGCGTACATATCTGAGGATCACTCACGTAAATTGGCTTAATTTTCTGAGTTACCTACAGAGAATTAGACCCAGATTCGTGACAGCAAAGAAATCTGTTTCTGCGCAGTAATCCAAATTTAGTATTCACTTTACTATCAAAGACTTTACTTGGCACAACAAAACTCAAAACTAAGATAAGGAGAGGTTGCTACAGTTGTAAACAACTTCCAAGACACAAATGCAAAATAAAATTACTGTAGCAAAATAAACTCATGGGTTATCTCCCAAGAAGTTCTTTCTTTATAGCCATTAAGATGGGCTCAGCAGTTTTAATGATGCACTCGCAAGAAATAGTAGTTGAAGCAAAAGAGAGCATCAAGAGGCAAATTTAAAACACATTTAAGTCTAACATGCTTCCTATGCATAGGAATCTTGTAAATAAACAAGTTCATGAAGAGCAAAGTGACAAGCATAGGAAGATAAAACAAGTGTAGCTTCAAAAATTTCAGCACATAGAGAGGTGTTTTAGTAACATGAAAATTTCTACAACCATATTTTCCTCTCTCATAATAACTTTCAGTGGCATCATGAACAAATTCAACAATATAACTATCACATAAAGCATTCTTATCATGAGTCTCATGCATAAAATTATTACTCTTCACATAGGCATAGTCAATTTTATTAGTTGTAGTGGGAGCAAATTCAACAAAGTAGCTATTATTATTATTCTCATCAAGTCTAGGAGGAATAGTATAATCACAACAAAATTTACACTCCATAGTAGGTGGCACCAAAAGACCACTATCATTATAATCATCATATATGGGAGGCAAAGTATCATCAAAGAAAATTTTCTCCTCAATGCTTGGGGGACTAAAAAGATCATGAAAACCAGCTTCCCCAAGCTTAGAACTTTCTATATCATTATCATCAATGGTGTTCAAAGCGTTCATACTAATATTACTACCAGCATGCAAATAAGATTCCATAGGTTTTTTAATTTTCGCATCAAACCATCCATGTCTTAAATCAGGAAATAGAATAAGAAGCTCATTGTTGTCCATTATGCCAAACTAGTGTAAACAAGAAACAAAAAGATGCAATTGCGGGATCTAAAGGAAATAGCTTCGAGTACTTACAACGGCGAAAATAGCTTAGTAGCCGAGATCCTGAGTGTGAGTACCTTTTACCTTTCCTCCCCGGCAACGGCGCCAGAAAATAGCTTGATGTCTACGGGTGCTTCTATTCTTGTAGACAGTGTTGGGCCTCCAAGAGCAGAGGTTTGTAGAACAGCAGCAAGTTTCCCTTAAGTGGATCACCCAAGGTTTATCGAACTCAGGGAGGAAGAGGTCAAAGATATCCCTCTCATGCAACCCCGCAACCACAAAGCAAGAAGTCTCTTGTGTCCCCAACACACCTAATAGGTGCACTAGTTCGGCGAAGAGATAGTGAAATACAGGTGGTATGAATATATATAAGCAAGTAGCAACGGCACCGGAAAATAGCTTGCTGGCGTGTAGTTGATGGTGGTAATATGGTAGCGATGAGTAACGCAGTAAAACAAGTAAACAAGCAGCGATAGCGATATTTAGGAACAAGGCCTAGGGATTAGACTTTCACTAGTGGACACTCTCAACTTTGATCACATAATAGAATAGATAAATGCATACTCTACACTCTCTTGTTGGATGATGAACACATTGCGTAGGATTACACGAACCCTCAATGCCGGAGTTAACAAGCTCCACAATTCAATGTTCATATTTAAATAACCTTAGAGTGCATGAAAGATCAACACGACTAAACCAAGTACTAACACAAAGCATGCACACCTGTCACCTTCACACTATGTAGGAGGAATAGATCACATCAATACTATCATAGCAATAGTTAACTTCACAATCTACAAGAGATCATGATCATAGCATACGCCAAGTACTAACACGGATGCACACACTGTCACCATTACACCGTGCAGGAGGAATAAACTACTTTAATAACATCACTAGAGTAGCACATAGATAAATTGTGATACAAAACACATTGCAATCTTAAAAAGATATAAATAAGCACTTCACTACGCCATTCATAACAGTGAATAAGTATTTTGTGAAATATAGCCTAAGAGACCCACACGGTGCACACACTGTCACCTTTACATACGTGGGACAAGGAGTCTCCGGAGATCACATAAGTAAAATTCACTTGACTAGCATAACGACATCTAGATTACAAGCATCATCATATGAATCTCAATCATGTAAGGCAGCTCATGAGATTGTTGTATTGAAGTACATAGGAGAGAGATGAACCACATAGCTACCGGTACAGCCCCGAGCCTCGATGGAGAACTACTCCCTCCTCATGGGAGACAACAGCGTTGATGGAGATGGCAGTGGTGTCGATGGAGGAGCCTTCCGGGGGCACTTCCCCGTCCCGGCGGCGTGCCGGAACAGAGACTCATGTCCCCCAGATCTTGGCTTCGCGATGGCGGCGGCTCTGGAAGGTTTCTCGTATCGTGGCTTTTTTTCGTATCGAGGTTTTAGGTCCAGGGGCTTCTTATAGGCGAAGAGGCGGCGTCAGAGGGTCAACGAGGCGGCGGCACCATAGGGTGGCGCGGGCCACACCCAGGCCGCGCCGGCCTATGGTCTGGTGGGCCTCGTGGCCCCCTCCGGTCCTTCCCGGGTGTTCCGGAAGCTTCGTGGAAAAATAGGATGCTCGGGTCTTGATTTCGTCCGATTCCGAGAATATTTCCTTACTAGAATTTCTGGAACCAAAAACAGCAGAAAACAGGAACTGGCCCTTCGGCATCTCGTCAATAGGTTAGTTCCAGAAAATGCACGAATATGACATAAAGTGTGCATAAAACATGTAGATATCATCAATAATGTGTTATGGAACACAAGAAATTATCGATACGTCGGAGACGTATCACTACTCCCTCCGGTTTAACAGGCACGCACGCAGTTTAAGATAAACTTTGATCATTGATTTGGTCAACAAAATATAAATTTTATGTCTGCAAAAAAACTTTCCAGTGATATAATTTTGTGACATATATTTCATATTTTATTGACTAAAATAATGGTCAAAAAAAAAATTTAAAACTACGTGCGCGCCTGTTAAACCGGTACGGAGTAAATATTATGGTTAGGATTTAATAAAATATTATTATTAACGTCCTTAGATGCTTCTCAACCCATCTTAGATAGCTAGAACCCTGAAAGCATCTCCACCGGAGGCCGCAATAGCGACCCTGTAGCCTTATTAGGGTCCGGCGGTGCTTTGGGGCATACACCGGCGTGATCCAAAACTAGCCGAACATTTTTGGATCCCAATTGTCTGCACTCCCGTGTGGGCCCCTATGGATGTGGTGTGGAACATGCGTGCCGGCGCTCTGCACGTACCACATCAGATGGACTCCCATGGGCCCGCTTGGCAGCCGACGTGAACGATTAGTTTGAGCGGGTAAAAATAGGCGTCGACTACAACCGGATTTACTTCCAAGACACCAACTGGATCAGCTTTTGAGACGCCGGAGTCAATGGCGCCACTGCCCGCCACCTACCACGAATATCTATCTATTTGTCCTCTGCCCATACAATGTCATGTCTAGCCCCATTCTCTCTCTCTCTCTCTCTCTCTCTCTCTCTCCGGCCCTCCCAACTCCCTCCCACCGTCCTCATGGATAGAGCTTGGGTGGACTGGCATAAGGCCACCGAGCTCGTCAAGGATGGCATCCTCCTTCCACCAAAACTAATGGTGACGAAGGGCTTCGGCATCAGCTTGGCCGGGGTTCCCGTGACGCCACTGTACGAAGTGAAGGACATCGGCTACGAGGTCTTCCAGATATGGTCGAAGGAGAGGATGTGGTTCGAACCAAAGTACGATGTCGATATCGACTAATAGTTGCCCGATTTCGCGAGAGGCGACGTTGAACCACTTCGATGCCAAGCACCCATCACCGAAGAAGAACATGGACAGACGGATCACCTTTGCGCCAAGGTCCGGCTGCACTGTCAAGGACGTCATCGAGAACGCCTGTCGTGTCACCTTCATTCGGTCTGCGACGGGAGGTGGGCATTGTCAACCTTCATTCAGACGATGAATGCTAGAGTTTTAAATTGTTTTTTCTATGTAAAGTTTATTTCCATATCAATGAAAATCGGATGTTAGTTTTTGGGGGATTTTTATTGGGGGCGCCAGTGTGGGAAGACGCTCCCTATTTGGAGAGAATGTGTGTCGATGCCCCCTATAGAGCATGGCCCCGCAATGTTGTCGGTCACAATATAGGGGACGCCGGTGGAGATGTCCTTAAAGTGTGATTTTGGACGGGAAGATTTTCTATGATTTTAACATATATATGTGTGCATGAAGTCGTTTCTCTCAAACCCACTTATTGTGTGGTCTATATAAAAAAACTCAGTGCTAATATAAAGGTTTGCATGAGGCACTTTTAGGTAAAGGGAGCATATGCACCTGATGTCAAAAGTGAATTTTCCTACGTTATTTATTTATTTAAATTTGTATCCTAATAACAGAAAATAGTGGTCAACGTTTCCTATGGAGACGGTGTGAAATTCTAAGAGGTTACATATTTTGAAAATGCATAATTAAGTACCTGAGAAGAAGAAACAAAAACCGAGGTAAAAGTATACGGGCTATATGTCACTATGAGTATTTCATTGGATTTATATTCAAAAGATGTTTTCAACAACATGTTTGTAATGTTATTTATCTTATTTTTTTGCTGGTCAAACAATTAGTTAAGAACGTCCCTTAAAATGTGTGGCGACCATATATATAAAAACGGAGATGCATGCTCTGCTCCTTGTTAATTTGACAACTTATTATTTTAATTTATTATTATTGCCAAATTACCATTGATCTTGGTTGTATGGAAAATCGACCCATAATATTGTCGAGTATGTATTGAAATTGGCCTTTGTCATTTTAAGTTTCTTCTCAAATAAGAGATGGCGTGTGGGACATGGTGTTTTGGCTCATAGGTGAAGATAAATATATCTTTGTACAAATTCTAGAATGTCAAAATATTTGGACAAAGAACTCAGGATGTACATCCGGACATTTTGTTGCTCGCACATAAAGTTTCGCGATAAAGTATCATTTCTCGTGGCCTATATAAAGAAGACAAAACATGTCAGAAAAAGCTATTTTGGAACACCAAAATTTATCTTTTTTCACACAAGCCGCAACAATTAAAATAAAAAAAAATCGCGAAATGTTGTGTGCGACCATGCAATGTTTGAATGTACACACTCATTTTGTCAGCATTTTTAAATATTTTAAAATACGTTTTTAGACGGTGGGTGCATGTACACGAGCCAAAAATGGATTTCCGTGATGTCTCTCTTCGCACTTGTGTTAAACAGGAAAAGCAGGACCAAAAAATGTGGGCTGGCCCACCCGAAGAGGACCAATGTCGCATCCCTGTTCCTGTTCGCGCGAGCACTCTCGTCGTCTCCGCACGTCCGCCCGCCCGCCCGTCACGCCTGGTTTCCGGGGCGGAGGCGCGGAGCACGTACCGCAGACCTCCACTCCACTCGGCGGCGCACGCATGTACAGGCACAGTACTACCGTACGTCGTGGCCTGATCTGCCAATGTGCGTCGTGCCTGTGCTGGGGACCGAGACAGTCGACAGGCGATCACTGCTCACAACTTGATCAAGATGAACCAGCAGCTTGTCCTGGCTTTAGGATTCGGGCTGTCCCACGCTGTGCCCCGCGCCAATGCCGTCCCTGGGCCCGTCGGGGGGACAAGCCGGTCGGCCTTTCGTCGGGGATGCTCTGACCTCCACGTACCACGCCGCCGCATTGCACCGAAACCTGCCTGTATACCCAGCAAAAGTACCTGATCGCCGCTGCTCGCTCGCCGTTTCTTTCACTCCAGCGTCTAATCGGGCGATCACGGCTAAAGTCAAGTGGAAGTTGTGCAAGGTACGGGCCACCCATATTCTCTGCTCCGTAGTCAAGCTAAAAACCGTGGCATTCGAAATTGCATTGCCTCAACCATATGTATGTGGTTGCTTTCAGTGCCTCCATACACTAGAAAGTATATTAATGCCTCGAGAGGGTTCTCATTTCTAGCGTACGTGGAATAGGAGATCAACTAACATATCAAAATTTTCACTCTTCGCTTTAAAGCCAATACTGAGTGAACATTTCGCAGAGCAGGAGCTTTTTTTTCTTTGAGAACCATCTGCCGCCACTTTGTTGAACAACTAAAAACATCGGGATACAAGTTTCATCAGGCGTCTGGGCTAGCCAGACATAAGACCTCGCAAGACCACACGCTTCTGTGTTTGAGGATCTTCGCTCAGGAACAAACTCTACTGCAGCAAAGTCGCGAGACCTGGAGTTGATCTCATTCTGAATCTGCCAAAGTAAGGTCCCTTCATGCTATTAACGACCTCGCGGAGCTAGGAGCTGCCACACATCTACATGAGATCCTAGCAATGGCCAACCACGGTCGCTTTCAAAATCCAACCGTTGGCAACTATTTCACTAGAGGTCCTAAAATCCAAATGTCCGCTCCTTATAAGCCCACGAGCAATCTCTTACGCGGAGAGAGGTTGGCCCAAGAATGAAAAGGGGACGGAGCTAAGATGGGCCAAGTGACGGTGGATTGTTTAATGTGCATAATTCGAGCCATGTAGTAATGGATAAATGTCTTTGTGTTCTTGGGTTGGACTATGCAAATAGGCCCATCCTAGCCTAGGTCACCCCTTTCTCAGCATATGATTGATATCTCTAAGGTATTTGTGCATTACAAATGGTTGCATTTATCATAGAGTAACCTCGAGATTAGTCAATTGATACATAGTTGCCTTCCTTATGATTGGACTAACATGGGCATACGGTGTTCAATATTTCTTTATTGCAGTCCCATAGTTCTTTTAGGTAAAAATGCATTAGGTACTGAGTAAAACCCGTGTTCTGACATTTCCTAATCAGAAATCACCATAACATGCTCAAAAGCGAACACGTCCAATATTACTCCACACGTTTCTTGTGGTTCGTCTGTAACATTTGTGGACTACTGCACCGAGTAACCAAATAGTGTAAAGATCACAAATCTAGATTAAATAAAACCTCGTAAACTTAATTTTCAATAATATGATGAATCAATGAGAAACAAATCTATACCTACCATATGTGCCTCAACAACTCGCGAGCAATGATACGTAAGAATTTTAAAAAAGGCTTCTTCGGTGAAATTAGAACTTACCTCCAACATACTCACAATCAATCCTTTGTTGTTGGTTTTAGTGCAAACATACCCTAGAAAGTATAATGCCCATCGGAGGGTTCTCAGTAGCAACCCCATAAAGAACAAAAATCAACTAAAACCTCAGTTTTTCCCTCTTCAGCTTAACGTTTTAACTTAACATTTTAACTATCCCCGTCGCATACAATTATTATCACTATGTGTACTAACGCTACAAATTTATATGCAAAGGCCTAACATGAATTCCAAGTTTAACGGGGGTGCCAAATGATTTAATCCTAGCACCTGCCCTCCTATACCTTCATGCTATTAACGACCTCGCGGAGCCAGGAGCTACCACACATCAACATGACACCCTAGCAATAGCCAACCACGGTCCCTTTCAAAATCCAACCGTTGGCAACTATTTCACTAGAGATCCTAAAATCCAAATGTCCGCTCCTTATAAGCCCGCGAGCAATCTCTTACACGAAGAGAAGTTGGCCCAAGAATGAAAAGGGGAAGGAGCTAAGATGGTCCAAGTGACGGTGGATTGTTTACATGTGCATAATTCGGGCCATTTAGTAATGGATAAATGTCTTTGTGTTCTTGGGTTGGACTATGCCAATAGACCCATCCTAGCCTAGGTCATCCCTTTCTCAGCATATGATTGATATCTCTAAGGTATTCATGCATTACAAATGGTTGCACTTATCATAGAGTAACCTTGAGATTAGTCAATTGATACAAAGTTGCCTTCCTTATGATTGGACTGCCATGGGCATATGATGTTCAATATTCCTTTATTGCAGTCCCATAGTCCTTACTCCAAAATGCATTAGGTATTGAGTAAAACCCGTGTTCTGACATTTCCTAATCAGAAAGCACCACAAAATGCTCGAAAGCGAACACGTCAAATCTTACTCCACACGTTTCTTGTGGTTCGTTTGTAACATTGTGGACTACTGCACCGAGTAACAAAATAGTGATAAAGATCACAAATCTAGATCAAATAAAACCTTGCAAACTTAACTTTTCAATAATATGATGAATCAATGAGAAACAGGTCTATACCTACCATATGTGCCTCAACAACTCGCGAGAAATGACATGTAAGAATTTTAAAAACGGCTTTTTCATTGATATTATAACTTACCTCCCACATACTCACAATCAATACTTTTTTGTTGGTTTTAGTTCACACATACCCTAGAAAGTATAATGCCCATCAGAGTGTTCTCAGTAGCAACCCCATAATGTAAATAAAAAATCAACTAACACCTCAGTTTTTTCCCTCTTCAGCTTAACATTTTAACTTAAAATTTTAACTATCCCCGTCACATACATTGATTATCACTATGTGTACTAACGTTATAAATTTATATGCAAAGGCCTAACATGAATTCCAAGCTTACCGGGGGTGCCAAATGATTTAATCCTAGCACCTGCCCTCCTATCTCTTACAACAATTTGAGGTAAATTCCACTCTACTTTGGCACATCTTCGTCACATATAAATGTAAAGCTCCCTCTCTCTATATATAAATGTGAATGCACATAGAAACCAAAGAGTAACATAGACACACAAACTTCAAAACCTTAAATCTTAAGTGTTTTTATTATATGTCCACAACAACGCACATCTACATGTTATGTGCCCCTTAAGCCTATGAGCAATCTCTTGCGCAGAGGCTGGCCCAGAATGACAAGGGGGTGGAGCTAATATGGGCCAAGTGACAATGAATTGTTTATATGTGCATAGTTCGAGCCAAATAATGGATAAATTTCTTTGTGTTCTTGGGCTGGACTATGACTATATAAGCCCATCGTAGCCCATGTCACCCATTTCTCGCCATAGATGAATATCTCTATGGTATTTATGTATTACACATGGTTGCATTTAATATAGAGTAACTTCATGATTAGCCAATTAATACATAGTTGCCTTGCTATGATTGAACTCCACACGGTGTCTCAATTGTATTTATTATATACAGAATTCCACCTAGCTCATGGCTTAACTACTTAATTGATAAAATCCAAAAGGGAATAACGCCTTCTGGAGTACACGCTACCATACGGAGTTCAATATTTCTATATTGTGGTTCCATAGTATTTTTCATGGTACTTTTAGGTAAAAACACATTCGCTTTTGACTAAAACCTATGTTGTGACGTTTACTAGTCAAAAAGCAGCTCAATATGCTGGAAAGCAACCACGTTAAATCTTACTCCACGTGTTTCTTATGGTTGGATGTGTAGCGTTGTGGACTAATGCACCAAGTAACCAAAATACAGATAACAATTGGAATCAATATGTGTCTCTAGTGTATTTACTATAGATACAACATCAACAAAGTCATTACTCCGTAATTTCTGAACTTCATAAATGTCGAAACAGATAACACACTCACAACATTACCCTTGACATGCCTCTTTTGTTTTTTCTTTAATGTGGTACCACATTCCTTTTAGTTAAAACTATTTGGTTTTGAGTAGAACCCGCATTGTAACGTTTAATTCGTCATAACACACCCTGGTATAGCGGAAAGAAAATGCATGAATCCTACTCATTCGGTTTTGAGTAGAACCTGCGTTGTAACGTTTAATTTGTCATAACGCCCCCTAGTATAGCTGAAAGCAAATGCATGAATCTTACTCATTCGGTTTTGCGCACTCTAATGTTTAATTGGTCATAACGCACCCCCGATATAGCGGAAAGAAAATCTGTGAGATCTTACTCATTTGGTTTGAGTAGAACCTGCATTATAACGTTTAATTGGTCGTAACGCACCCCACTATAGCGGAAAGCAAATGTCTGAGATCTTACTCCACACGTTTGTTATGGGCTGGACATGTACCATTGCTGACTTGTTGTATGCGCGCTCTCTTTCTTGCATTGGTACGACCGTTGTAATGCCAATTTCTATATCAAGAGTCATCACTTGATAACCTTACATCAAAATGAGTGATCCATTTTTCCCTGTTGGTTCTGGATATATCTCCAAGGGACCACAAATATGTGAGTTGAATCTAGAACAAGGGCATATTAGAATAAACTAATTCTAAACATACCATTATTTTAAAAGATAACGAAAGAGCCCCTAATATCCCATTAAATGAAATAATACGATAGGAAAATGGAAAATAAAAGAGAAACCAAAACAACATAAAGAAATTTTCGTGAAAAAATAATATTCCAAAATGTCTGGCTGGAGGGTGGGTGGGTGGGTGTTGCGCTGCACCCAAATAGACAACATCCACGATACTATGAGTGGTCAAAAGGGGTAATCATTTGCAAGATATTTGTGCATTACAAATGGTTGCATTTATCGTAGAGTGAAAGGACGAGATGTCGCCTAGAGGGGGTGAATAGGCGTTTTAAAAACTCTTACAGATTTGGCTTGTAAGAATACAGAATTAAACTAATGTTTATTTTACAAACACAAAACCTAAATATACTAGTCTCAACTAAGTGCAACAATAACAACTAGAGCTAAGCAAGATTGGCACAATATATATATATGAACAACAGGTGATAGCAAGATATAATAAGTACTTCAAGCTCGATGGCTATCACAAAGGAAAGTAAGCTCGGGTATAGAAATAACCGAGGCACGCGGAAACGAAGATGTATTCCCGTGTTCCCTTCCTTTGCAAGAAGGTACGTCACGTTTGGAGAGGTGGGGATCCCACGAAGGATTTCCCAACGCCACGAAGGCTCACCTTCTTCTCCGAGCCTATCCCACGAAGGAATAGCCCTTTCCTTATGGCTAGCTTTTCCTCCACTCCGGAGATGGCAAGCTCCACAACCACTTCACAAACTCCACAAAGGAGAAGCCCGGGCCCCTTCACAATCTTCCACGAAGAGGTCACCGGGACACCAACCAAGCCAACTAGGAGGTCACCCTCCAAGAGTAACAAGCTCACGGTCTCTCACTCGAACAAATCGTGGTGGAGAGCTCAACACTATGCAATGATGCAAAGCAAGAACACCAAAGATGTTCAAATCCTTCACACTCAAATCCCACCAAAGTAACAAATGCTAGGATGGGATTAGAAAGGAAGAACAATGGAGGAAATCAACAAATGACTCCAAGATCTAGATCCCAAGATATCTCCTCACTTAGAGGAGGAATGGATTGGATGAGGATGTAGATCAAGATCTCCTCTTTCAAATCCCCCAAGAATATGCAAGAATCATAGGAGGGAAGGGAGAGGAAGCAAGCTCAAGAGGTTCAACAATGGTGGTAAAAAACGTGTCTAAGAACCCAAAGAACAATGGGGAAGAAGCCCCTAAAAAATATGACCGTTTGGGCCAAAATCGAGCCCGAACCAGGCAGTACCGGAATTTTCGGTATCCCACCCGCCATGCCGGGCCAGATACCGGGCTGCCCGGCAGCATTACTCGGTATGCCGAGCCACACGCCGAAACTGCGATAACTTTTCCGGACTCCGATTTCGATGATCTTGGGCTCGTTGGAATCACGACAATAAGCTCTACAATATTATGCATAGAAACATCATAGTCCAACCATTGAGTAAGAAAAATAATATAAAAGGTTTGACCTATCTATAAAACATCAAACCGGTAAAACCTCCAACCATGAAAACGCAAAAGAAGGTGCATACGAATTCCGTTTTCGATGAACTTGGGCTTGTTGTAAAGCTAGCAACAAGCTCAAGAACCTCACACAGAGAAACACCAAGAAGTAATAGGAATATGCAAAGTATGCAAAGGGTTGAGCTTTCTAAAATGATGTGATCAAGTTAGCCAACCGAAAGCCCCTCTTGATAGTGCGGCTATCTATCCTATAATCCGGTCTCCCAACAACCACTTTGAGACCGGTAAAAGGAAAACCTAGCAAGGCCATACCTTTGCCTTGCGCATCCATCTTGATCTTGATGATAACTCTTCAAGCTCCACTCAAGCTGGAATACCTTACTTGATCATTGTTGCTTCGTGAAGACTCACAAATGCTCCCCCATACACCATGATGGGGTAGCTCCATTGATGCACATCTTCACATGTCCATCATCACCAAATGGATGGCAAGCTCAAGCATATGATCCTTGAACTTGCCCAAGTCAACCTTGATGACGATCGCCACTTGATGTCATCCTCTCATGGGCTATATGAGATCTCACTTTTGATGCATGCCCATGGAAAGATACCTAACCCACATAGACAACACAAGGGAACATATATGATGGGTTAGTTCATAAAGCATAATTGACAAGACTTACCATACCACATGACTTCACGTGGCGCATTCTTCATGCTTCATGTGTTGACCAAACTTGAATATATTGTTCACTCTTTGTATTGGTCAACCTTGTATCTTCTCATGCTCTATCATACAATCTTGAGGTGTATAAAGAATTTTTCATTTTTTGCATGCTCTAAATCTTAGTCAACCATAGCTCAACTTATGAGACTATCATGATACCGACTTAGATCCATAACTTGAATTCTTCACTTGGAATCAAGCACTCAAGATCTTGATCATTCATTGCTTATCACATAAGTTAGAGCATGGCTAATATTGAGTTCCACATAAGAACTCCATCTTCATTTTTTCTTCTTGATCATATCACATATATGTCTTCAAATCGATGATCTTGATGCCAATACACAAGGTATATCTTTATCTTCATAGCATCCATACTTGAATCCAACACATGGATTACAAGTAGTACCTATGGAATATTCCTTCATATAAACTCAGTGAAAAACATTAGTCCATATGGGTTGTCATTAATTACCAAAACCACACATCGGGGCAATATACCCTTACAACCTCGAGATTTGTCAATTGATACAGAGTTGCCTTCCTTATGATTGGACTACCATGGGCATACGATGTTCAATATTTCTTTATTGCAGTCCCATAGTCCTTTTAGGTAAAAATGCATTCGGTATTGAGTAAAACCCGTGTTCTGACATTTCCGAGTTAAAAAAACACCACGACATGCTCGAAAGCAAACACGTCAAATCTTACTCCACACGGTTCGTTTGTAATCCTGGGCGGGCCATGGCCCAGGTTGGCCCCAACGTAGCTCCGCCACTGCATGGTAGCATTTAATATAGAGTAACTTGAAGATTAGCCAATTAATACAGAGTTGCCTTGCCATGATTGAACTCCACACGGTGTCTCAATTGTATTTATTATATACAGAATTCCACCTAGATCATGGCTTATTAACTTCTTAATTTGATAAAAGCCAAAAGGGGATAACGCCTTCTGGAGTACACTCTACCATACGGAGTTCAATATTTCGTTATTGTGGTTTCATAGTACTTTTCATAGTATTGTTAGGTAAACATGCATTTTGTTTTGAGTAAAACCTATGTTGTGACGTTTACTAGTCAAAAAGCAGCTCAATATGCTGGGAAGCAAACACGTTAAATCTTACTCCACACGTTTCTTATGGTTGGACGTGTAGTGTTGTGGACTAATGCACCAAGTAGCCAAATACTGATAACAATTGGACTCAACACGTGTCGCTAGTGTATTTACTATAGAGACAACATCAACAAAGTCACTCCGCAATTTCTAAACTGCATAAATGTCGAAACTGATAACGCACTCACAACATTACCCTTGACATGCCTCTTTCGTTTTTTTTCTTTAATGTGGTACCACATTCCTTTTAGGTAAAACTATTCGGTTTTGAGTAGAACCCGCATTGTAACGTTTAATTCGTCATAACGCACCCTGGTATAGCGAAAAGCAAATGCATGAATCCTACTCATTCAGTTTCGAGTAGAACCTGCATTGTAACGTTTAATTTGTCATAACGCACCCTGGTATAGCGAAAAGCAAATGCATGAATCTTACTCATTCGGTTTTGCGTACTCTAATGTTTAATTGTTCATAACGCACCCGATATAGCGGAAGAAAATCTGTGAGATCTTACTCATTTGGTTTGAGTAGAACCTGCATTATAACGTTTAATTGGTTGTAACGCACCCCACTATAGCGTAGAGCAAAGTCTGTGATCTTACTCCACACGTTTGTTATGGGCTGGACATGTAGCATTGTTGACTTGTTGTATGCGCATCTGTTTCTTGCATTGGTATGACCGTTGTAATGCCATTTTCTATATCAAGAGTCATCACTTGATAATCTTACATCAAAATGAGTGATCCATTTTTTCCTTGTTGGTTTTGGATATATTTCCCAATGGACCACAAGTATGTGAGTTGAATCTAGAACAAGGGCATATTAGAATAAACTAATTCTAAACATACCATTATTTAAAAAGATAACAAAAGAGCCCCTAATATCCCATTAAGTGAAATAATATGATAGGCAAATGGTAAACAAAAGAGAAACCAAAACAACATAAAGAAATGTTCGTGAAAAAAAAAAATTCCAAAGCGTCTGTCGTCGGGGGTGGGGGTGGGGTGGGCGTTGCGTTGCACCCGAATAGACAACATCCACGAGACTATGGGTGGTCAAAAGGGATAATCATTTGCAAGGTTCGAGCGTGCGTCTACATCTTGGGGGAAGGAGATGAGCCCACTGCATAGAGTTCTTCCTGGAATGCACTTATTTTTTAGAAAAACTTCTATCGATTGCACAAGCAAACAGTTCATATTGCAGTTTTTCTGTTCTCATTTAATGTGCGACATTTGTTTCTTCTTATAAGGTCTACTATTTATATTTTTCGAAAATTCAAAGGTGCCTATGTTTGACCAAATTATTAGAAAACATATTAGAATTTACAATACGGAATTCATCGTTAAATATACTCTCATATTTTAATTATTCAGTACTACCTCCATCCCAAAGCTTAAGGTTTGTATTATTTTTATAAAGTCAAACTTGAGTTTGACTTAGGTTTTTACCAAAAAATATTAACATGCAAAGTACAAAATTAATATCATTAAATAGATAATAAAATATATTTTCATATGGTGTCCACAAAAGATTATATTTGTTGATAGATTGTTTTAAAAGTTTGGTCAAACTTTACTTGATTTGATTTTTCAAAAAAAAGTCTTAAGTTTTGAGATGGAGGTAATATTTTATACGTCAATAGCACTCTTGAGGCTTTTATACCTCTGGAACTTTAGATTTGTTTCTCTTGGTCAGTGCTATACATAGGCATTTTTTGGGCCGGGCTGGGCTTTGGGCCAGACCTACCAAACACCAATGTAAAAACCTAGGCCCAGGCCTGGCCCGCCCCAGGATTTTCGGGCCAGGACGGGCTGGCCCGTGCCGGGCTGCCCATGACCATCTAGAGTCAGTACAGTGGACATTTGAGGGAGTGGAGTACATGAGAGTCGTACGGATCCTCGTAGTCGAACGCCGTGGCCACTTGTAATAAACAAAGGAATGTCTCGTCCCGTCCAACAGGTTACGGTCGTCTTGACGCCCATGCTTCTCGACATTAGAAAACAGTAAAATGTCTGGGAACACGGGTTGTGCCGAGTAGGTTCCACTCGGATCAATGTCCCAGCACTGAATCTTGTCCTGTCTTGTCCCAGAGGAACTGCAGGCAGGGCAACAAGCAAAACAATACGGCCGGGATCTCTTGCTTTTGACCGGCTTCTTGGCCCAGCCTTGTCTCCCGAGCAGGCAAGAAGAGAGGGACACAGCAAAGCTTCTGTGTGTTGCAGGATGATGATTCAATGCCTGCTGCATTGCAGCTGCTCCGTTTGCAAAGCATCGCTGTGTTTCTGTATGCGGCACTGCCTCCTTTCCATTCCAGGGCTGCAATGTGGGCAGTGGTCAGTGCCTTCGGTCACGCGTGCCCCATGCTCACATATGCATAAGCAAAACCAGCAGAGTAAAAACATTGTTTTATCAGTTTCCCTCGAAAAACAAACAGCAGAGATGAAGTTACGGCGCTACCTTGTTCATCAAAGGACAGTTACATGACAGTAGTAATTTTTTTGACATGACGCAACTAGTATTGCATTATTATTCCAACATAAACAACACTTTATTATTACCACTGGTACTGGTTACAACAATGCACCATGGATTTTCACCATGGCTGCAGAGCCACTCCATGAATCTACTGCCCAAGTCCCTCTCTCCCAGCACCCAAACTACACTTTCTTATTTCTTACTAGATCGATAGTCGATACTACACCTTCTTATTTCTTACTAGACCGACACTAGACTTTATTATTTGGCTTCATCATAATTATTAGAAAGAAAAACATAATCTGCTAACAGCTACTATAGCTTGATCGCCATCATCTCGCCTCGCTCAGTACGTCCACTCCTGGGGCAGCGCCAGCACCGCCGCGCTCGCGTTTTGCTGCTGCTGCTGCTGCTGAGTCGCCGCCGTCCCCGCGCCGGCACCGCCGCGTTGCTGCTGCTGCTGCGGTTTCCAATCTGCGTACAAAGCAACAAGCGAAAATTAGCAATGATGCAAATGTCAGGCAAAATTGCTCTATGCTGGCTCTGAAAAATGCAAGTGTCAGGCAAAATTACAGAGGCCAGGGTTTGGCTGGGCGCATTGATGGCAAGCAGATTTGCTCCTGCATCCGCGAGGGCGCGCTGCCCGACGCGCGCGGTTCCTGCATTGCAGCGATCCTCTTCTGCTGTTGTTTCCATGGAATCCGATGGAACAGTTGTATGTTGGCTGTGGGATCTATTCTACTCCTATCATCAGGTGGTCATGGGTAATCGCGGCTATTATCCGTGCGCAATCGGCGTGTGTTGCGAGCACGCGTCCCGCATTAAAGCCCTCGCGTCGCGGCGCGTCGCGGCGCTCGAGAAACACTAGGAGAAACATCGATTACTGATGAAGCATGCGCGGTAGAGTACGATCATGCGAACTTGGCCGAGGATTTAGGACTCCGAACAACAACAGGGCGGCCCGAGATTCATGCCTTCGAACACGAACAGCGGCACTGAGGCCGAGAACACAGGAGACGGACGGTTGCGTTACCTTTCGCCGGAGATTTGTTCGCCGCCGGCTTGTGCTGGTACTGGTAGACGTTGGTGCGCGGCAGGAACACGCCGGTGCCACCGGTGCCGCCGAGACGCCGCTTCGCGGGCGGAGGGCCGTGGACGGGCCGCGGCGGAACGGGACTCGGGCCAGGGAACCCGCCGCCGTGCGCGAAATTGGTGGTAGTGGCCTGGAAGGAAACAAACAGCTAGCGTTAAAAAAGGAAGAAATCGAACAAACAGCCAGGGTGGCGGGGAAATTTGGGAGGAAAAAGTAAGGAAGGGGAGTAGCAGCGGCCGCAAAGGCCGCGCGCGTCCGCTCACCTGCCACTGCAGCGGCGCCGGGTAGGGCAGGAACGGCCACGGCGCCGGGACGACGACGCCGCCGTACGGCACCAGAACAGCGCCCTGCTGCCCGCAGACCTGCAAACAAACCACGCGTGTACGACGCCTCGATTAGAACTCAGAAACCAAGCGGAAAACTGCAAGTTATCGCCGCCGACTTCCGAGCAAGCAAGCGCCTACGCAGTACGCACCTGGGGCGCCGCTTGGTGGCGGTAGCGGGGTTGGTGCGAAGCGAGCCCCGGAGGCGGAGGCGGAGGCGGGGGCCCCTGCTTCCCGCCGAGGATGCCCGTGAGGTGCACCGCGACGTCCTCGACGGCGGCGGCGGACGGCGGGGCGGGGGCTGGGGCGGGGGCGGGGTCGACGATGCCAATGTCGGCGAAGATCTCCCGCGGCAGCCACCGCCTGTGGAGGTCGTCCACTTCCAGCGCGAAGCAGTCCGCCATGGGAGGGCGAGGGAAAGGGGCGTGGTTTCTCGTATGAAGTGGGGGAGATGGGGGCTGGGAGGAGGCTTCTCTCCGAGGCGTCGTGCCGGTCTGCATTTATAGTTGGGAACTGGAGATTGAGATCTTTTCGCTCGCATTTTGTTTCCTTATTAGAAAATCCTCCTTTCGCTCCACCTGTTTCGAAGAGATGATTATACAGTAGTTATAGTTATTGTTATTACTGCTATACTTTATTACTGCTCATATTTATTCATTGGTAGCAGTAATATGATTCTAGGAGTAGGAGTACTACTCTTCATCGAGACATTGATGGGCAGCCCAAAGTATTTACTATAATTTTATTCCTAAATAAATAAAAGTACTTATATATGGACAAACATCTTTATTTGGGAAGTAATGACTCCTTTTTGGCAATATAGCACTATGAGATATCTTTGGTGTTATATTTGATTGTATGGCAATTCTTTAAGTACATGGAAACGCACAAGCTTTTTGTAGATCGAGAACCAAATCGGTTTCACACCGATGACCGTGAGAAATCTTGAAGGTGCGGAAAATTGCAGGGACTCCACTATAATTTTGTTTTACTCGGAGTTTACTGCTTAGTTTTGTGGCCACATGTTTGCCCTCATCCTTCCGGCGTGTGCATGGTTCGCGCTGGTGGCGTAGCGGGGTGTGAAGCAGCCAGGCGGAGGCGGTGCTCTTTCAGGTGCACGCGTCGACGATGCAATGTCGCGAAACCGCATGTACAGTGAATGAACGTGATACTTTTAAAAACTCATGCCAAAGGCTACTTTGATTCAAAAGAATTATTGTAGATTATAATTCTAATCAATAGGATTTTTTAATGGAGTCCATTAAGTTCAAATGAATGAATCGTATGATATCTAGCAAGATGTTATGCCTCTACGCAAATTTTCTATGTATCCATAGCAATTATTACTTGTTCGTCCATAGCAAGTGCTTATTTATTTGTTGGTAGTGATATGGTTCCGCTCTTCATTGAAATATTGGTGGATAGCTTCGAAATCTTCAGTTTCAGTTCTAAAAATATAAGTACATGCATATGGAGTTATGGACGCACTTTTTTTTTTGGAGTTATTTTGGCAATATTATGATATGTTTGGTGTTTTATTCTCTATATGAAAATTATTTATGAACATGAAAACACACAGCCTATTGTAGATTGGAAACCAAATCGGTTTCACACGTATGACGGTGAGAAATTTGGCAGGTGCGGAAAATTGTAGGGACTTCACTATAATTTTCTTTTACTAGAGGGTTTCGTGTTTAGTTTTGTGAACATGTGTTTTCTCTCAGCCTTTCCAGTCGTTCCCGCGTGCGTATGCCATACTGTCTTTTGCGATGAATGAATGAAACCCGGTAATCTTGTTTAAAAATAAACATGCCAATGGCCACTTTGATTCAAAGGAATTATGTTAGATACTGATCAATAGGAATTTCTTCTACAAAGTCAATTAAGTTCAAATGAATGAATCATCTAAATTCATATGTATTGCTTTCCTTTTGTAGATATGATATGTTTGGTGTTTTATTTGATTGTATGGCAATTCTTTAATTACATGGAAACCCACAACATTTTGTAGATTGAGAACCAAATCGGTTTCACACCAATGACCGTGAGTATGATATGTTTTATGTTTTATTCTTTATATGGAAATTTTTGTGTACATGGAAACACACGGCCTTTTGTAAATTGAAAACCGAATCGGTTTCACACTTATGACGGTGAGAAATCTAGCAAGTGCGGAAAATTGTAGGGACTTCACTTTTGTTTTCTTTTACTAGAGATTTTCCTGCTTAGTTGGATGGACAGGTGTTTGCTCTCGGTTTTATTATCGTTTCCGCGTGCGTATGTTTGTATTGTCTCCTGCGATGAATGAAGGAAACACAGTAATCTTGTTTAAACATAAACATGCCAAGGAAAACTTTGATTCAAAGGAATTATGTTTGATTCTAATCAATAGGATTTTCTTCTACAAAGTCCATTAAGTTCAAATGAATGAATCATCTAAAGTCATATGTGTTGCTTTCCTTTTGTAGATATGATATGTTTGGTGTTTTATTTGATTGTATGGAAATTGTTTAATTACATGGAAACACACAACCTTTTGTAGATTGAGAACCAAATCGGTTTCACACCAATGACCGTGAGTAATCTGGCAGGTGCTGGAAGTCTTTATAATTTTAGTTCTAAAATTAAAAGTACATTGATATGTTGCGAGTTACTTTTTGGCAATAGTATGATATGTTTTATGTTTTATTCTCTATATGGAAATTTTTGTGTACATGGAAACACACGGCCTTTTGTAAATTGAAAACCGAATCGGTTTCACACTTATGACGGTGAGAAATCTAGCAAGTGCGGAAAATTGTAGGGACTTCACTTTTGTTTTCTTTTACTAGAGATTTTCCTTTTTAGTTGGATGGACATGTGTTTGCTCTCGGTCTTTCTTGTCGTTTCCGCGTGCGTATGTTGTACTGTCTCTTGTGATTAATGAAGGAAACACAGTAATCTTGTTTAAACATAAACATGCCAAGGAAAACTTTGATTCAAAGGAATTATGTTTGATCCTAATCAATAGGATTTTCTTCTACAAAGTCCATTAAGTTCAAATGAATGAATCATCTAATTTCATATGTGTTACTTTCCTACATGCTAATTCCATAGGATTTATAGCAAAAAGTTAGACCTCTTCGCAAATTTTCTATGTCTCTAGGGCAACTATTACATGTAGCGATTCTTGTAGGATTCCACATCCATTGATATTCTATTCCCATGTTTTTCTTTCAAATCGTCCAAACCAAAGGGGTGGCATTGGTAACAAATTTGCATTATTGTGAAAGCAACCAAGTTCTCAATGTCAAAAAATTTGTTACAATAAACATTTTTATTTGAGGGTAATATATTTTGGTAATATAATATGTTTGGTTGTATGGAAATTCTGGAAGTACATGGAAACACACAACTTTTTGTGATTGAAAATTGATCGGTTTCACACCCATGTAGGAGCGGATCTTACACTAAAACAGGGGACGCGTCGGTTTCTGTTTGGGCCGGTGCCTTTGCGATTTTCCTCTATTTTCTAGAGCCTTTATTGCGGCCTAGCAGCCAAAATACCTGGTTTCTAGATGATTTCTCCTATGGAAGGCTGGGGTAGATCCTAGTATGGCCTCCACTACATGCCTTCTATGCACCCACTAGATCATAGAGGCGCGTGTTTCGCCGCCCGTCCATCTTAAATAATAATTAAGTGAAATCTTTGATAAAATTTTAAATGAAGTAATATAAGATAAACCCACCATGATTTAAAAATTGTAGTTATAAATGCGCATTTGCATACAGATTGATTTATTTGTAGATATAAATGGGCATTTGCATACAGCCGACGAAAACAATTCTAACGGCATGGCAAGTAAATACATATTATGAACCACACCTTCAACATAGTAAATACTTATGGTAAAGGATCTTGATATTACCAATGCATATAGGGATTCATTTTGGTTTGCAAATCTGAATTTATGAACCAGGAAGTCCCAAATTATGAAGTCCAGAGAATTCTTTGTTCTTATGAACTTATGATCATTGCATGAATAACATCATGCAGTTCTATCTAATCAAAAATCAAAGAACACTAAAAAAATTCATTAGTTACAACAAAAAAAAAACATCAAAGCCTTTTTTCCAAGCAAGTTGGGGTAGGCTAGATATGAAACGCAATAGAAAAGAGAACCAAAACAAGGAGAAAGAAAGAAAAAGAAAAAAAGAAAGAAGAAGAAAGAGGGGAAAAGGGAAAGGAAAAATAAGCGAGTGACTAAGGTTCTGGCACATGGATCGCTAATCTCCATGCAGTCCTATCAAGAGCCAAGAATTTAGGTACATTCCAATCCATCAGGTCTCTTTTTATCGCCTCCTCCCACGTCAACTTTGGTCGTCCTCTACACCTTCTAATCTCCTCCATATTCTTTAGAGTTCCAATGTTAACGGGAGCTTCTAGAGGCATCCACTGGATATGCCCAAACCGCCTTAGTCGGTGTTGGGCTAGCTTCTCATCGATCAGTGCCACCCCTAGCCTATCACGAATTACCTCGTTCTAATCCGATCCTTTCTTGTATGGCCGCACATCCAACGCAGCATGCGCATCTCCGCGACACTCATTTGTTGGATATGTTGTATTTTAGTGGGCCAACATTCTGTCCCATAAAGCATCGCCGGTCTGACAGCCGTCCTATAGAATTTACCTTTTAGCTTTTGTGGGACCTTCTTTTTACATAGGATACCAGATGCCTGCCTCCACTTCATCCACCTTGCATTGATCATGTGGCAATCATCCTTATCGATATCACCATTGCTTTGCAACATTGATACCAAGTAACGGAAGGTTTCTCTCTTGGGCACTATCTTTCCTTCTAAACTGACATCTCCGTCTTCGCCACCAACACCACTAAAGTCGCATCGCATGTACTCAGTCTTGGTCCTGCTAAGTCTAAACCCCTTTGACTCCAAAGTTTGCCTCCATAGCTCTAACTTACTATTCACGCCGACCCTAGTTTCATCTACTAGCACCACATCATCAGCAAACAACATACACCAAGGAATATCTCCTTGTATATCCTTGGTCACCTCATCCTTCACCAAGGAAACACATGTATGGGCTCAAGGCTGACCCTTGATGTAGTCCTATCGTGATTGGGAAGGTATCGGTCTCACTATCACCTACGCGAACACTTGTCACAACACGATCGTACATATCTCTGATGAGGGTAATGTACTTTGTTGGGACTTTGTGTTTCTCCAACGCCCACCACATGACCGTCCTTGGTATCTTGTCATACGCCTTCTCCAAGTCGATGAAGACCATATGTAGGTCCTTCTTCTGCTCCCTATACCTCTCCATAAGTTGGCGAAGTAAGAAAATCGCCTCTGTAGTCGATCTCCTGGGCATAAAACCGTAGTTTTTAGTGACTTTCGCCACTCTCCTCAAGCGATGCTCGATGATTCTCTCTCAAACTTTCATAGTATGGCTCATAAGCTTAATCCCTCGGTAGTTAGTACAACTTTGGATATCTCCTTTATTCTTGAAGATAGGTACTAATATGCTTTTCCTCCACTCCTCGGGCATCTTGTTTGACCGAAAAATGTGGTTAAAAAGCTTAGTTAGCCATACTATTGCCACGTCTCTGAGGCTTCTCCACACCTTAATCGGGATACCATCAGGGCCGAGGGCCTTTCCTCCTTTCATCCTTTTGAGGTCCTCTCTAACCTCAAGCTCTTGGATCCTCCGCACAAAACGCCTACTAGTGTCATCAAAGGAGTCATCCAGCTTGGGCATAGTGCCCTCGTTCCCATCGTTAAATAACCCATCAAAGTACTCCCTCCATCTGTTTTTGATCTCTTCATCTTTCACTAGAAGTCGATTAGCCTCGTCCTTGATACATTTAACTTGGTTGAGCTCCTTTGTCTTCCTCTCACGAATTTTCGCCATCTTGTAGATATCCTTGTCGCCTTCCCTCGTACCCAGTCTGTCATATAGCTCCTCATAGGCCCGCCCCTTGCTCCACTCACAACTCGCCTTGCCTTCTTCTTGGCCTCTTTGTACTTCACCATGTTGCTTGTGCTTATATCGTGGTGCCAACTCTTGTAGCACTCCTTCTTCTCCTTGATAGCCCTTTGGACATCCTCATTCCACCACCATGTGTCCTTAGCTTGTGGCTTCTTACCCTTGGTCACTCCAAGCACCTCCCTAGCTACCTTGTGAATGCACGTACCCATCTTCACCCACATGCTATCCGCATCTCCCTCTTCGTCCCATGGTCCTTCCGTGATCATCCTCTCCCTAAAGGTTTGTTGTGCTTCCCCTTTGAGCTTCCACCACTTTGTTCTTGTGATGTTGATGTCTTTATCCCGCATCACACGAGCGTGAAAACGGAAGTCAGCTACCACAAGCTTATGTTGCACCACAACACACTCCCAGGGATCACCTTCCAATCCAAACAAGCCCTCATATCTCTTCCTATAGTGAGGACAAAGTCAATTTGGCTAGAGTGTTGGGCACTACTAAAGGTCACTAGGTGAGATTGCCTCTTCCTAAAGAAGGTGTTAGCGACTAACAGGTCATAGGCAACCGCAAAATCCAGGATGTCTTTATCCTCCTGGTTTGTGTCACCATACCCGAAGCCTCCATGCACACCCTCAAACCCTATGTTAGTTGTGCCCACATGACCATTGAGATCTCCTCCGATGAAGAGCTTCTCGTTTGGCGGTACACTTCTGACCACATCCTCCAAGTCCTCCCAAAATTGTCGTTTGGCGATTATGTCGAGCCCAACTTGTGAGGCATAAGCACTCACCACGTTTAGACAATATTCCCAATAACTAGATTGACAAGGATGATCCTATCACCCTTTCTCTGAACGTCCACTACTCCATCCTTAAGGCTCTTATCTATGAGGACACCTACGCCATTCCTAGTACCAGCTGAACCTGAATACCAAAGCTTGAAGCCGGTATTCTCGACTTCCCTCGCCTTCCAACCCACCCATCTAGTCTCCTGAACACAAAGGATATTTATACGCCTCCTGATGGCAGCATCCACTAACTCCCATAGCTTCCCGGTCAAGGAACCTACATTCCAACTTCCCACCCGCAACCTATTTGTCTCGGCTAGCTTCCTTGCCCTTCAAGAGAGATGTAAAGACCCTTGCTCACTTAACACTACATCGGCCGATGATGTAGCGTGCCACTATGGCGGTGGCGGACCGGCCCTTGCTCATTTAGCACCATATCCGGGTTCCGATATGGCGCGCCACTAAGGCGGTGGCGGCCCAGCCCTTGCTTATTTAAAACTACACCCGCACGTCACTGAGGGGGTTACGCCCCAACGAAAATCTATTGGGTTTCATATCCATAGGAAAGGCTGGTTTTTACGTTGGCTTGCCAAGCCTAACACAACCCTCCTACTTTACCTGGGCTTGGGACCGGCTATTCCTAAAAGGCATAGGAGAAGTTGAAACTTTCTTCATTAGTTACAACACAAGAAAAAAAAATTAGAACTAACTCGTAGAAAAATTGTTAGCAAGAAATGGGACGGGAAATTAAACATGGACTTATTCCATAAATATGTGCATAAAACTGTAAAAAAAATCTGCTTCAAGGACATAACATTGGCATGTAGAGCAAGACATAAATATAAATTATAAAATGGTTGTGATTCGAAAAGAAATATGAATGTATAAGTTATAAACTGTTGGAGATTTATAACGTAAAAAAAGAATGTCAAACAAACTCAAAAGAGAAAATATCATACTAAAACTATGAAAATGACCAGTAGTTTCTCATTCAAAAGTTCGCACATCTACAAACAAATACACTAACAGACATGTAGTTCATCAAGAACCAGAATGAAATATTATTGCTTGCGACATGTGCACCATTTATACACAATATTCTAATACAGGAAACAACATGATCATGCTTGAAAAACATTCATGATTGGTTTAACAGCCATTACGAAAATTGGTAAGAACGCATAGTGTCATTTTAAGGCTTACCAGTTATCATAATATCAGGACGTGATTCAGAAAATCAAAGTGAACTACAAAGGTTCCTTTTTTCTCAAACATAACCTTCTATCACTAACATTACATAATGCAGTTGCAACAATCTCTATTTATTGTGAACTCCTGGAAGTATCCTTAATCTGAAAAGTACTATCCGAACGGTGATGCATATTGGCAAGCTAACTGCATAGGTTAGCTCTAACCTATTTCTATGAAACCGAAGTAACAAATTTATAGCATCATAAAGATAAACCTTTCAACAGTCATCGATGGGAACCTAAAATATTAAAATAGCAAATGATAACATACAATACATGAAACGATATACCAACTTTATCGAAATAATATTAGGGAGACACAAAGTTATGAGATTTATATTCACAAACTAAGTATGCAAAACAAGAAAATCTTAATAAATATGAATGTGAAAAAATTAATGTAGTTTTGTTCTAGTTAGTCATGTGAATTTCCTCACAAAGTTATCAATTGACATCCCTCGATACAAACCCTTCTCTTATTAACTTACACAATTTACATGGTAATTTGATACAAGACGTTCACCGAACTAGAATATGTAAAATTTAGTATGATCCCATTTGTTATATGGAGCTTTAGATTTTACAATTAATATATAAGATAATAATTTTAAATATACAATATTAGTTATTGTTTTGAAAGTTCTTCATAACCAAACAAGACATATTGACTAATGATGGTTATATTAGGAAAATCCACTACCACAAAAAACTCACTAGGGCATATCCAGGTGTTGCTATCTCATCTAAACTCAAAAAATCGTTATTTCGTCGTTCTTTTTTTGTGTCAATGGCGCAATCATCTCACTTTGTATACCAGCCATAAATTCTATATCAAGTTACCAATACACCAGTAAATCTTAAGAAAATCCCTAGTATAACAAACATGGATATCTTTCATAATTTTCAAATTTATCTTCAGACCACCAATTTCAGAGAACTCGAGGTTCTCTCACAGAATCATGTTATTACATCTCAAATAAATTCTGAAAGCAAGACACCAAACATTAAAAAATGAAAATTGTATCATGTACAATATATTGTATAAAAAATAATCTATCATAATTCTTTGGCTTCTTAAAAACATCTCATCTTTATAAAGATGCTAATCTTTTATAGTGAAACATGCACAATAATATGAACAACAGAATACAATAGAGGCACAAAATTGTAAACAACATCGAGTTTGACTTATAAAGAGATCGTCTCCTTCCTGAATCAGAAATCATGTAGGTAAATGCTTCACCAGAGCTTTCCTACACCATTATATGGTTCGCAAGACGACATTCCTTTTCATTACACAAACACGCGCAATAAGTAAATTAAGGCAAATACCATCACATGCTGAATGAATATTGAGATTAACTAATTGGTCATTGTTGAAGGATAAATACCATAGATTAACCTATGATGTATGTTGCCTCGTTACTGCTCTGACCATGCTCTCGACAGCTACAAAATGCCCAGATCAAATTGTAATCAATGAAATAAAAGGAAAACAATTTATACTGTATATGCATTCATTCCACAAGCTCATTCGGGTCTAACACTGGATCATCGCACCAAATTTGAGAGGGGAAGAAACACTCAAAACAGAGAAATATAAATAACCGACCGTGAGGAAAAAAAAGGAGGGTTTATACCCCACAGAAGTGTAGGGGTTCGTAGCAGAAAATAAAAAATTCAAACTAGCATATTCCAATTGCCCAGAATTATCTAAGAATAATGTTGTAAGGAGATGGTTTTGGTAACGTACCCTTGTAGACCGAAAACGGTTAACGTTTTGCTCGAACATGGTTGATGTAGTCGTACTCGTCGCTGACCTTAGGGTCGTGTTCAATCTTAGTGTACGATGTCGAGTGCCGCAAGTGCCACACCTCATATGTTTCGCACACGTACGATGCTCAACGACGCTCCCGGCTCCGATCCAGCAGAGTTGCGAAATTAGATCTTCTGGATTTGGTTTCCAGCTACGCTCACACATTCTGGGTGGGGTTGTCTCCCTCCCGGCGCAGCTTTTAAAGGAACCGCGCGAAAGAAAAACTAAAGAGAGAGAAATCTCTATTTTATTTTGTGTGGTTTTATCCCTCCACCTGTACACTATATATTGGGAAAAGGGGAGGGGAGGGGCTACTACGAAAAGCTTTGCCCGAATCCAATGAGAAAGGGGCGAGGATGGCTGAGCACCTTCGCCTCGTTCGAGTTCTTATAGTTGTCGCTAGGTAGTCTGAAAACCTTTATGTATTTTTTATTACTTTAAGTTTTGTTATACTGCTGTTGAAAACTATGAATAGATTGGTAGACTTTTTGTTAAAAAAGTACAAAGAAGGAGTGGTGTTTTGCAACATGGAAGCATATGCTTCCTATATTTTGAAATGCATCTTACACATATTTTAAATTTCAAAAAAAATGAAACAATAAATTCGCACGTACATCTTCACGTGCTAAGCGCTCACAAAGTCGTTTCATAAAAAATAAACTTATCAATGTGACGTGTGTAAAAAAGACAAAATTTAGTGCTAAAAACAATGCTTTTCATAGGATAAGTTTTCTCTTTTTTACATAGGCCACAAAAAATATTATTTTTCCGTGAAACTTGACACACACACATATATACATGTAGAATTTTTTGTCAAAATTTTTTCACAGTTCAAAATATGTTTTCTTAGTAGAGGGAGCATACGCACCCGGAAGCCGAATTGAATTTCCGAAAGAACCAAGGGTATAAAATCATGAACTGTGGAAACCAAAACGTACATAATGGAAAGGTTTATCAATGGATCGAAATATATTCGTGGCAAGCGAGTCCAACGAACCGCGACACGGTAGTTTCTATACACTGACCAGGTCAGCCGTTACCGCACACCGCACATCCCTGCGCGTGGTACGGGCTGGCTTGATGGACCCAGTTCAATGTTTTTTATGTTTTCTATTTCCTTTTCCATTTTTTCTTTCCTATTCATTTTTTCTTTTCTGTTTTTATTTTTTATTTTTTACGTAGTCGAAAATATTAAGATTTTTAAAATGTTTACATTTAAAAAAAATTGAATTTTGAAAAATGTTCATAATTTTTTAAAAATAGAATTAAAAAATGTTCAAGTCTCAACAAATGTTCAATTTTGAAAAATGTTGAAACTTGAAAATGTTCGAATTTGGAAAAAGTTCATACTAAAAAATGTTATTTTTTTGGAAATATTTAAAATAATGTTTAGAAAAATGTTCAAATTAGAAAAATGTTCAATTTTTTAAAAATATTTTAAATAATACGAATACTTTCCAAATTTCATTTTTTTGAATTTGAAAATTTTCCATGTTTCCGTTCAAATTTTACTATTATTTTCGAATTCTACAAAACTTTAAAATAAACAGAAAAGTAAAAGAAATAATGCATTAGGAAAAGGAAAAACGAAAAACGAAAAAGACAAAAAAAGAAAAAAAATACCTGTGTTGGGCCGGCCCAAGAGCTCTCCCGCGGGGCTACATCCCCAACAACAACTACCAGTTCTGCCTGTAAGTGGGCTTGCCCATGGGTGCCCACTAGCTGGTAACCTCTCTTAGCTTGAACTGAGCGGGTGGCCGCATCCACTTGATTCCTTCAGATACAGCGGCGTCCGCTCTCAACCCACCAACTTCATGAGACAGTACAGATGCATGAGACAGTACACATGAAACAGCTACCAGCTCCGCCCGTCGCAGGGGCCGCTGCGCCCAGCTCCACCTCCGGGCGCCGACTGCCATCCGTCGCTCGCCATCGGAATATCCTCCCCGACCACGCGCAGGGGGCGTCGCCAAACCACCACTTCCAGCCGCCGTCTGGGTCGTTGGAGGAGGTTTCACCGCGACCACCCTCAGGGGGCGCCGCGACCATCTCCACCTCTGCGACCGCCGTTGTGCTCATCGTTAGAGGGGCCACCGCGACCACGCGCAAGGGGCACTGCGACCACGGGAAGGGGGCCGCCACCATCAGCTCCCCATGGATTTCGCCGGATATCTTCGGCTCCCCACCGGCCTCACCGGATGCGTGGAGTACCACACCGACGTCGCCGGACGAGTGCTGTTGAAGAACCGGATAACCTCGTCGGCCGCCGGGAGATCCCCACATGTCTTGATCGTAGTGGGAGAAGGGGGCGGAGGGAGGGAGAGGCGGCCGTTTGAGCGGAGGGAGGGAGCAGATGGAGAGGTGGCGGACTTTCGCCGGCCATGGCGCGCCGCCCGTCGAAGGTGACCGGGGCGAGGGAGAGCGGAGAAGTCTCTCGAAGACCTTATCCTGTCGAGGCGGCGTGGCGGCGGTAGTGAACGCATAGCGGAAGTCCATCTCGTTTCTGCCCCTGACCGTGGGTGTTTGCTTCAAGGTTTTAATTGGGCTGGGCTGGTGGCACCGTGGACGGCCCGTGACCACCTACAGGCCTACTACCAGTCAAGCCGAGCATGCCGGGACCAGCAGCCCTCCAACTGGAAGAGGCGAACATGCTCCGAAGCCCAATCCACGCTACAACTAGGCCCAAGCCCGGAAAGCAGGAACGGAGGCGCATGTCAGCCCATTCTGAAGTACCACTTCGCACCTGCGTGCGTGAAGGGGTGTGGAATGCCTAGACTGCAACTGCGGCCGGCTCTCCTCTATCATCCCCTTCTTCTTCTTCCTAACTCGAATTCCCAGTTCCTGGCTGGAACCCTATTGAAGAGCTTGAATCGTAATTGGCAAATTAAAATGGGGAACGCAACGCTAATTTTCTCAGCTAGATGAAGGCAACTATGGAACAACAAAAATAATCTTGAGCATGGAACATCTTAACAGGTCAGTTTCAAGCACATCCAGTAAGAGCATCTCCACCAGCGTCCCCCATAGCGGTCCTGATAGCGATTTGGGGGCCGGAAGCATGCCAGCCCTTTCGCCAACGGTGCGAATCGCGGCGCCTCGCGAGGCTGAAAATTTTGGGCGTGGAAGCCTCCTGTCAGCCACACACCTAACACCCCAAAAGTCGACGTCAGCGGGGAGTGGCGGGGCCGACGCGTCAGCGGCTCATTCAATTTTAACCTAACCGTCGCCTACCTCGCGACGGGAGTTATTGGGACGCAGCGGCGGTGCAGTTTCCGCAGACGAGCAACAAACCGTCTCGTCGCGCGCGCCTTGCTCTTCGTGCCAGCGTTAATGAGCGCCACCGCTCCCCCGCCTCCCTTCGGCCTATAAAAAGGGCCGCCTCTCATCATCCCTCTCACACACAAATCCTAGCGCCTCCCTCCCCAACCATAGCCGCCACCATCTGAAGAGACGACACCATGTCTGGTCGAGGCCTAGGTCGCGACCGTGGTCGTGGTCATGGCCGCGGCAGAGCTGCACGCTCGCCGTCGCTTGCGACGCCGTCGTCTTCATCATCGGACATGGATTAGGAGGGGCCCGTGTTGTTCGAGTTCATCGTCGTCCTCAAGGGCGACCCACACGCCATCCAGAGGCTGCCGGACACCTTCGCCGACTTCGTCGTCGGCGACGGGCGGCCGGGCTCGCTGTATCTGCGGGAGGCTGCATGCGGCTGCTGGTGGTGGATCGTGGACGTCATCTACGACCCGCGCGGCAAGATGTACCTCCACATCGGCTGGGAGAAGTTCACGCTCTACCACCGTCTCAAAGCCGGCTTCGTGCTCATGTTCTCCTCCTTTGGCGAGAGGGACATGACCGTCAAGGTGTTCGACGAGACGCGTTGCCGCCACCACTACCACGGCGGCAGCACCGAGGAGGACGATGACTGAGTGTAGTTTCTTCGCAGCGAATATCGGCACGCATGTTTTTGGATGTTCTTCCACGAAAGAACCAACAGGGGCACCCTCATCAGCTGGATTTTCCACTTTGGGT
Source organism: Lolium rigidum (assembly GCF_022539505.1). NCBI lineage: Eukaryota > Viridiplantae > Streptophyta > Magnoliopsida > Poales > Poaceae > Lolium > Lolium rigidum. The sequence goes on from NC_061512.1 coordinate 116,164,935, forward strand.
GACTGGTTGTGCCCTCGAGTGTTCTTTCTTGGCAGCGAACACACGAAATCTGCGATGACCGGCCTAGTTAGGTTTAGTTTTTTTTGCAATATTTTATATTTGTGTCAACCATGGTTCAAACTATGTATTAGTTTGTGGAAAACCATGTTCCAAACTATAACTTCGTGTAAACCACGTTTCCCAATTATGTATTAGTTTGTGAAATGGAATGTTTCTTCTCTTTATTCGATTTTCTATGTATTTATTTGTGATTTTAATTCAAAACATCTATCGAGGCCACCGGTTTAGGAGCGCTGGTGTGGGAACAGCTCCCCTAAATAGAGGATACAATACCGGCGTCCTCCATACAAAGATACCGACGCCTCTACTGATGACTATTTAGAAGACGTGGAGATGCTTTAATAGCCTCCAATCCTGACGCATCAAGCACAAGTCTCAACTGAGGGAGAAGTTTCCAACGACAATCTTATTCCAGAGACGTCCAAATGAAAAACTGCACGAGTCACATGCTTTGTAGTTGCAGCGAATGCAGGCAATCTACGGCTAATAATTAAGCCCGCTCGACGCCTAGTTCGAGTTCGACGCCATGGGCTGATTTGGGCGTGGCAGTGCACGATGTTTCTTCCAATGTTGTAGTATCACGCGACTCCTCTGAGGACGAGATATCCAGTTGTTGCAGCTGCGTCAACTTCTTCATGTACGAGACATCCGGCTGTTGCAGCTGCGTTTGTGCAATGTTCTGCACTACCAATGCTTCGGGCGCATGCTCCTCGTCAATTGTCATCACGCCTGAAGTGGAACAAGCTCCGCCCATTAGTACGCAGAAGACGGATATCTTGCAACAAGATACGTGAACGACTGTTCCAAATTAGGTGATGGAGTAAATTAAACGAGATGGTTTTAAATTGGGAAATTTTGCTACAGGTAATCGGGGCCAGGTTTGCAGGTGTGTGATGCAACCTTTTATGAGCGAGTGAAGTTATGTTATGCAATGCAACTCATACTAGATGAATAGGTGTGCATTATTTGATGGCATTATTAAATTCAATAAGGCAAGTCGGCTAGCTAAAGCTCAAATAATTTTGCTTCAGGTAGGCGATTGACCTTATTAAATTTAGTACGATGTTATTGCAATCTTTGCACATAGGTTCATTAAGGAGAAAAATTGGCAAACAATAACCTAAACCCGAAAGAAATCCGAGAAATGAACCTTGGGCGAATCTATTTCACCAAAATAATCCTTTTGTGTTGTGTTGTTTCCTGCTGCGCCGCAGCGTTTCATGCCGCGCGGAGCCGCACTGTGTTGCACACTTTCTAACGTGGCAATGCAGGGCTCGGGGGGCGTTAGTGTGGCGTCATTGCCAAGGGCGTTGCATGGTTGTGTGTCGCGCCCTTGCCTGGGGCACGGCACATCAGCTTGCCTTTAATCACCCCAAGCAGCCCAGCCCTAGTCAGTCGTTTATATCTTGTCCTGCGCGAGCCTGAGAGCAGTGGCGGCGGCTAGGGTTCCTCCTCCCCTCCTCTAATCCTCTACCAAAATCCACAGATCTGAAGCCTTTCTCCGTGGAGTTGGACCACACCAAGTTCCTAGATGTACTCTCCCTCATTTCGCTTGCTTCTGACGCATTAGATTGTTGTATTTTGTGGCACATGTTCAAATCTTGGAAACCCTAAAAATATGAATTGATCCAAAATGCACCTTTCATTCTTGTTGCTTTGGCCAATATTGGCTCCTATGATGTGTAAGGATCATTTTACTTAAGATTTGTAGGTTAGGGTTAGGGTTTTTGTTAGGTTAGGTTTAGGATTGTTGTTATGTTAGAGTTAGGGTTAATGTTAGTTTTGTAGGTTAGCTTATTGTTTTGTGACTACAATATTTGAGTTAATGGCTTCGGTATTTATTGAATTTTTGTACTGTTGTGTTGTCATGCTTATTTTAGGGATGTCGATAATTGTTCATGCTCATCATGTGGACAAGGATGCTTTTTTGAAAGGAAACATCTAGCCGGGCCCGAATGAGGTTGAGTTGGTGTTCGATCATAATCCCAACTATGACGAGGTCTTGGAGCAAGTGAAAGGACACGAATGTCACCTAGAGGGGGGGGGGGGTGAATAGGTTGTTTAAAAACTTTTACGAGATGGGCTTAACAGATGCGGAATAAAACTAGCGTTTATTTTGTCAAGCCCAAACCCTATATAGTATGGTTCACCTATGTGCACCAACAACTTATGCTAAGCAATACATGCAACTATGTGATAGCAAGATATATATAACTTCAAGCACGATGGCTATCACAAAGTAAAGAGCATAAGTAAAGAGCTCGGGTATAGAGATAACCGAGGCACACGGGAGACAATGATTTATCCCGAAGTTCACACTCTTGCGAGTGATAATCTCCGTTGAAGAGGTGCGGTGGCTTAGTGCTCCCGAACGCCACAAGAAGCCTCACCTTGAGGTGTGGTTGCTCGATGCACACCAACGCCACAAAGGCCTCATCCCAAGATACGGTAGTCGCACCACACACCGAGCGCCACGAAGGCGCGCCTCACCTTATTCTCCGGTGACCCTCGCCACAAAGTCCTAGGTCACGGTTCCACTAAGGAATTTCCTTCGAGGCGGAAACCAGGCCTTACACAAAGCTTGGGGCACAAATCCACAACTTAATTGGAGGCTTCCAATAAATCACCACAAAGGCCTATAAGCCGTCTAAGGTTCCAAGAACCCAAGAGTAACAAGCTCCTTGCATTCACTTCCACGAATCACCGTGGAAAGCTCAAACCGATGCACCAAATGCAATGGCAAGAACACCACAAAGATGCTCAAGTACTTCTCTCTCAAATTCCAATAAAGCTACACAAGCTATTGGGGAAAGAGAAGAAGAACAAAAAGGAGGAGGAACACCGAATTTCTCCAAGATCTAGATCTAGTGGATTCCCCTCACAAAAAACGGGATTTGGGGTGAAGATGTAGATCTAGATCTCCTCTATCTTTATCTCAAACAGATGCAAGATTCATGGGAGGGAGAGGGAGATAGCAAGCCCAAAGAAGATCAATAATGGAGGCAAAAACGAGCTCCAATGGATTAGAAACTTTGGGGAAGAAGACCCTGATACGTCTCAAACGTATCTATAATTTCTTATGTTCCATGCTAGTTTTATGACAATATTCACATGTTTTATATACACTTTATATCATTTTGATGCATTTTCCGGCACTAACCTATTAACAAGATGCCGAAGCGCCAGTTCCTGTTTTCTGCTATTTTTGGTTTCAGAAATCCTACACGGGAAATATTCTCGGAATTGGACGAAACAAAAGCCCACGGTCTTATTTTCCACGGATCCTTCCAGAAGTCCGAAGAGGAGACGAAGAGGGGCAACGCGGCGGCCACACCCTAGGGGGGCGTGGCCCCACCCTTGGGCGTGCCGCCCTATGGGGTGGGCCCCTCGAGCGTCCCCCGACTCTGCCCCTTCGCCTATTTATTCTCTCCGTCGCGAAAACCCTATTACCGAGAGCCACGATACGAGAAAACATACTGAGACGCCTCCGCCGCCAATTCCATCTCGGGGGATTCAGGAGATCGCCTCCGGCACCCTGCCGGAGAGGGGAATCATCACCGGAGGACTCTACATCATCATGCCCGCCTCCGGATTGATGCGTGAGTAGTTCATCCTTGGACTATGGGTCCATAGCAGTAGCTAGATGGTTGTCTTCTCCTCTTGTGCTATCATGTTTAGATCTTGTGAGCTGCCTATCATGATTAAGATCGTCTATTTGTAATGCTACATATTGTGTTTGTTGGGATCCGATGAATATGGAATACTATGTCAAGTTGATTAATTGATCTATCATATATGTGTTGTTTATGATCTTGCATGCTCTCCGTTGCTAGAAGAGGCTCTGGCCAAGTTGATACTTGTGACTCCAAGAGGGAGTATTTATGCTCGATAGTGGGTTCATGCCTCCATTGAATGCGGGACAGGTGACAGAAAGTTCTAAGGTTATGGATGTCGTTGTTGCCACTAGGGATAAAACAACAATGCTTTGTCTAAGGATATTTGTATTGTTTACATTACGCACAGTACTTAATGCAATTGTACGTCTGTTGTTTGCAACTTAATACTGGAAGGGGTGCGGATGCTAACCCGAAGGTGGACTTTTTAGGCATAGATGCATGCTGGATAGCGGTCTATGTTATTTGTCGTAATGCCCTAAGTAAAACTCATATTATTCATCATGATATGTATGTGCACTGTTATGCCATCTCTATTTGTCAATTGCCCAACTGTAATTTGTTCACCCAACATGCTATTTATCTTATTGGAGAGACACCACTAGTGAACTGTGGACCCCGGTCCATTTTTTTACATCTGAAATACAATCTACTGCAATCTTTGTTCTCTGTTGTTCTTCGCAAACAAACATAATTCTCCACACCATACGTTTAATCCTTTGTTTACAGCAAGCCGGTGAGATTGACAACCTCACTGTTAAGTTGGGGCAAAGTATTTTGATTGTGTTGTGCAGATTCCACGTTGGCGCCGGAATCCCTGGTGTTGCGCCGCACGTACTACACTCCTTCACCAACAACCTTCACGTGGCCTTCATCTCCTACTGGTTCGACAAACCTTGGTTTCTTACTGAGGGAAACTTGCTGCTGTACGCATCACACCTTCCTCTTGGGGTTCCCAACGGATGTGTGCTTCACGCGTCATCAAGCTAATTTCTGGCGCTGTTGCCGGGGAGATCAAGACACGCTGCAAGGGGAGTCTCTCACACCCAATCTCTTTACTTTGTTTATTGTCTTGCTTTATTTTATTTTCTGTCTTGCTTTCTTTCTTTATATCAAAAACAAAAAAATTAGTTACTAGTTTTACTTTACTTAATTTAGTTTGCTTTACTTATTTTTTTATTACTGTTAAAGTGAATACTCCTGAGAACACTAAGTTGTGTGACTTCACTAGCACCAATAATATTGATTTTATATGCATTCCTATTGCTCCACCTGCTACTACAACAGAATTTTATGAAATTAAACCTGATTTACTAAATCTTGTTACGAGAGAGCAATTTTCTGGTGTTAGTACTGATGATGCTGCTACCCATCTTAATAATTTTGTTGAACTTTGTGAAATACAAAAGTATAAGGATGTAGATGGGGACATTATAAAACTGAAATTGTTTCCTTTCTCCTTAAGAGGAAGAGCTAAAGATTGGTTGCTATCTTTGCCTAAGAATAGTATTGATTCATGGACTAAATGTAAAGATGCTTTCATTGGTAGATATTATCCTCCTGCTAAAATTATATCTTTAAGAAGTAGCATAATGAATTTTAAGCAATTGGATAATGAACATGTTGCCCAAGCATGGGAAAGAATGAAATCTTTGGTAAAGAATTTCCCTACCCATGGACTAACTACTTGGATGATCATCCAAACCTTCTATGCAGGGTTAAAATTTTCTTCGGGGAACCTATTGGATTCAGCTGCTGGAGGTACTTTTATGTCCATCACTTTGGGTGCCGCAACAAAGCTTCTTGATGATATGATGATCAACTACTCTGAATGGCACACCGAAAGGACTCCACAAGGTAAGAAGGTAAATTCTGTTGAAGAAACCTCCTCCTTGAGTGATAAGATTGATGTTATTATGTCTATGCTTGTTAATGGTGGATCTAATGTTGATCCTAATTGTAATATCCTAGGTTTAGAGACGATCGAGGGGTAGATTTTAGAAAGGGATGTGCATTGCATCGTAAATTCTGGGGAAATTTCGCGCTTTTAAAAGAAAACTGCATCGAAGGGGGACAAGTTTCTCTCTCGACACCTTACAGGGTTAGGGTTTCGAGAGTGCGACAAACTTGCATCTCACTTAACTAATTTAGGGTTTTGAGAAGAGAGGAGAGTTAGTGCATTACAACTTAAGTTGCATGATTGAATTCAAACACAAGTTGTGTTTGAATTTGAAATTTAAAACATCATATGAATATCTCATAATTTAAATTTGAGGTAATTCATTAAACAAATTATAAATCAACAAGAATATAAATAGTACAACTATTATACAAAGCTCATTAGAGAAAATTGGAGCTTTATTGATAATCACACATGATACATTGTCATTACAATATTCAGAATTGAAATATGAAATGTTACAACACATTACATGAATTGAATAAAAGGAAAAAGAAAAAGGAAAATTACAAGTAAATGAAATGTCCTAAACTACATGATGATCTTCATGAAATCCTTGATCAAGCTGATCTTGCACTTCATCTTGATCATCTTCTTGTTCCCTGCACACAAACAAAGAACAAATAAAGGTTATGCCAAGTGGCAAAGCCACTTGGCAGATTAGCAAAAGAATGAAATTTGAGAGGATATGACCAAGAATCAGCCGAGCTGATCCATTCACCAGCCCAAGTTCCAAGCACACACACACAGGCAGCTCACACTGCATGTGTGCATGCTTCACAACACACCAGGCCAGAGAGGAGTCACCAAAGGCTCACAGCAGTGCTGTCGACCATGGAAGCAAAGAAGGGTGAATATAAAAGCTTTTCACCAGCAAACCCTAGCCATTCCATCGACAGGACTCCACAAGGTAAGAACACCAAGAACAGATAGAACAGGAAGAACACTAAGCTTTCCCAACCAGCCAAACCATCCCAAAACAGTTCCACTGGAACTGTTGTAGAACCAGGCACAAGCAGGAAATCAAGCACAGGCTAGCCAGGAGGAGCAGGGCAAGCTCACACCACAATCCAGAAGCAAACCCTCTACAGCAACATAAAAATCTAGGAGCTGGAGTGAGGTATACAAAGATTAACCTGAGCAAAATCATGTTTTGCTCATAAATAAGCATGCTATGCATCATAGGAGCCAGAAGGGTTGAGTACCCTGTTTGTGTCATCATCTGGCTACCAAGCCAGTTGGTGCAAGCAAATAAGGGTGAAGCAAATAGGAGATCACCAAGGGAACACTGGTTAACCAGAACAGTGGCTTAACCAAGGAAATCCATCAAGGAAATGATCCTATCCAATCAACCAAAGTCACCTAGCACCTAAGACTTAGCACACCATCAGACAGATAGACAACTTGTGTCTATTCTTGTTTGTCAACAGCAAAGATCACTGGAAATCCAACAAGGAATTAACCAGTGAGGTATTCACTAAGCCACAGCAAACCAACTGAGGTGGGAGCTTCCTGAACAGCAAGGAATTGCTGTTGAGGCCACCTCAACCACACAACTAGTCCAAACAATTAAGCCTTGCACAGATATCATCACCCAGAAGGGTTCAAAGGGGGCTAGGGTACCCAACCAAGGGTTGGCATCCATCTAGCTCTACCAAATCCATTGAAATGATCATTACTGCTCAGCAGTTCACATCATTTATCCATCCAATAAAGCAAGGTAATACAGATAAATGAATTACACAAGTAATCAATGCACCAGAACCAAGCATATGATCCAAAAGATCACTGCAAGCATCAACAGATGCTTGAGCAAGTACAAACCAACACCAGCACCAGATATGTAGCCACACATACACAGAGATAAGCAACAGCAAGGCACAGACAGCAGGTGAGCAATCCACTAACCAGCAGCTGATGATCATATGATCATCAGAGCTTGCTATAGCATGCCAGTGCATGTTAGAGCATCACTGAGCAGCAGAGCATGGACCAGTTAATTAAATAGCCACAGTTAAGCAACAATTGTATCACAGATAATCATACAAACCATTTTATGATTGTATCCAGAAGCACATCATCAAGAAATTGATGCATATGGACAACAATTAAGCCAAGCAGAGCCTACCATGAGCCAGAGCCCATTAAACATCACACAAACAACACTGGCTCTTGCTAAAAGCAAGGATTACTCACAGTAATCAAGCCAGGGGCACTAACCATGGCTACACCTGGTTATACGAGAATCAACAGCAACAGCAACTGGAGCAACATGGCAAGCCATGAGCATCACAGCATGCTCATGAGCAAGTATAGAAGCATCACAGAAGAAGGAATAGCATGAACATGAGCATAGGATTAGCAGCATAAGCATAAGCTAGAGAGAGGAGAGCACCAGTACAAGCACAACACTAGAGCTAGGCCATGGCAAGCAGAGCGCAGCAGCAAAGACATCCAGGGGCAGACGCAGTATCTATGGCGCAGCACATAGCAACAGCAGCACGGCACACCATGGCATATCCATGAGGAGAGACAGCCGCATCTCAGCGAGGAGACAGAGTAGAAGAAGAAGGAGGAGGGGAACACTTACAGGCGAAGCAGATGAGCACGACCATGGCGGCACGGCGGCACACGCCGGGCGAATGGCGGCGCCAGGCCAAGCCAAGCCAAGCCTGGTCACCACCTCGCCGCAACGCCAGCATCACCACGGCGGCGCCACGGCGCCAGGGATGCCGATGAACGGCGGATCTTCACGGATCCGTGCGGCCGAGGCACAGCAAGGTTGGGGGCGAGCAGGAACGGCGGCGAAAGCCGGATCGACGCGGACCAGACGGTGCGCCGTCGAACGGCGGTTCGATTGGCACCCATCTCATCACCGGCGATGGCCGGAATAAATCGGCGACGACGCAGGTGACGCGGGCGTCGCGGGAGCGCAAGGGATTAGGGTTTCGCGAGGGCAAGTGAGGAAGGGGATGACTGAGTCCGACCGAGCCGGACGGTGCGGCTCGGGTTAGACTCAACCCGTTGGGCTCCACTATCAAGTGGACCCAAGGGGCAATTTAGTCATTTCACATTTTCAAATAAACCAGGAACTTTGAAATTAAATAGAAAATGATTAAGAGCTCTAAAAAAATGAACATCACTCAGCATAAAATTCTCTATGATAATAAAATATGAAATGGACTTTTTGAGACAATTCTAAATAAAGCATATTTAAATACAAGGAATTAATCATTAAAAATTAAACCCTGTATTTTAATGATAAAAATAAGTCCATAAATCCTTTTGGACTTCAAAAACACCTTGACAACATTTCAAGGGAGTATTTGATACGTCTCCAACGTATCGATAATTTCTTGTGTTCCATGCCACATTATTGATGTTATCTACATGTTATATGCACACTTTATGTCATATTCGTGCATTTTCTGGAACTAACCTATTAACAAGATGCCGAAGTGCCGGTTCCTCGTTTTCGCTGTTTTTGGTTCCGGAAAGGCTGTTCGGGCAATATTCTCGAATTGGACGAAATCAACGCCAAACCTCCTATTTTCCCCGGAAGGCTCCGAACACCGAAGAAGAGTCGGAGAGGAGCCGGGGGCCCCACACCATAGGGCCGCGCGGCCAGGGTCCGGCCGCGCCGGCCTAGGGTGAGGCCGCCTGTCAGCCCTCCTGCGCCGCCTCTTCGCCTATATAACCCCTTTCGACCTAAAAACGCAGTACCAATTGACGAAACCCACAGAAACCTGCCAGAGCCGCCGCCATCGCGAAGCCAAGATCTGGGGGACAGGATCTTTGTTCCGGCACCCTGCCGGAGCGGGGAAGTGCCCCCGGAAGGCTTCTCCATCGACACCGCTGCCATCTCCACCGCCATCTTCATCACCGCTGCTGCTCCCATGAGGAGGGAGTAGTTCTCCATCGAGGCTCGGGGCTGTACCGGTAGCTATGTGGTTCATCTCTCTCCTATGTGTGTCAATACAATAATCTCATGAGCTGCCTTACATGATTGAGATTCATATGATGATGCTTGTAATCTAGATGTCATTATGCTAGTCAAGTGGGTTTTACTTATGTGATCTCCGGAGACTCCTCGTCCCACGTGTGTAAAGGTGACAGTGTGTGCACCGTGTGGGTCTCTTAGGCTAGATTTCACAGAATACTTACTCATTGAATGGCATAGTGAGGTGCTTATTTATATCTCTTTAAGATTGCAGCATGTTGTATCACAATTTATCCATGTGCTACTCTAGTGATTTGTTATTAAAGTAGTTCTATTCCTCCTGCACGTGTGTAAAGGTGACAGTGCGTGCACCGTGTTAGTACTTGGTTTGTGCTATGATCATGATCTCTTGTAGATTATGGAGTTAACTATTGCTATGATAATATTGATGTGATCTATTCCTCCTACATATGCATGAAGGTGACAGTGTGCATGCTATGCTAGTACTTGGTTTAGTAGCGTTGATCTATCTTACACTAAAGGTTACTTAAACATGAGCATTATTGTGGAGCTTGTTAACTCCGGCATTGAGGGTTCGTGTAATCCTACGCAATGTGTTCATCATCCAACAAAAGTGTAGAGTATGCATTTATCCGTTCCGTTATGTGATCGATGTTGAGAGTGTCCACTAGTGAAAGTCTATTCCCTAGGCCTTGTTCCTAAATACTGCTGAGTTACTACCGCTTGTTTACTACTGTCTGCGTTACTACCGCCGCAATACCACCACCATCAACTACACGCCAAGCACTTTTCTCGGCACCGTTGCTACTGCTCATACTTATTTATACCACCTGTATTTCACTATCTCTTCGCCGAACTAGTGCACCTATTAGGTGTGTTGGGGACACAAGAGACTTCTTGCTTTGTGGTTGCAGGGTTGCATGAGAGGGATATCTTTG
>NC_061512.1:116175627-116203905 GCF_022539505.1 Lolium rigidum
TTGGCAATTGTTTTGAGCTCTCAAATAGATCATGTTTAAGCTCTTGCATCATGTAGTTTACACCTATTAGTGGAGAATTACTGTAGAGCTTGTTGAAATTTGGTTTGCATGATTGGTCTCTCTAAAGTCTAGATATTTTCTGGTAAAAGTGTTTGAACAACAACGAGACAGTGTAGAGTCTTATAATGCTTGCAATATGTTCTTATGTAAGTTTTGTCTGTACCGGTTCATACTTGTGTTTGCTTCAAACAACCTTGCTAGCCAAAGCCTTGTACCGAGAGGGAATGCTTCTCGTGCATCCAAAACCTTGAGCCAAAACTTATGCCATTTGTGTCCACCATAACTACCTACTATGTGGTATTTTTCTGCCATTCCAAGTAAATTGCTTGCGTGCTACCTTTAAAATTTCATTCCTTGTCTTTGCAACACATAACTCATGGGAAAATAGCTTAAAAACTATTGTGGTATTGAATATGTCGCTTATGTATCTTATTTCTTATAAGTTGCTTGTTGAGCGGTAACCATGTTTCTGGGGACGCCATCAACTGTTACACCTTTGTTGAATATCATGTGAGTTGCTATGCATGTTCGTCTTGTCTCGAAGTAAGGGTGATTTATCATGATTAAATGGTTTGAGTATGCATATTGTTAGAGAAGAACATTGGGCCGCCAACCAAAGCCATGTATCATGGTGGAAGTTTCAGCTTGGACATTAATCCTCGATCTCTTATGAGAATATTATTTGTTGTTGAATGCTTAAGCATTAAACAGGAGTCCATTATCTGTTTTCTATGTTGTCCCGGTATGGATGTCCTCAAGTTGAGATCTATCAAAAACGAGAAATCAAATGCGATCTATCTCCTTGGACCTTTGTACAGTGGCATAGAGGTACCCCTTTGTGACACTTGGTTGAAACATATGTAATGCAATGATAATCCATGGAAATCCGAGCTAATTAGGACAAGGTGCGAGCACTATTGGTATTCGATGCATGAGGCTTGCAACTTATAGGATGTTTTATGCATAACACATATGAATTATTACTACCGTTGACAAAATTGTTTCCATGTTTTCAAAATAAATAGCTCTAGCACATAAGTAATCCTCGATTCCTCTCGCGAAGGGCCTTTCTTTTACTTTATGTTGAGTCAGTTTACCTACTTCTTTCTATCTTAGAAGCAAACAGCTTGTGTCAACCGTGTGCATTGATTCTTACATACTTGCTTATTTGCATTCATCATATTACTTTGTATTGACAATTATCCATGAGATATACATGTTGAAGTTGAAAGCAACTGCTGAAACTTATATCTTCCTTTGTGTTGCTTCAAAACCTTCTATTAAGAATCTATTGCTTTATGAGTTAACTCTTATGCAAGACTTATTGATGCTTGTCTTGAAAGTACTATTCATGAAAAGTCTTTGCTATATGATTCAGCTTGTTTAGTCGTTATCTTTACCATTGCTTTGAATCACTTCATTCATCTCATATGCTTTACAATAGTATTGATCAAGATTATGATAGTAGCATGTCACTTCGAAATTATCCTTGTTATCGTTTACCTACTCGAGGGCGAGTAGGAACTAAGCTTGGGGATGCTTGATACGTCTCAAACGTATCTATAATTTCTTATGTTCCATGCTAGTTTTATGACAAAACTCACATGTTTTATATACACTTTATATCATTTTGATGCATTTTCCGGCACTAACCTATTAACAAGATGCCGAAGCGCCGCTTCTCGTTTTCTCGCTGTTTTTGGTTTCGTAAATCCTACACAGGAAATATTCTCGGAATTGAACGAAACAAAAGCCCACGGTCTTATTTTCCACGGAGCCTTCCAGAAGTCCGAAGAGGAGACTAAGAGGGGCGACGAGGCGGCCACACCCTAGGGGGGGGCGCGGCCCCTCCCTTGGGCGCGCCGCCCTATGGGGTGGGCCCCTCGAGCGTCCCCCGACTCTGCCCCTTCGCCTATTTATTCTCTCCGTCGCGAAAACCCTATTACCGAGAGCCACGGTACGAGAAAACATACTGAGACACCGCCGCCGCTAATCCCATCTCGGGGGATTCAGGAGATCGCCTCCGGCACCCTGCCGGAGAGGGGAATCATCACCGGAGGACTCTACATCATCATGCCCGCCTCCGGATTGATGCGTGAGTAGTTCATCCTTGGACTATGGGTCCATAGCAGTAGCTAGATGGTTGTCTTCTCCTCTTGTGCTATCATGTTTAGATCTTGTGAGCTGCCTATCATGATTAAGATCGTCTATTTGTAATGTTGCATGTTGTGTTTGTTGGGATCCGATGAATATGGAATACTATGTCAAGTTGATTAATTGATCTATCATATATGTGTTGTTTATGATCTTGCATGCTCTCCGTTGCTAGTAGAGGCTCTGGCCAAGTTGATACTTGTGACTCCAAGAGGGAGTATTTATGCTCGATAGTGGGTTCATGCCTCCATTGAATCTGGGACAGTGACAGAAAGTTCTAAGGTTATGGATGTGCTGTTGCCACTGGGGATAAAACAACAATGCTTTGTCTAAGGATATTTGTATTGTTTACATTATGCACAGTACTTAATGCAATTGTCTGTTGTTTGCAACTTAATATTGGAAGGGGTGCGGATGCTAATCCGAAGGTGGACTTTTTAGGCATAGATGCATGCTGGATAGCGGTCTATGTTATTTGTCGTAATGCCCTAAGTAAAACTCATAGTAGTCATCATGACATGTATGTGCATTGTTATGCCCTCTCTATTTGTCAATTGCCCAACTGTAATTTGTTCACCCAACATGCTATTTATCTTATTGGAGAGACACCACTAGTGAACTGTGGACCCCGGTCCATTATTTTACATCTGAAATACAATCTACTGCAATCTCTGTTCTCTGTTGTTCTTCGCAAACAAACATCATTCTCCACACGAATCCTTTGTTTACAGCAAGCCGGTGAGATTGAAAACCTCAATGTTAAGTTGGGGCAAAGTATTTTGATTGTGTTGTGCAGGTTCCACGTTGGCGCCGGAATCCCTGGTGTTGCGCCGCACTACACTCCTTCACCAACAACCTTCACGTGGCCTTCATCTCCTACTGGTTCGATAAACCTTGGTTTCTTACTGAGGGAAACTTCTGCTATACGCATCACACCTTCCTCTTGGGGTTCCCAACGGACGTGTGCTTCACACGTCATCAGACCCCCTTAAATAGGGCAAGGGAAATCTGCCCATTATGCACAAAACTCGTAATTACCGGAACTTCCGGTCATTTGGGGCAGTACTACCGCCCACCGGTAGTACCGGCCAACTTCCGGGTGAAGTAGGGCGCCCCTGGAATGCTCCTAGTATACTTTCTGTGAGCGAAAACAGCATTTCCGGAACTTGGGCGGAACTTGACCGATACTACCGCCCCGGCCCCGAAGACCAATACATCCGCCCCCGTGAAATCTCCAAATATACCAGTATGAAAACTTCAAAAACTTTTGCATCCATACTCTGATTTCGATGATCTTGGGCTCGTTGAAATCACAACATCGAGCTCTAAAACAATATGCATAGAAACATCATAGTCCAGGAAGGTAAGATAGAAACAAATGAATAAAGGTTTTACCTATCTATAAAATACAAACCGGTAAAACCACCAACCTTGAAAACGCAACAAGATTCCGTGCAAAAACCTTTTTCGATGAACTTTTGAGTATTTAGTCGTGCAATTTGGGCTTTCGAGCAATGCGTGAGAGCTTTTAAACATTGTAGCCATATCATCTCCGTTGATGGCACCTTCTTGATCGGACAATTAACGGGCACTCTCTTAGTTGCTATAGCAAATGGTGGCCAAAACCAGTTGCTTCCTTTGGCTTTTGCTTTGGTTGAGGCGGAGAACAATGATAATTGGGCGCATCCTCCGGGCATGTCTTGAAATTTAGTGAGATCCAAGTGAAATTAGCCCTAGCGGAGACCCTTAATTTTTCACCCTTTTTGTTTATAGTATCCATGGGAACCTTACTAATAAGGTCAAGCATCTTCCCGCACCAGTCTTCACAAGATGTGTCAATACACGGAGGCTTGCCCTCAGTGGGGAGTGCAAGGATCACCGACATGTCCTGAAGTGTCGGGGTCATCTCCCCAATCCGGAGGTGAAAACTCTGTGTCTCCAGCCTCCAACGATCGACATGCACAATAATCACGGAAGGGTTCATGTTCGGCATCGACTGGGTGACCATATGGATGAACGGGAGGAGTCCTAGCATTTGGATGTGCTCCGTGTATCGCTCGTCGTATGGTATCTTGGTCGAGGAGGCCTGATACGTCTCAAACGTATCTATAATTTCTTATGTTCCATGCTACTTTTATGATGATACTCACATGTTTTATACACATTATATGTCATTATTATGCGTTTTCCGGAACTAACCTATTAACGAGATGCCGAAGGGCCACTTGCTGTTTTCTGCTGTTTTTGGTTTCAGAAATCCTAGTAAGGAAATATTCTCGGAATCGGACGAAATCAACGCCCAGCATCTTAGAATTCCACGAAGCTTCCAGAACACCGGAGAGGCACCAGAGGTGAACCCTGGGGGGCCCACACGCGGTGGCGGCGCGGCCAAGGAGCCTGGCGCGCCCCCCTACTGTGTGGTGGCCCCAGGCCCCCTCCGACTCCGCCTCTTCGCCTATTTAAGCCCCCTCAACCTAAATCTTCGAGACGAAAAAGCCACGGTACGAGAAACCATCCAGAGCCGCCGCCATCGCGAAGCCAAGATCTGGGGGACAGAAGTCTCTGTTCCGGCACGCCGCCGGGACGGGGAAGTGCCCCCGGAAGGCATCTCCATCGACACCACCGCCATCTCCATCAACGCTGCTGTCTCCCATGAGGAGGGAGTAGTTCTCCTTCGAGGCTGAGGGTTGTACCGGTAGCTATGTGGTTAATCTCTCTCCTATGTACTTCAATACAATGATCTCATGAGCTGCCTTACATGATTGAGATTCATATGAGTTTTGTATCACTATTCATATGTGTGTTACTCTAGTGATGTTATTAAAGTACTCTATTCCTCCTCCATGGTGTAAAGGTGACAGTGTGTGCATCATGTAGTACTTGGCGTAGGTTATGATTGTAATCTCTTGTAGATTATGAAGTTAATTATTGCTATGATAGTATTGATGCGATCTATTCCTCCTTCATAGTGTGATGGTGACAGTGTGCATGCTATGTTAGTACTTGGTGTAATTGCAATGATCTATCATGCACTCTAAGGTTATTTAAATATGAATATCGAATGTTGTGGAGCTTGTTAACTCCGGCATTGAGGTGCTCTTGTAGCCCTACACAATTAGTGGTGTTCATCATCCAACAAGAGAGTGTAGATTGGTTTTATTATGTGATCAAAGTTGAGAGTGTCCACTAGTGAAAGTATGATCCCTAGGCCTTGTTTCTAAGCATCGAAACTCCGTTTACTTACCGTTCGTTGCATGTTTACTTGCTGCCATATTTTATTCAGATTGTTATTACCACTCATATCCATCCATATTACTTGTATTTCACTATCTCTTCGCCGAACTAGTGCACCTATACATCCGACAAGTGTATTAGGTGTGTTGGGGACACAAGAGACTTCTTGTATCGTGATTGCAGGGTTGCTTGAGAGGGATATCTTTGACCTCTTCCTCCCTGAGTTCGATAAACCTTGGGTGATCCACTTAAGGGAAACTTGCTGTTGTTCTACAAACCTCTGCTCTTGGAGGCCCAACACCGTCTACAAGAATAGAAGCACCCGTAGACATCAAGCACTTTTCTGGCGCCGTTGCCGGGGAGGAAAGGTAAAAGGCACTCACACTCCGGATATCGGCAACTAAGCTATCTTCCGGCGCCGTTGTAAGTGCTCGAAGCTATTTCCTTTAGATCCTGCAATTGCATCTTTTTGTTTCTTGTTTACACTAGTAAGGCATAATGGACAACAATGAGCTTTTTGTTCTATTTCCTGAGTTAAGACATGGATTGTTTGATGCGAAAATTAAAAAACCTATGGAACCTTATTTGCATGCTGGTAGTAATATTAGTATGAACGCTTTGAACACCATTGTCGATAATGATATAGAAAGTTCTAAGCTTGGGGAAGCTGGTTTTGATGAGCATGATATTTTTAGTCCCCCAAGCATTGAGGAGAAAATTTTCTTTGATGATACTTTGCCTTCTATTTATGATGATTATAATGATAGTGGTCTTCCAGTGCCGCCTACTATGGAGGATAAATTTAGTTATGATTACAATATGCCTCCTATATTTGATGATAGCTACTTTGTTGAATTTGCTCCCACTACAATTAATAAGAATGACTATGCTTATGTTGGGAGTAGTAATAATTTTATGCATGAGACTCATGATAAGAATGTTTCATTTGATAGTTATATTGTTGAGTTTGCTCATGATGCTACTGGATATTATTATGAGAGAGGAAAATATGGTTGTAGAAATTTTCATGTTACTAAAACACCTCTCTATATGCTGAAATTTTTGAAGTTACACTTGTTTTATCTTTCTATGCTTGTTGCATTATGCTTCATGAATTTGTTTATTTACAAGATACCTTTTCATAGGAAGTGGGTTAGGCTTAAATTTGTTTTGAATTTGCTTCTTGATGCTCTCTTTTGCTTCAACTCTTATTTTTTGGGAGTGCATCATTAAAACTGCTGAGCCCATCTTAATGGCTATAAAGAAAGCACTTCTTGGGAGATAACCCATGTTTTTATTTTACTACTGCAATTTTGTGTTATATTTGAGTCTTGGAAGTTGTTACTACTGTAGCAACCTCTCCTTATCTTTATTTTATTGCATTGTTGTGCCAAGTAAAGTCTTTGATAGTAAAGTCAATACTAGATTTGGATTACTGCGCAGAAACAGATTTCTTGCTGTCACGAATTTGAGTAGTATTCTCTGTAGGTAACTCAGAAAAATATGCCAATTTACGTGCGTCATCCTCAGATATGTACGCAACTTTCATTCAATTTGGGAATTTTCATCTGAGCAAGTCTGGTGCCTCTTAAAAATTTGTCTTTACTGATCGTTCGTTTTGACAGATTCTGCCTTTTATTTCGCATTGCCTCTTTTGCTCGTGTTGGATGGATTTCTTTGTTCCATTAACTTCCAAGTAGCTTTGAGCAATGTCCGAAGTGTTAAGAATGATTGTGTCACCTCTGAACATGTGAATTTTTCATTATGTACTAACCCTCTAATGAGTTTGTTTTGAGTTTGGTGTGGAGGAAGTTTTCAAGGGTCAAGAGAGGAGGATGATACAATATGATCAAGAAGAGTGAAAAGTCTAAGCTTGGGGATGCCCCCGTGGTTCATCCATGCATATTTCAAGAAGACTCAAGCATCTAAGCTTGGGGATGCCCAAGGTATCCCCTTCTTCATCGACAAATTATCAGGTCACCTCTAGTGAAACTATATTTTTATTCCGTCACATCTTATGTGCTTTACTTGGAGCGTCTTTATGTTCTTGTTTTTGTTTTGTTTGAATAAAATTGGATCCTAGCATTCATTGTGTGGGAGAGAGACACGCTCCGCTGTTGCATATGAACACGTGTGTTCTTAGCATTACTTTTAATATTCATGGCGAAGGTTGAAACTGCTTCGTTAATTGTTATATGGTTAGAAACAGAAAATGATGGATGTGGTAATTGGTATAATGTCTTGAATAATTTGATTTTTGGCAATTGTTGTGCTCATATGGATCATGTTTAAGCTCTTGCATCATGTACTTTGTACCCATTAATGAAGAACTACATAGAGCTTGTTAAAATTTGGTTTGCATGATTAGTTTCTCTAGAGTCTAGATATTTTCTGGTTAAGGTGTTTGAACAACAAGGAGACGATGTGAAGTCTTATAATGCTTTCAATATGTTCATATGTGAGTCTTGCTGCACCGTTTTATACTTGAGTTTGCTTCAAACAACCTTGCTAGCCTAGCCTTGTATTGAGAGGAATTCTTCTCGTGCATCCAAATCCTTGAGCCAATAACCATGCCATTTGTGTCCACCATACCTACCTACCACATGGTATTTCTTTGCCATTCCAAAGTAAATTACTTCATGTGCTACCTTTAAAAATTTCAAAACTTTATTATCTCTTATTTGTGTCAATGTTTTATAGCTCATGAGGAAGTATGTGGTGTTTTATCTTTCAATCTTGTTGGGCAGCTTTCACCTATGGACTAGTGGCTTCATCCGCTTATCCAATAATTTTACAAAAATAGCTGGCGCGAGGTTCCCAGCCCCCAATTAATCAACCTTCATTAATAATTCTCTTCACATGTTTTGCTCTGATTCATCGTTAGCAACTTAATTTTGCAAATAGACACTCCTTCATGGTATGTGAATGTTGGAAGGCACCCGAGGATTCGGTTAGCCATGGCTTGTGTAAGCAAAAGGTTGGGAGGAGTGTCAACCATAAATAAAACTAAAATACATGTGTAAACAAAAGAGAAGAGGGATGATCTACCTTGCTCGGTAGAAATAACGTCCTTCATGGGAGCCGCTCTTTGAAAGTCTGTTTGGCAAGGGGGTTAGAGTGCCCACTACCATTCGTTGACAACAACAAACACCTCTCAAAACTTTACTTTTATGCTCTCTATATGAGTTCAAAACTTAAAAAGCTCTAGCACATGATTTAATCCATGCTTCCTCTCGCGAAGGGCCATTCTTCTACTTTATTGTTGAGTCAGCTTCACCTATTCTTTCTATCTTAGAAGCAAACACTTGTATGAACTCGTGTGCATTGATTCTTACATGTTTACCTATTGCACTTGTTATATTGCTTTATGTTGACAACTATCCATGAGATATACATGTTACAAGTTGAAAGCAATTGCTGAAACTTAATCATCCTTTGTGTTGCTTCAATGCCTTTACTTTGAATTTATTGCTTTATGAGTAACCCTTATGCAAGTCTTATTGATGCTTGTCTTGAAAGTATTATTCATGAAAAGTCTTTGCTATATGATTCATTTGTTTACTCATTATCTTCATCATTGCTTCGAATCGCTGCATTCATCTCATATGCTTTACAATAGTATTGATCAAGATTATGATAGCATGTCACTTAAGAAATTATCTTTGTTATTGTTTACCTACTCGAGGGCGAGTAGGAACTAAGCTTGGGGATGCTTGATACGTCTCAAACGTATCTATAATTTCTTATGTTCCATGATACTTTTATGATGATACTCACATGTTTTATACACATTATATGTCATTATTATGCGTTTTCTGGAACTAACCTATTAAGCTATTAACGAGATGCCGAAGGGCCAGTTGCTGTTTTCTGCTGTTTTTGGTTTCAGAAATCCTAGTAAGGAAATATTCTCGGAATCGGACGAAATCAACGCCCAGCATCTTAGAATTCCACGAAGCTTCCGAACACCGGAGAGGCACCAGAGGTGAACCCTGGGGGGCCCACACGCGGTGGCGGCGCGGCCAAGGAGCCTGGCGCGCCCCCCTACTGTGTGGTGGCCCCAGGCCCCCTCCGACTCCGCCTCTTCGCCTATTTAAGCCTCCTCGACCTAAATCTTCGAGACGAAAAAACACGGTACGAGAAACCATCCAGAGCCGCCGCCATCGCGAAGCCAAGATCTGGGGACAGAAGTCTCTGTTCCGGCACACCGCCGGGACGGGGAAGTGCCCCCGGAAGGCATCTCCATCGACACCACCGCCATCTCCATCAACGCTGCTGTCTCCCATGAGGAGGGAGTAGTTCTCCTTCGAGGCTGAGGGCTGTACCGGTAGCTATGTGGTTAATCTCTCTCCTATGTACTTCAATACAATGATCTCATGAGCTGCCTTACATGATTGAGATTCATATGAGTTTTGTATCACTATTCATATGTGTGTTACTCTAGTGATGTTATTAAAGTACTCTATTCCTCCTCCATGGTGTAAAGGTGACAGTGTGTGCATCATGTAGTACTTGGCGTAGGTTATGATTGTAATCTCTTGTAGATTATGAAGTTAATTATTGCTATGATAGTATTGATGCGATCTGTTCCTCCTTCATAGTGTGCTGGTGACAGTGTGCATGCTATGTTAGTACTTGGTGTAATTGCAATGATCTATCATGCAATCTAAGGTTATTTAAATATGAATATTGAATGTTGTGGAACTTGTTAACTCCAGCATTGAGGTGCTCTTGTAGCCCTACACAATTAGTGGTGTTCATCATCCAACAAGAGAGTGTAGAGTGGTTTTATTATGTGATCAAAGTTGAGAGTGTCCACTAGTGAAAGTATGATCCCTAGGCCTTGTTTCTAAGCATCGAAACTCCGTTTACTTACTGTTCTGTTGCATGTTTACTTGCTGCCATATTTTATTCAGATTGTTATTACCACTCATATCCATCCATATTACTTGTATTTCACTATCTCTTCGCTCGAACTAGTGCACCTATACATCCGACAAGTGCATTAGGTGTGTTGGGGACACAAGAGACTTCTTGTATCGTGATTGCGGGGTTGCTTGAGAGGGATATCTTTGACCTCTTCCTCCCCGAGTTCGATAAACCTTGGGTGATCCACTTAAGGGAAACTTGCTGCTGTTCTACAAACCTCTGCTCTTGGAGGCCCAACACTGTCTACAAGAATAGAAGCACCCGTAGACATCAAGCACTCGTGACACCAAATTCGGAGGGGTCCAAAGGCCTACACACGTATAAGCTTCATTATTCCATATCCATTTTAACACTGCAAAACTGTATGAACTACTAGGTTCATTTCTATTACATGCTTAGTCGTATCCGGCTAGATCTCAATCCCCAGCAACCCTAGATCCAGAGACTTTATAAGCCGAATCCTGGGAGCCCTTAGGGCAAGATACAACTAATTGTAATCGCGCACCTGTTGCCTTATAGTGAATTATAGCAACATGTAGTATCTCGTCACCGTTGCGAGGTCTGAAGCTAGGTAACTCGTATAACCCCATCCCGGTGACTCCTCGCCCCATGGCTCCCCCTCTATCTCCCCCTCCATGAGGCTCCCCTCACCGGAGACTCGTCGAACACGCAACGACAACGCACAATGTTTATCATCGTAGTGAGGATCGAGAAGCATCATCCTACACATGTGAGCATGTAAAAAACAATTAGTGTGAGCAAATGTGATTATATAAGAACTAATATGTGAGAAAATGTGACAAAAAAATTCTAGATCACACAAAACCTAAACAAAATCACACAAGTTCTATTCACATACTACACTTAAATTTAAATAGCAAAATGTAGATCACACAAAATCAAAATTGCATATTAATTTATAAAATTTTCAATAACTAGGGTTTCACTACAATTTCAAAATTTGAGGACATGTGAGAGAATTTGTTGCCTACATCACATAAAACTGAAACAAGTTCTATTCCAATGCTAGAAGATGAAATGTGCATATAAATTTTGATTTTTTTGGAAGAACTATGATTTCCCTAAAATAGCAAAACTAGAGCAAATGTGAGAGAATTTTCGGATGAAATTGTGGGGATTGAGGGAAAATACCTCGAGGAAGAGGTTGATATCAAAATCCCGGGAGAAATTCCTCAGATCTGTGGGCTTGGATCAGGGGATTGGAGGAGGAAGGGAGAGAGGATTGAGCGTCGACACCGCACCTGGAGGAACCCCAGGCTCGCGTGAGGAAGAAAGAACTTGCCCGGTCTAGGTTGGCTTGGGCCGAAAAATCACATGTCAATGTGTCGCGCCCCACACCACGGCATGGCACACCGCAATGCGATGCCGTGAGCCAGGGCGCCACACTAACAGGTCCACGCTGGCGTTTGTGCCACGCCGAGCTCCGAGGCGTGACATAGAGGTTCGCGGCTTGCAACACAAAAGGGTTATTTTCTTGAAATAGTTTCGGCCAAAGTTTATTTCTCAAAATTATTCCGCGTTTCGGTTATTTTTGTCGATTTTTTTTTTTGCGAAAATTCCACCGATCTATTAATAATCATCAACAGTAGTACAAAGATGCCTAAAAGTAATAAAATTTACAAAAAGATCATTGGACCACCTAGCGACGACTACAGACACTAGATTTTGCCTAGGATTCGCCACAGCTACTCAAACAACTTCATGGTACGGGTGTGAACCAGCCCGGGAGCGATTCGTCCGCTCGCAATTGCAGAGTGCTCTCTTAACTGTTTTCTTTAGTAAAGTGAGAGGCAATCTAAAAAACAAGGTGAAAGTGAAAGGCAATGTCGAGAGACGGCCGAACAACCGCAAATAATTGATGGAAACTAAACTATTCCCTCTATGGCTTTGGCACTTTTAAGTTTGCACGTGGTTGTCAAGGTAACATCTACTTACTACTATTAAATTTGGGGATTATATCGCACCTAGTAGAAAGGGACATGATTGTACCGGCAAACGCCCTAGTGCGCTATCATCTTTTTCGTTGATTCGGACAGAACTTGGAAATTGAAGCTACGCTCCAAGCAGAGCAGAGAAGTATTAGCAGTTAGGCGGGTGATAAGGACGCGGGAGAGGACGGGCAATGGAGGCGGAGGCGCTCCTGCCACAGCCAGAGCCACCGCTGTGCGCTGTGGACCACCTTGGCCGTCCGGTCTGCCGCGGCAGCTCCGGCGGGTGGCCCGCCGCGATCTTCATCATCGGTACGTTTACAACGCGACAGGGAAGACACAATAAAGCACATCCTTGGCCTTTTTCTGTGTCTGAACATGAAGCATGTCTTCCCCCGGATGTTACATAGGGGTGGAGGTCGCCGAGCGGTTCGCCTTCTGCGGCATCATGGGCAACCTGATGATCTACCTCACCGGCCCGCTGGGCCAGTCCACGGCGGCCGCCGCATCTGCCGTCAACGCGTGGATCGGTGCAGCCATGCTGCTGCCGCTGCTCGGCTCCGCCGTGGCTGACTCCTGGCTCGGCCGCTACCGTACCGTCATCTGCGCATCACTCCTCTATATGCTGGTACGACATGTATTGCCTCATCGTGCCGTGCGTGCTTCCGTGTAAGGAGTAGATCTTTTTTGTTCATCAGGAGCTCTACGTTTGGTTTTTAACTGTAAAATCTCAACTTATTTTGCTCTACTGCTATGCAGGGGCTTGGCATGCTAACCCTCTCAACGGTTCTTGCTCCGGGAGAGCGAGCAGGATGCTCCGGCAAGGCGCCGGGCTCAGCCGGATGCTCGACCGGTTCGTCCGCTCAGGTGGCTCTCTTCTTCTTCTCCCTCTACATGGTGGCGTTCGCTCAGGGCGGCCACAAGCCGTGCGTCCAGGCGTTCGGTGCCGACCAGTTCGACGAGAACGACCCCGGCGAGCTGGCATCTAGGAGTTCCTTCTTCAACTGGTGGTACTTCGCCTCCTATGGCGGCAACACCGTCACCGTCTCGGTCCTCAACTACGTGCAGGAGAGCATAAGCTGGCAGCTCGGGTTCGCGATCCCATGCGCGGCCATGGCTCTCGCCCTTGCTGTCTTCTGCCTTGGAACCAAAACCTATCGCTTCCCCCAGCTGCCAAGTGCTAAAAGGTAAGATGATTCTGAACACTTGTTGTTGAGGGCAGTAGCACATTCTTCTGAAACCTGAAACAATATTTCCCTTTTATTTTTCTTGCATTCAGAATGCCTCATGATTCTGAACACTCACCGTTGCCGATGCCGATGCCAACGGGAGACCATGGAGCAACTGCATTGCTCAAGCTGTTTCCCATATGGGCGTCCTGCCTGATTTACGCCGTTGTCCTCTCACAGTGGTTCACTTTCTTCACCAAACAGGCCAGCACACTGGACAGGAGGATTGGCACATTGGTGGTACCAGCAGCTTCGCTGCAAAATCTGGTAAATGCATCGCTCATGATCTTCCTGCCGATCTACGAACGAGTCTTTGTTCCCCTTGCCAGGAAGCACACGAAGAACCCTTCCAGTATCACGGCACTGGAAAGGATCGGTGTCGGGTTGGCAATTTCGATCCTCATGATGATCGTTGCTGCTCTTGTGGAGATGAAGAGGCTCCGGGTGGTAACCGAGTGTGGCCTGCTGGATAAACCTGAGGTTACGATCCCCATGAGCGTCATGTGGATGGTTCCTCAGTACATGCTGATCGGGTTGTCCGATACGTTTGCGATAATCGGCTTGCAGGAATTCTTCTATGATCAGGTGCCCGACAGTTTGCGGAGCTTGGGCCTGGCTCTGTTCCTGAGCATAGTAGGAGCCGGGAACTTCATCAGTAGCTTCGTTGTGTATGCCGTTGACAGGATGGCCACAAACGCCGGAGAAAGCTGGTTCTCCAACAACCTGAACCGGGGGCATCTTGATTACTTTTACTGGCTTCTTGCTTTGCTCAGTGCTATAGGTCTGGCTGCTTATATGTATTTTGCACAGATGTATGTGCCTAAGAAAAAGGTTCTCTCGGTGCAGTGAATTTCAGTTCTATAGTTGCTGCAGCTGATATTTGGCTTGACTATTCTGGCTGCATTAAGTGGCTAAGTTCTTACGATTTGGTGATCCTAAAAATAAAAAAAAGTAGCGGGTCTCTTTTATACATAACGTTGATATAGGCTACAACAACAGTGAAACTACTTCGGCTGCAATAATCCACCGAATTATTTCTGTTTTCTACACATTCATGTTAGAAAATAGCAGAATGTTACCTGTAAGCAACAAAAAAAAAAAAGAACAAGGCGCAGCAGCGTATCCTTATATATCCATAGCACCAACATGATAAACTCTTACATGGAGTTTAGAGATACCAATAAACAAAAAATATATGCACGTCTAGAGTGGGTCACCTGGAAGATTTCCTTCAGAGGATTTTTTTTTGCAGCAACTCACCATCAAATTTCAGAATCCAGGAAAAACCATTCAAGTTTCAAAACCAGTTTGTGTTAGTATGTGAACACTTAACTTCGAAATGGATGCATTGAGTTTTGAGTTTTTTAAATATGAAATCCCCAATCAAGGGTTCAATAAACAAGGATGCTTTTTTAACATGGACGCACCAAGCTTGGTTGGTACAAAAGAACAAAAGCACCTGCCCCGGTTTCTTATGATGCGATAGTGGTGGTGGTGGTGTTGACAAGAAAAGATTGGATAAAGTTGTCACAAATTCACCTACACAAGATAAATTCTAGGTCGGGTCATGTTTTCGGTTGATGAATATATGTTCAGTCCTTACTCTCACCTTACCATAAGTTGATAGTGTTGTAAAGGTCGGCCATATCTTTTGACCATTTTCAATGGCCCCGCTTCCTCCGATCTTCACTAAACGGATTGAACATCTTGGGAAAAAAATACGATTTCAACATCAGTTGAAATTTATGACCAACACTATCAATTAATATTTATTTTTGATTATGGAGTTTTTGTTTTGGAGCAATAACAATATTTAGACAAGTGGATTGAGAGCTATCTAGCAAGTCAATGAAAGACTAATTAAATCACTTGATGTATCGATGGAATTTTTCATTGATTTGAGTGCACTAACAGTAGCTACAATCAGCTTCAAAAAGAATTGCCCACCGCATCTAATGCTCCAAGTTATATTTGATCCCTCTGGCCTTGAGGAACATAGGAATTTCAAGTCATCGTTTTGTTTAGAACCCATATAGGGACCTCAATTTTTATTGTTTGTTGAACTATTATACTAAACCATTATACTTTTATAATTAATTTAATTTAATTAAAATGATAAATAGTACTATTCATATATCACTTAGTTAGCATAAGTAGCCACATAAACATATTCCTAGATCTAAATGTGGTGTCCTATTGTATAATTCTATCAAATAGAAATGAACTTATGGTTTTCTAAACTTCGCCTGTTTTTGTAAGAGAAGATACATTCGTTTTTCTAATACAAATTCTTCATAAAGGTGAGGAATAAAATGACAAATCATGCCCCCATAGAGTGTACTATTTTGTCTGCGTACAATAAAATCTTGACATCCTTAAATATATCGTTAAAGATCTCTAAACCTGAAGAAGGCTCCCCCTTTTATAACCCGTACACTTGATGTAGCCATTGCAGCGTCCAGGGTTTATAAAACCCCCGCATGATCCGGTCTTCGCGCAGTCACATCATGGACCGGATAATCCGATTGGCCTATAGGTTCTGTTCTTCCGGGGGAGGATGAAGAATACCCCCCACCCCACCCCCATTTGGGAGCTGGCCATTTCCAATTGCCGACCGGATGTAAAAACTTTCTGAGGGGCGGATGAAAAATACATCCCCCACCCCCTATCTGGTAGCTAACCGTTTCCATGTTGAGGGCCAGATGAAAGGGCCGAAAGTTTGGCTCCCGGCACCCCGGATAATCCGCCCTGGAGAATCTTCCAGAAATTCTTCGGTTGTGCTACGTCTTCGGCCACTTGGATAAGGGTTCCGGATGATCCTGCCATTAGAGGGCCGGTTTATCCGCCCTGCAGATTTCTGCAACCATCTTCTTTTCTCCTCATCTTTCTCCACATCTCCTCAACATGTTCTCGTTCACCGGCACCAGAGATCAAACATCCAATAAAATAACCAGATGATGAGCATAGGACAAATGTGGGTCATCATATATAGTGCTAAAATTGAATCTCACACACTTGAGCACACAAGGTAAATTACATTCGTGTGTTGTTAACAAACACACAAAACAATAGAGATAAAGTTTACTCTTTCAACCACCGTGTTTGGGGAGTGCCATGTTGGTGCAACGAGGTGGCGGTGAGTCATGGCGGAATTTGTCAGCTCCATGATACTTTGGGGCCTTCCCTTTGTCCTTGGTGGAACCAGAGAAAATTGGGATAGCTAGGATCCTTTCAGTTTCTGGCGTCTATCCTCTGGTGCTCTGTTGTGCCGGTTTGCCAGTGGAGGTCCTTTGGATCCGGCTTGGCCGTAGGGATTTCCTTGTGTGCGCTGGACATACATGCCTTGGGGTCGGAACCCAACCTCTCTGAGGTGTTCGCCTTTTCCTGCTGCTCCAATGCTTTGGCGAGCAGGTACTTGACCTTGTATATTGCAACCGGGCCTTTGTGCTCGTCTAAGATCAGTTTCGCCACCTTTAGATTTTCCTTTGCATCGCCATTACCTCCCCGCCATTCTTGTCCACATACCAAGGGTGGTGCACTTGAACCTTAGGCAAGGGCGGTTTTGCGGCGTTGTTGAAGTTGATGTTGCGAGGATCGACTTCGTCGCTACGCTTTATCTTCTTATTTTCTTCTTGCACACGCCTGTATTCCGTCTGGAGCTGCTTCTGGAGTGCTCAACCTTCTTGAATGTGCGGGCATCGTCCTACCGGTACTTCAGAGTGTCTTCTAGAAATTTCAGAGTTTTTGTGTTTTCTTTCTCGATGTTCTTTGCCTCTCTAAGGAGTTCTTCGCACATCCCATCGAGGTTGGTTACCTCTTTGACGCGATCTAGCGTGATGGGTGTGACCAGCAGCTCTACATACATGTTAGGGTCATCTCTGAGTCCTTGTGAGCTTCTTGAAGTTCTAGGCGCAAACACGTCCTGCTGTGGTGGGAGCGGTTTTGGTGGCTGTAGAATATTGCTCCGACCAGCATCAGCCATATCCACAGCTTCCTCAGTTGCTTTTGGTTCGCCTCGGGGTTGCTCTGATTGGCGGTGTCATCTCCTGCCAGCTCAGTCATGGTCGCGAAGACCTATTGGGCGGAGGGTGGTTATCAACTTCCGTGAGTTCGTCATCGTACTTCTTCATGGTTGCCTCGTACTCCTCCGACCTCATGGGTGAGATTTCACCAATCTCGGGATCGAGAGCATCTAGTATGAACTCGTCGTTTTCGTCGTCCTCACTAGGAGCAGATCCAAACATAGATCCAATGTAGGGGACGAAGTGATAACTTTACTTCTCTAACACATGGGAAACACAAGTGGGTATGCATTGGTTCACCGACATATCCAACACATGGGTGGTTTGGGCGGGCCTTGAATACATCGCTTATCCACCTTTCTTTCTAAGAAAGGTAAACCATAGCCTACAATATAATCACTCCCGGATTTGTACGGAGTTAAACAAATTTACCTTGTGTGGTATTTACTAGACAACTTATTATGCACGGGATCAAGCCTGCAGTCAAATTGAGTCGAGATCACAAAAGCTATACAAACCTTCAGCGGTTGTGCACACAAGCTGAAAATCTCTAAAAAAAAGTCGACCTTCGCGAAGGGAAGGCAATTTTCTCTGTATGCGACTAGTGGCACGCTGTGGTGCCAAAAAATTCCTGAAAAGTATTTTCCTTGCTCGCCGCATGTCGCAAGGTGAAGCAAGACGAAAATGAGAAAGGAGAGAGAAGGGCAGGGGACGGGTGGATTGTCTCAGCTTTTCTCTTTATTTTTTAGATTCAATTTTTTCATAATGAAATATTTTGAGAACCTTAAATCTAAATTACAAACCGTTTTCATTTTTGAGATCCTAGCGTCGAGATTTTCAAAACTAGATCCCATGTTGATAGGTTTTGAGAAAAAAAATTCTGTACTTCCAAAACTAGTATAGTTGTACTCGGGTGTGTATGTAAATGTACTCATGCTTGGAGTGATAAGTACTTTGGTTTTTTGTGTATTTAATGCAGCTTTTTTCCTTTACTTGGTAATTATACTCGATCTTTGTTGCATCTGTACTTGTACTCGTCCAAGTGTGCAGTTGTAGTTATACTCGCTCTTGTGCAACTATAGTTGTACTCGTTCATGTGTGCAACTTGTACCGTGCTTTGTATGTAAATGTACTAACACAATTATATTTGGGTTTTCACTAAGTTGTACTTGTCATTTCCCTTGTATTCCGTTTTACCATAGTTTACACTTTGTACATTTGGATTTCATGTGTAGTCTGTACTTATGCGGAATGTACTTACGGAATGACATGGAGATATGTAGTTGGACTATCTATACCTAATAATAAAGGAGCTAAGGTTTCTGCCAAAATTTTCGTCCAACTTTTTGTTGGACCGTTTTGTCCTTCCACCAAATCGCATAATACTGCAGATTGCCCTACCGGTTGGTTTCCTTTCTTTTTCCCGAACTTGCACCCGAAAGAACGCACCTACCCCGCAATTACCCGCAGAAACATCTCGCCGGGGCAGGGCGGATTCCCCACCGAAACATCTCGCGACCACCTCCATGCACGGCGGGTACAGAAGCTCCAGGCCGGTTGATGTACGCTCCAGGCCGGTTGATGTACGCGCAGGCGAGGTCGAGGATGGCCTAGAGGAGGAGGCAGGGACATGGCGCCGGCTCGCAGAGGTGGTCAAGGACGCGCGGTCGACGGCGAGCCTCGAGGCCAAGCTCGTGGAGGCGCGCAGGCACGCACGAGGACGAGTAGGTGAACAACGCCACATGGAGGTTGGGGGTTGGGGGGGGGGGGGGCAGGTGACGGCACGGCTTGGCGCGGCCGCGGGCGTCCAGGAGGAGGTCATGGACGGGCGGAGCAGCGACTGACGGTGACTTGAGCTCGTGGAGGAAGCGGGTCGAGGCGGTTAGCGGCGCAGAGCAGGGAGGAGGTGGAGCTCGGACGCGGGCCGTCGGGACGGAGACGAGCGGCGTGCGCCTCGTGCCTGCGGGGAGGAGCGGCGGCTGGGACTCGGCAGGGGAGAGGCGCCCGGCCGGGGAATGGACGGCGGAGGCTCGCCGGCCGGCGGCGCGGTAGGCAGAGGCGAGCGGGCGCCGTTCGTGCTGGAATCTGGATCGATAGCAACGTGTGGGCCGGCCCAGTTGATGCAGCGCTGCCGGACGATCCGCCTGGCTCCCACGGCTCCCTTCGTGTGGGCTTTTGCTGTGGACTGGCTTCGTACAATCATGAAGTATTGAAGTAGGAGTAATTTACATCCCAAGGCTATAGTAGCTCTAGATATTTTGCTTAGGATAGTCCCACCTCGCTCTGGTGTACTAAATCTCTACTGCTTATATACGCAAGATTTCCTGCAATCAACGAGCCTCCACGGAAAACAATGAGAAACGAGAGTTGTACGGAATATTAAGCAATAGACGCCATCGGAAGAGAGAGCCACGAAAAAGCACAGAGTAGGCGAGGGCTGTACGGGAGAATATAGAGCACAAGCGAATGAAATATCAGAGTGCATGGCGGCGCGTGGAGGGAAGCGAATGTCAGATGTTGGTGGAGGAAATCGGTGGCGATGTGGCATAACGGAGGCGGCGGCCACGGCCGTCTCGTGCAGCCCCTGCATGGCTGCATCACTCGTGACAGGAGATTGGGCGCGTGTCGCGTGGAGAATAAGGAGGATGGGAGGCGCGGTTTCCCCCGGATTATAGTTAGACTTTTCCTATTTGGTTTTCCGGTGCAACGCACGGGCACTTTTGCTATATAGCTCTTAAACCACAAAAGTTAAAAAGATTAGCACCAACTAACTAATTCCAGCTAATCCGGTAAAAGTTTTTTTTAACTAACAATATATTAAGCTAGCAAGTCGTCTCATTAAAAACATTCCAGTCCCCTTAGATACCCTGGTAAGAAAAGAGTGCGTCTGAAACTTGCTGCCAACATCATAACTCAGTTACATCGTGTATTAGGCTGCTCAGAATGCTATCTGGGGGCTCATCGTCCCAATTACAAATATATTTATCTAAGAAACCAACCTTAGCAAAATCATGAGCAGCCTTATTTGCTTCCCTCGAAATATGGCTAAAAATAACACTACCTATGCTAGTGCTCAGGTCAATGCAGTCAGCTAATCCGGTAAAAGTTTATATTACCTAACATATTGGCATATTGCACGTAAGTGTAGCGTTATTGGGCTATACGCATCTCTCTTTCTCATTTACGGCAGGTTTTTTTATTATTACCATGGGCCTTTTTCCCATTTTGGCCTACTTCTCTCCCTAGCCCAGTCAAACCAAACTAGCCCAACTGAGTTTAGGTCACGCGTCGGTGGCCGTTTTCCTCCTCCGGAAGGAGCACGTAACGGCCATGTCTGGTACCTCTTCCTCACCTCCTCTCAACTAAGTTAGCTACCGTTTCCTCTCGACAGCAATGCGAAAACTCTGTAGAATTTCACAGGGATCTCATTCAGGTAATTTAGAGCATCTCCAGTTCCATCCCCAAACCGTCCCCCAAAAGGATTTAGGGCGCGCCGGATGACGTTCTCAGCCGCGTCCCCCGAAGCCGTTTTTTTATCCGGCGCGTCCCGGTACGGTGTCCGGCGCCCCGAGTCCGTCCCCGTCCCACAGGGGATGCACCGGGGACGCCGGACACACCGAAAAGCGAGGCGGGGAGTGGCGGGACCGATCAGTCAGCGACACATTGAATTTTAACCTAACCGTCGCCTACCTCGCGATGAAAGTTATTGGCACGCAGCGACGGTGCAGCTCCCGCAGAGGCGCAGCGAAGCGTCTCATCGCGCCTTGCTGTGCGTGCCGGCATTAATGAGCGCCACCACTCCCCCGCCTCCCTCCGGCCTATAAAAAGGGCCGCCTCTCATCGTCCCTCTCACACACAAACCCTAGCGCCTCTCTCCCCAGCCCTAGCCGCCACCATCTCAAGAGTCGACGCCATGGCTGGTAGAGGAGCAGGCCGAGCTCGCAGTCGTGGTCGTGGTCGTGGCCGCGGTAGAGGTGCACGCACGCCGCCGCCTGCGATGCCGTCGTCTTCATCGTCGGAGATGGACACGGAGGGGCCCGTATTGTTCGAGTTCGTCCTCGTCCTCAAGAGCGACCCACGCGCCATCCAGAGGCTGCCGGACAGCTTCGCCGACTTCGTCGCCGACGACGACCGCCCGGGCACGCTGCATCTGCGGGAGGATTCGTGCGGCTACTACCGGTGGATCGTGGACGTGATCTACGACGCGCGTGGCAAGATGTACCTCCACATCGGCTGGGAGAAGTTCGCGCGCCACCACAGCACACGCAAGCCGGCTTCGTGCTCGTGTTCTCCTACTTTGGCGACAGGGACATGAGCGTCAAGGTGTTCGACGAGACGCGTTGCCACCGGAACTACCACGGCGACATCACCGACGAGGACGACGACTGATGAGTGTTGTTTCTTCGCAGCGAATATATGCACGAAGGTTTCTGGTTGTTCTTCCTCGGAAGAACCAACAGGGGCATCCTCACCAGCTGAATTTTCCAGTTTGGGTGACTAGGTGTGCCCTCGAGTGTTCTTTCTTGGCAACGAACACACGAAATATTCGATGCTCGGCCTAGTTAGATTTAGTTATTTTGCAATATTTATATTTGTGTCAACCATGGTTTAAACTATGTATTAGTTTGTGGAAAACCATGTTCCAAATGTCTTCGTGTAAACCACGTTCCCAATTATGTATTAGTTTGTGAAATATTTGTTCTCTTTATTAAACTAAAAATGAAAAAAATGAAAAAGAGTATTTTAATGTTTGGAGGGCGGTGTTTGGGGGACGCGGCTAGAGAGCGATGTCTTCAAACGTGACACGAACGAAACGCATCCCCAAACGCTCAATTCCGCCGCTGTTTGGAGAACGGTTTCGGTTTCAGAGACGCGACTGAAGATTAACCTCTCGGTCGCACATGCTCATAGCTCGAGCTAAAACTCATAGCCCGGCGCTGCCGCGCTGGGCGGCATTTCCCATTCTTCAACCCACCAAATCCTGAAATGCTATCTTCCACATAATCCTCAGCCGATGGCTTTTCCAAAAGAAAAAAAACATAGCAACGCATGTCTCGCGCCGTTCCGTTCCTCCATTGGGCGAGGAGATGGGCGCCAGATTCCCTCGGAACGACTGCGCATTTCCCACCGGATCCCGGCCCTACGGCGCGGTGGCGGTGCCATGTTGGAGGAGTGATGGCACCGAGGCACCGTACCCAGCCGAGATGCATAGATATCTCATGATCTAGCCCATGATGTGGGCGGGTGTTTAATTAGCACACTGCAGGCCTAGGTCATCCCAGTGGTCTTGCTACCTCTCGAGAGACCTACAGCTAAAGCGCATCGTTTACCAAGATAGAGACAGACAAATGGGCTCCTAAACCGATCTGCCTTTCTAGCCACGAGATTCGTTGGGACACATTCCCCTTTGGCCGCTTCTGTGCCATGGCGTCTCCAACCGGGCGACTCATCGCGTCCGCGCAGATCAAAATGGGCCTACACCCTGCTTCAACGGGGCGACGCATAGTGTCCGCGTTATCCGTAGCGACAAAAATGCGCGTAAATATGCGGCATGTTTGGTCTCCGTGGTCGCGTCGAGCGTCCGCTCGTTTCTTACACGGGCCCGCCTGGCAGTGGCCCTGGCTTGAGCCGGTGCGAAATAACTGCCGGGGAGGGCAACCGTCGGAGTGGCAACCGCAACGCGCGAACCGCCGGAATGGAGTGCCGAACCGCCGGGAAGAGCAACCGCAACCCTCTTCGTTATACACCCCGTCATTAATCCCCGCTCAATAAGACCCTTGCGTCTGCGCTAAGGATCTCCAACCGGCCTGCAATTCATCTCAAGCCATGAGCAACCTATCGTTGCCATCGGACACCGATAGCGAGGGGAAGCCGTCGGGATGGCAGCATTGGTGGGATAGTGCTGCCACGCCGAGCAGATCTAGCTCCCCGCCGACGAACAGCGAGGAGGAGGAGGGGGAGGCCATCGTCCAGGAGGGGGACGCCGTTGACCACGAAGGCTAGGACGAGGAGGAGGAGAAGAAAGAAGACGAAGATGCAAGGTGGGCACGGCTGGAGGCGGCCGAGGAGGCGGCGACGGCAGGGAAGGAGGCAAGGGCCCGGGCGCAGGCGCAGGCGGAGGCGCATCATCCCTTCACGGACAACGACGAAGACCCCAATGACCACTCGTCGGAGGGGGGCTCAAACTCGTTGGACGCATCACCCATCAGTACCTCTTCGCAGGAGATGACGAGCAGGAAGCGCCTCCATGAGGATGATGAGGCGGGGCCTTCAAAGAAGAAGTAGCTAGTATAAAAGTTTTAACTTATTTTTTTTGCAATTTATATGTTTAATTTGTTTGAACATGTTGCACTAATTTTAAAATATCGATTCTACCTAGAAATTTGAATATCTCAATCGTGTCTGGCATAGAAATCTATGATATCAAGCGGCATTCTGCAGGAATAGAAATCTCTTCCTCTTGAATAGAAATCTCACATGCCGGCCTCACCGGACGAAATGCGTCGGGCCGTTGGGGTTTCCCCCGATGCAAACGGACAATCACCATTTCGGCGTCCGCGGGCCGACGCAAATGAACGCGCGAGGATAATTTGGACGTCCGAATGCGTCGACCGTTGGAGATGCCCTCATGCTGCATGGCCAATGTCTCTCTCTAATGGCATCTCCAACGGTGTGATGCAAACGGACGTCGACCGACCGTTTACGTCCGTGCGGTCGAAAAATGTGTCAGGGAGCAGGCCCAGGGCCCCGACGTATAGTGACCGTGCTGTCCACGGAGACGCAAACGAGGCCCAAATATGCGTCAAGTTTGCGTCTCCACGAACGCTGCGATGCGAACGCTGCGCGGTCGCGTCGAGTGTCCGTCGAATCTCACGTAGGACCTGCGCGTCAGTGGCTCGGACGCCGCTAACATTCCCGCCAGTTGCCATTCCCATCCTGAAACATAAAAGTTGACCAGAGCCAACGCTCCAGCCCCTTACGATGGATGTCCTCGTCGTCGTAGCCACCATGGATTCCGAGGAAACCCTTGCAGTCACCGCCCCGGACACCCCCATAGTCACCACCACAGCCCCAATGGAGACCGCATCTCCGGCCATCTCAAAGTGTGCTGCCACCGGCTGCCGGGAAGCTAAGCCGAAGGCGCCAAAGAAGCTTCTATCGAAGGAGGAGAAAGGCGTCGAAGCCGGCGCAAGAATCTAAAGGAGAGGAATGCAGAGGCAGCGGCTGCCCAGCAGGCGCATGCCGCTGCCCAAATGGCGTGGAAGATGTAGGCGAAAGCCGGCGCCCACGTGGGCCTCCATCCTGGCCTCTATCCGAGCCTAGCAAAGGCCATGCTCTTCGTCAAACAAGATAGGATCGTGGGCATCGCTCCCCCAGCCTCATCGGTGAGGTCGGTAAGTTCCCCGCTTCGTCCGGAAACGCCTGCACCAACGCAGGTCCACATGGCGTCGGGGTTCGCCTCCGGCGCCGCGCCGGTCCAATTCAACGGGGGCCAGTTCCCGACCTGAACCAGACACCGAGGAGCGGCTGACTCGTGCCCGGCCGCAACACAAAAGACTCGACAGGTCCCGGAGGAGAGCATGCCGGTGCCTCACACGTTGTTTGAGTAAATGACACTATCGGCCTTGACGATGGACGACCCGGTACGTTTGCTCTCTTAGTGTCTCGCTCTGCCGTGTGTCATTCGTGTAACGTTCGGTGATTCGTAGGCCTATTGGAAAAGACACAATGAGGGCGATATCTAGGCCATGATCTTCGGTGGTGGCTCTTTTGGCGAAGACGGCGTCGGGATAGGGACGCAGGATCCTGGCCCAGAGACGCAGGATCAGTGGGAACACACGCTGGATGGGGTGGACATCAATGGCGAATGGCTGTTCTCCACGTAGCCCACACAGCCAACAACCGGGCCTGTCCTAACCAGGGATTGTAAGATCCCAAATTTCAAAACAAAGAAGACATGCAATTTCCTTATTCCAAGATTTTGAGCCAACAAAAACTTAATTGATTTTTAATAGTGTGCATAGTGTTCATGCATGAATCTTGTGTTTTTTCCATGATTGTTGTGTGAAGTGTTTGGAAAGTTTCCTAAACCCTAAACCTTGCTCTTTGGAGTCAAAAAGGAACAAAGCAAAAGAAAAAACATATGTGAGCTTATGGCCACTTTTCCAAATCTTAACCTATGCCATGTGTACTTGGTATAAATGGTTTTAAAACATTTCTAAACTCAAAAACATACATTTTGGTCAAAGAAAATCAAAACAAAAGAAAAGAAAATGAAAAATGCAAGTCACATATGATAATGGTCATATGTGACAATTTTAACATGATACCCACTTTGAGCCCCTGTGGTTATTCTTTTCTAAACTAAACTTTCTCAATTCTTTTCTCCTCATCCAAGAGCACATCAAGATGATCACATGTCGAGGGTGCTCCTCGGCAATGCCCTCCGATAGGGGCTTAGGGTTGGTGAAATCCTGCAAGCTGACACGAGACATCGGTTCACAGACAAGCGGGGAGAGCAATTTACCCAGGTTCGGGGCCCTCGATGAGGTAAAACCCTTACGTCCTGCTCGTCTGTTCTTGATTATGATGATAATGGGTTACAATGGGGTGCCGAATAGTTCGGCTGAGATCTCGTCGAGTTTGGCTAAACGCTAGGGTAACCTAGCTTTAAGCTTCTGCTGGCTAAGATCGCTAAGATTGGTTATGTCCCTCGACAGCCCCTCTCCTGGCATTTATATAGGAGGCCAGGTCTCAAGAGGTCTAATCGAGTACGACTGGGTTTACAGTAGATATATCTCTAAGCTTTCCTTGTTTGGTTCCTTTCGTGTCTTGCACTTCAAGGAATCTTCTGCCGCGTCTCCCTTGGCGGCCCATCTTGCCGTCGAATGCCTTCATGGGCCTCCAACTAGGAAATATAGGGTAGGGAAACATTAGTTACCCGAAGGGTAATGCCCACGTCAGTAGCCCCCGAGTGTCTAGCCGAAGGTAGTTCGGGTAGAGACTAAAGCACGCCTCCTCCCAAGGTTCTTTTCCTTGATTGTTCTTGTTCTTCTTAAATCTGCATCATCTTCTTCTGTCGGGTGCGCGTCAGCGCTCCCGATGGGAGTAGCCCCCGAGTCTAGGTACGGATGCTTGTAATCCGTGCGTAGACTCAAGTTGAACCACTCGAATGTTTTACTCTGCCGAAGTTTTTTCTGTAAGTCTCCGTATTCATCCGATATATTTTCCACATGCAAGGGATGATAAGTAACGTGCCCAACTTTTGTTGGCTAACTGCCGATGGCAAAACAACGCTACCCTACACAGAATCAAGTCCCCGGGCATGATGTCGAGGGTACTCCTCGCCAATGCCCTCCGATAGGGGCTTAGGGTTGATGGAATCCTGCAAGCTGACACGAGACATCGGTTCACAGACAAGCGGGGAGAGCGATTTACCCAGGTTCGGGGCCCTCGATGAGGTAAAACCCTTACGTCCTGCCTGTCTGTTCTTGATTATGATGATAATGGGTTACAATGGGGTGCCGAATAGTTCGGATGAGATCTCGTCGAGATGGCTATTGCTATGATGACCTAGCTCTAAGCTTCTTCTGGCTAAGATATCTAAGATTGATTCTGTCCCTCGGCAGCCCCTCTCCTGGCCTTTATATAGGAGGCCAGGTCTCAAGAGGTCTCACCGAGTACGACTAGGTTTACAATAATTTTAGATCCGATCTTTCCTTGTTCGATCGCTTCCTTGCCTTGCTCGTCAAGGAACCTTCTGGTACGCCGCCCTAGTGGCCCATCTTGCCTTTATGTGTCCTCATGGGCCTCCAATTAGTCAATACAGGATAGGGTAATGTGGGTTACCCGAAGGGTAGTGCCCACGTCAGTAGCCCCCGAGTGTCTAGCCGAAGTTAGTTCGGGTAGAGACTAAAGTATGTCTTCTCATTATATTCTTCTCCTTCATTGTCCTTGTTCACCTTGAATTTGCTCTATCTTCATTTTATCGGGTGCGTGTCAGCGCTCCCGATGGGAGTAGCCCCCGAGTCTAGGTGTGGATGCTCACAGTCCGCGCGTAGACTCAAGTTGTACCACTCGAATATTTTCCTCTGCCGAGATCTTCATAGGTCATCCGATATATTTTATTTATGCAAAGGATAATGAGTAACGTGCCCAACTGTTGTTTGGTTAACTACCGATGGCAAAACAACGTTACCCTACACAGAATCAAGTCCCCGGGCATGATTCTGGAGTGCAAAAAACTTCTATCAGGTGTGCATCACACGCTCCCGATGGAAGTGACAGCCCCCGAGTGTCTGGGTGCGAACGCTTTGCAACCGAATGCTGACTCAAGCCTTTTTCCTTCGACTGCTCATTCTGTCGAGTCTTTATTTTATCGGGTGCGCGTCAGCGCTCCCGATGGGAGTAGCCCCCGAGTCTAGGTACGGATGTCTGCAGCCGGGCGTAGACTCAAGTCCTTCATCCGATAACTCTTCTTTTTTCCTTCAAATGCTTCAAAAAAATTTACGACGTCACTATTGATGTGTCACTTCTGTGGCCTGATTGACAAGACTTGACCTGACGGGCCCACCCTAGCTCTGCGTAGGCAGTTTTTAGGGCTTGACCAGTGCATGCGTGGCGATCGAGGCGTCTCCTCGATTTTCGCACGACGTGGGAATAATGGGCCGCCGGTTCCACTCCTTCTTCAAGTGCCACGTG
>NC_061512.1:116204005-116244110 GCF_022539505.1 Lolium rigidum
TCAAAGAACAGACGGGCGGGGACGTAAGGGTTTTACCTCATCGAGGGCCCCGAACCTGGGTAAATCGCTCTCCCCGCTTGTCTGTGAACCGATGTCTCGTGTCAGCCTACAGGATTCCATCAACCCTAAGCCCCTATCGGAGGGCATTGGCGAGGAGTACCCTCGACAGTCGCCGGTGTCATGATTGGATCTGCCGATGACCGATCTTGCGCCGACAGGCTTCCCACAGACGGCACCAATTGTCGAGGGTGCTCCTCGGCAATGCCCTCCGATAGGGGCTTAGGGTTGGTGGAATCCTGCAAGCTGACATGAGACATCGGTTCAGAGACAAGCGGGGAGAGCGATTTACCCAGGTTCGGGGCCCTCGATGAGGTAAAACCCTTACGTCCTGCCTGTCTGTTCTTGATTATGATTATAATGGGTTACAATGGGGTGCCGAATAGTTCGGCTGAGATCTCGTCGAGTTTGGCTAAACGCTAGGGTAACCTAGCTTTAAGCTTCTGCTGGCTAAGATCGCTAAGATTGGTTATGTCCCTCGACAGCCCCTCTCCTGGCCTTTATATAGGAGGCCAGGTTTCAAGAGGTCTAATCGAGTACGACTGGGTTTACAGTAGATCTATCTCTAAGCTTTCCTTGTTTGGTTCCTTTCGTGTCTTGCACTTCAAGGAATCTTCTGCCGCGTCTCCCTTGGCTGCCCATCTTGCCGTCGAATGCCTTCATGGGCCTCCAACTAGGAAATATAGGGTAGGGCAACATTAGTTACCCGAAGGGTAATGCCCACGTCATCACATTTGGTGTTGACCATCCATACAAATTCTTTTTCATTTGCTTATTATAAGAATGCAAAGTAGCAACTTTGAATCAGACTTAAGATCATACCCATTTTGAATTTCACCAAATATTTTCCAAATTTCAAACCAAGGCCATCACTAAGTGCCCAACATTATTTGAATCACATCCATGAACAAGTTTGCCAAAATTCAAATTTAAACTTCATGCGGCCATTGTGTCGAGCACCTTGTGTGCACCAATCTGCCAACTCCCTACACTCTAATATCCATAGGTTTTTAGCCTAAACCCTCACCTCTCTGGTGAACCTCAACCCCCTCTACATACCCCTGGACAATGCCAAGCCTCAGCATCCATGATCATGCATGATCATGGCAAGGACAAGGCCATGCCGAGGTGATCATGCCACTCCCATGTCAAACCCCTCTCCTCTCACTTCCAGCCTACCTCAGCATGTCCTTGGGCCCTCTCTCTCTGCTGAACACGATGGACACCACCGTTGGCCAAGGAGAAGCGTGCAACGCCCTGGCCAGTACACGCCCACGACGTCCAGTGACACCAGAGCGTGCACGGACAAGCCCCGGAGCGCGCCAGAGCGTCGCCTCGTCCCATCGCTGCTGACCACCTCTCGCTCTCTCCTCTCGCACACGCACGCGCCAGTACACCAGCAACCTCCCAGACACGACCGTTCGAGCCGGAGAGCGCTGTCGCCGTCGCCATCGTCGACGTCCTCCGCCACGGTACTGCAAGCTCCAGTCATGCTCCTGCTCGCATCAGCCCTCCGTTTTCTGTGCAATCAAGCCCGTCGTGCTCGCCATGACGTAGAGAACACCACTGCGTCATCACCCAAGCCTCTCCGCCCCTGTAGCATCGTCACCATGGAGGACCTGCCCGTGCCGAGCCGCCCCCTCTCGCTCGCTATAAAAGGAGCGCTCCCCCGTGCTCAATCGCCACACCAATCGCCTCCTCTCCTCTCACAACCCCTCCTCGAGCATCGCCCCGCCTCAATTTAGCCCGTAGACCACCAATTGCTTCCCGGAGTACCGCGGCACCGTCGCACAAGCTCGCCGTCGATTGGAGCCGTCCCAGGAGCAGCCGCCGGTACCAAGAGCACCGCCGTCGTCGACAACCTCGCCCTACATCAACACCGATCATCGCCGGACCTCCGGTGAGTCGCCGACCCCCTAGTGCTCGCCGCCAGTAGCGCCCATGCTCGCCGTCGACGATGATGATCGTCGACCGTTCGATCTGGATCTAATCCAACGTCCCCCTTTTCGCGTACCGATTCGGTGTTTAAGACTCACTAACGAGTTGAGCCCACTTTCAGGCGGCCCGTGCGTGCGAGACGCGTAGCTGGGCCGGCCCTTTTCCTATTTTTCTCCCTGGCCCGTTAGTAGTTCCCGCCAAGCTCACGATTTTGAATTTGATTTAATTCATTTAGCCTAAAATTCAATACTGATGCCATGTTCAAAATTAAATAGAAACATATCTACTGAGCAAAAATTTGTGAAATTATTATTTCTAGAAATCTTATGAAATTGTCTATCCAACCTCACTAGTCTCAACCCTAGATTTATTATAGAGCAATTGCAATAAAAATAACAAGGCAGTGCCTTTTCAAATTTCAAGCATTTATTAAAAATCAACCATAATTCATTTTGAGTTGATTCCAACTCTCATAATTCATATTTCAAATTCTCTACATGAATATGTAAAAATATAGCAGTAGTGTTTACCATGATCATGGGCTAGAGCAAAATAATGGCTATGTGGCCATTTCTAGTCCATTTAAATTAACTAAATTTTATTAATCAAATGTTATGAGAGGTATCCTCTCATTTAAATCAATGTCCCAAGTAGTTCAATATGAGGTAACGACCTTAGTCTATAGAACCTCATATTTGATTACTTAGTGATATTAAATTATTTCTATAAGTAGTGTTTAAATTGCATGAGATGTAGAATCTCATTTAAATCATTTTCTCAAATGAATAAATATGAAGTGTTGACCTTG
Source organism: Lolium rigidum (assembly GCF_022539505.1). NCBI lineage: Eukaryota > Viridiplantae > Streptophyta > Magnoliopsida > Poales > Poaceae > Lolium > Lolium rigidum. The sequence continues at coordinate 116,206,809 of NC_061512.1, forward strand.
GTCAACATGATCTCATACTTCACTATTTGAGGACATTAAATCTTAGTAAGGTTCAATAAGAGAAAATTATTCTTCAAAGGAACTAGATACAAACCCTAGTAAATATTTCAATGAGAGGAAATTATTTTTTCTTAAGAGAAAATAAATCCAACCACAATGTTAACAATGTTGTGATACTAGATTATATTGTGTGATTCCCTTGAGTGTTAAGTCTAGTACTTAAGTATTGTTTGGTGATTGTATACCTCGTATCCGTTTATACACACTAGTACCGAAGGCTACGAGGAGGAGGAGGTCTTCTACGGAGAAGAAGAAGAAAACTTTGATCACTGTACCACTCAAGGCAAGCTATACTCTTGCAAGCTACCCTAATGCAAGCTCTCCTAGAGCAAGGCACCATTGAAATGTTATTTTGAGCTTAAGGATTCCAATCCCAAGTTTTTATCTTGCAAGCTTTTATTATTGGTTATCAAAGTTTATTTTGCTCATAGTTCACTTTGGTCTAGATATGGAGTATTACAAGAGCATCAAAGTTAGCCTAGAGAGCTACAAGTTAGTTAGCACCCCTCAGGACTAGTTGCTAATGCTAAAACTAAAATTGACTACTCTAGATGGGAACTTGTGAAACAAATGACTTTGAAAACCTTAGGATGATGAATCATTCTATTGAAAGTTTTGAAGGTGAATATGACTTTGAAGTGACATGATGATTTTGACAAAAAATGATGGTTGGGTTCGGATGCGATACCATTCCAATTTAGAGTACCCCCACAATACCTGATTATGGGTAAGGCTTTAGCTGCAAATTTATGTATCTTAGTATGGGTTCCCTCTGAACAAGCGTCATAGAGGTTATGTTGAGGCTGCCTCCGTTGAAAGTGAAATGACGTAAAAAGAGTTGAAAGTCCTACCCAAGCCCTGTGCAGTTCCTAGGATGGCAGTTTGCTATCACTAGGAGGCCAAGCTCATAGGGGAGGTGCCTATACTAGAGTATGTAAGTGAAAGGTTAAGGGTTGATGATCCGCATACTGAGTTATGATGATTCACGGCTATCGCTAACGGATGTAATCAAAAGTTGTGGCACAAGAGTACGACCTCTGCAGAGTGTTAAACTATTCGAATAGCCGCGTTCGCGGTCATGGACACTTGGATGGCTGATACGTCTCCAACGTATCTATAATTTCTGATGTCCCATGCTTATATTATACCAATTGCTACATGTTTTATATACACTTTATATCATTTTTATGCATTTTCCGGGACTACCTATTAACAAGATGCCGAAGTGCCAGTTCCTGTTTTCTGCTGTTTGTGGTTTCAGAAATTCTACACAGAAAATATTCTCGGAATTGCGCGAAATAAAAGGCCACGTCCCTATTTTTCCAGAAGCTTCACGGAGTCCGAAGGAGAGACGAAGGGGGGCCACGAGCTGGCCACACCATAGGGGGGCGCGGCCCACCCCTCTGTCACGCCGCTAGGTGGGGAGCCCACCTCGGGACTCCACCGACATCGCCCCTTCGCCTATATATTGCCCCAGATGCGAAAACCCTAAAGAGTCCAGTCATATTCCACGAAGAGTTCCGCAGCGCCGCCGCCATCGACGACAAGTTTCGGGGGACAGAATCTCTGTTCCGGCACGTCGCTGGGACGGGGAATTTCCCCCGGAGTCATCTCCATCGACACCACCGCCATCTTCATCACCGCTGCTGACTCCCATGATGAGGAGGGAGTAGTTCTCCCCCGAGGCTGAGGGCTCTACCGGTAGCTATGTGGTTCATCTCTCTCTCCCATGGTGTGATCTTTATGTGATCATGAGCTTTGTAATCTAGTTGAATATGTAGATGTTACTCTTGTCTATTATGCACTCTAGAGGTTACTTTAATATGAACTCCGGAGTCACGCTCCATGGTATGATGGTGACAGTGTGCGCATCGTGTGTGATTCCTTTATGATGTTGTGGAGCTTGTTTACTCCGGTTTGAGGTGTGCTTTTGCAGCCCTACACAATGAATGGTGTTTGTTATCCAACAAGAGAGTGTTTGAGAGTAGCATTTATTTATTCAATTATGTGATCATTGTTGAGAGTGTCCACTAGTGAAAGTATGATCCCTAGGCCTTGTTTCTAAGCATTGAAACACCGTTTCCAACAAGTTCTGCTACATGTTCACTTGCTGCCATCTTTATTTCAGATTGCAAATACTACTTATAATCATCCATATTACTTGTATTTCACTATCTCTTCGCCGAACTAGTGCACCTATACATTTTACAAGTGTATTAGGTGTGTTGGGGACACAAGAGACTTCTTGTATCTTAATTGCAGGGTTGCTTGAGAGGGATATCTTTGACCTCTACCTCCCTGAGTTCGATAAACCTTGGGTGATTCACTTAAGGGAAACTTGCTGCTGTTCTACAAACCTCTGCTATTGGAGGCCCAACACTGTCTACAGGAAAAGAAGCGTGCGTAGACATCAAGCTATTTTCTGGCGCCGTTTCCGGGGAGGTAAGGTAAAAGGTATTCACATCCTCCGACTACTAAGCTATTTCCTAGCACTGTTGCTGGTGTGTGAGTGCTCGAAGCTATTTCCTTTAGATTCTACAATTATATCTTTTTGTTTCTTGTTTTTATTTCACTAGTTAGGCTTAATGGAAAACAACAAAAATATTAGAGATGTTTACAGTATTTATCTTGAGTTAGGACATGAGGTGTTTGAAGAGAAAATTAAAAAAACCTATGGAACTTTATATGCATGCTAATGGCAATATTATTAGTATGAATGCTTTGAACACCATTGTTGCTAATGCTATGGAAAATTCTAAGCTTGGGGAAGCTGGTTTTGATGAGCATGATATTTTTAGTCCCCCAAGCATGGAGGAGAAAATTTACTTTGATGATACTTTACCTCCTATATATGATGATTACAATGATGACTATCATATTTTCAGTCCACCTACTATTGAGGAGAAAATTAATTATGATTACAATATGCCTCCTATATATGATGATTATGGTGATGATAATAATAATGATAGCTATTTTATTGAATTTGCTCCCACTACAATTAATAGTAATGACTATGCTTATGTGGAGAGTAATAATTTTATGCATGTAGCTGATAAGAATGTTTCATGTGATAGTTATATTGTTGAGTTTGTTCATGATGCTACTGAAAATCTTTATGAGAGAAGACAATATGGTTGTAGGGATTTTCATGTTACTAAAACACCTCTCTTTTTGCTGAAAATCTTGAAGTTACGCTTGTCTTGTCTTCCTATGCTTATTGCATTATGCTTACATGACTTGTTTATTTACAAGATTCCTATTCATAGGAAGTGGGTTAGACTTAAAAGTGTTTCTTATTTGCTTTTGATGCTCTCTTTTGCTTCAACTCTTATTTCTTGCGAGAGCATCATTAAAATTACTGAGCACATCTTAATGGCTATAAAGAAAGCACTTCTTGGGAGATAACCCATGTTTTTATTTTGCTACTGTTTTGTTGTGTCTTGGAAGTTGTTACTACTGTAGCAACCTCTCCTTATCATGTTTATTTCGTTTTTGTGCCAAGTAAAGTCTTTGATAGAAAGTTGATACTAGATTTGGATTTCTGCGCAGGAACAGATTTTTAGCTGTCACGACTTTGAGTTGTTCTCTCTGTAGAAAAATCTAAAAATCTTGAAAAAAATTCATGAGTAATCCTCAGATATGTACGCAACTTTCATTCAACTGGAGCTTTTCCATCTGAGCATGTTAAGTGCCTCGAAAAAATTCATCTTTACTGACTGTTCTGTTTTGACAGATTCTGCCTTTTATTTCGCATTGCCTCTTTTACTGTGTTTGAGTGGGTTCTTTGCTCCATTAAATTTCAGTAACCTTGGATAATGTCCAGAAGTGTTGGGAATGATTGTGTCCTTGCTGAACATGTAAATTTTTGATTATGCACTAACCCTCTAATGAGATTGCTTTGAGTTTGGTGTGAAGGAAGTTTTCAAGGATCAAGAGAGGAGGGTGATATAATATGATCAAGAAGAGTGAAAAGTCCAAGATTGGGGATGCTCCCGTGGTTCATCCCTGCATATTTCGAGAAGACTCAAGCGTCTAAGCTTGGGGATGCCCAAGGCATCCCTTTCTTCATCAACAACTTATCAGGTCACCTCTAGTGAAACTATATTTTAATTCCGTCACATCTTATGTGCTTTACTTGGAGCGTCTATGTGCTTTTATTTTTGTTTTGTTATCTTAGTTCTCTGAATAAATTGGATCCTATCTATCTTGTTTGGGAGAGAGACACGCTCCACGTTTTCATTTGAATACTCATATTCTTCACTTATATTTGTTGAGTATTCAGTTTTCGCACTGTGTAGCTTCTAGCTCTTGGTTTTCATGTATCTCTCGTTCAGAGCTATTAGTTATTTTATAGAAAGTACTCTCTTACTTCACTTATATTTGTTTTGAGAGTTTCTTGCTATTTGGTTGGAAACAGAAAATGCTTCATGTGGTAGTTGGTATATTGTCTTGAATAATTTGATGCTTGGCAATTGTTTTGAGCTCTCAAAGTAGATCATGTTTAAGCTCTTGCATCATGTAGTTTAAACCTATTAGTGGAGAACTACCATAGAGCTTGTTGAAATTTGGTTTGCATGATTGGTCTCTCTAAGGTCTAGATATTTTCTGGTAAAAGTGTTTGAGCAACAAGGAAAACAGTGTAGAGTCTTATAATGCTTGCAATATGTTCCGATGTAAGTTTTGTCTGTATCGGTTCATACTTGTGTTTGCTTCAAACAACCTTGCTAGCCAAAGCCTTGTACTGAGAGGGAATGCTTCTCGTGCATCCAAAACCTTGAGCCAAAACCTATGCCATTTGTGTCCACCATAACTACCTACTATGTGGTATTTTTCTTCCATTCCAAGTAAATACTTCATGTGCTACCTTTAAACAATTCAAAACTTTATTACTCCTTATTTGTGTCAATGTTTTATAGCTCATGAGGAAGTATGTGGTGTTTTATCTTTCAATCTTGTTGGGCAGACTTTCACCAATGGACTAGTGGCACATCCGCTTATCCAATAATTTCGCAAAAAAAGCTGGCAACGGGGTGCCCAACCCCAATTAATTAACTTTCATTAATAATTCTCTTCACATGTTTTGCCCTGATTCATCAGTAAGCAACTTAATTTTGCAAATAGACACTCCTCCATGGTATGTGAAATGTTGGAAGGCACCCGAGGATTCGGCTAGCCATGGCTTGTGAAAGCAAAAGGTTGGGAGGAGTGTCATCTATAAATAAAACTAAAGTACATGTGTAAACAAAAGAGAAGAGGGATGATCTACCTTGCTGGTAGAGATAACGTCCTTCATGGGAGCTGCTCTTTGAAAGTATGTTTGGCAAGGGTGTTAGAGTGCCCACTACCATTCGTTGACAACAACAAACACCTCTCAAAACTTTACATTTATGCTCTCTATATGATTTCAAAACTTGAAAAGCTCTAGCACATGATTTAATCCCTGCTTCCCTCTGCGAAGGGCCTTTCTTTTACTTTATGTTGAGTCAGTTTACCTACTTCTTTCTATCTTAGAAGCAAACACTTGTGTCAACTGTGTGCATTGATTCTTACATGCTTGCTTATTGCACTCATCATATTACTTTGTTGACAATTATCCATGAGATATACATGTTGAAAGTTCAAAGCAATTGCTGAAACTTAAATCTTCCTTTGTGTTGCTTCAAAACCTTCTATTATGAATCTATTACTTTATGAGTTAACTCTTATGCAAGACTTTTTTATGCTTGTCTTGAAAGTACTATTCATGAAAAGTTTTTGCTATATGATTCAGTTGTGTAGTCATTATCTATTTGTTAGCAAACTATAGACCATTGCTTTGAGTCACTTCATTCATCTCATATGCTTTACAATGGTATTGATCAAGATTATGTTGGTAGCATGTCACTTCAGAAATTATTCTTTTTATCGTTTACCTACTCGAGGGCGAGTAGGAACTAAGCTTGGGGATGCTTGATACGTCTCCGACGTATCTATAATTTCTGATGTTCTATGCTTATATTATACCAATTGCTACATGTTTTATATACACTTTATATCATTTTTATGCATTTTCCGGGACTAACCTATTAACAAGATGCCGAAGTGTCAGTTCCTGTTTTCTGCTGTTTGTGGTTTCAGAAATTCTACACAGGAAATATTCTCGGAATTGCGCGAAACAAAAGGACACGTCCCTATTTTTCCAGAAGCTTCACGGAGTCCGAAGGAGAGACGAAGGGGGGCCACGAGCTGGCCACACCATAGGGGGGCGCGGCCCACCCCTCTATCGCGCCGCCAGGTGGGGAGCCCACCTCGGGACTCCACCGACATCGCCCCTTCGCCTATATATTGCCCCAGATGCGAAAACCCTAAAGAGTCCAGTCATATTCCACGAAGAGTTCCGCAGCGCCGCCGCCATCGACGACAAGTTTCGGGGGACAGAATCTCTGTTCCGGCACGCCGTCGGGACGGGGAATTGCCCCCGGAGTCATCTCCATCGACACCATCGCCATCTTCATCGCCGCTGCTGACTCCCATGATGAGGAGGGAGTAGTTCTCCCCCGAGGCCGAGGGCTCTACCGGTAGCTATGTGGTTCATCTCTCTCTCCCATGGTGTGATCTTTATGTGATCATGAGCTTTGTAATCTAGTTGAATATGTATATGTTACTCTTCTCTATTATGCACTCTAGAGGTTACTTTAATATGAACTCCGGAGTCAATCTCCATGGTGTGATGGTAACAGTCTGCACATCGTGTGTGATTCCTTTATGACGTTGTGGAGCTTGTTTACTCCGGCTCGAGGTGTGCTTTTGCAGCCCTACACAATGAATGGTGTTTGTTATCCAACAAGAGAGTGTTTGAGAGTAGCATTTATTTATTCAATTATGTGATCATTGTTGAGAGTGTCCACTAGTGAAAGTATGATCCCTAGGCCTTGTTTCTAAGCATTGAAACACCGTTTCCAACAAGTTCTGCTACATGTTCGCTTGCTGCCATCTTTATTTCAGATTGCAACTACTACTTATAATCATCCATATTACTTGTATTTCACTATCTCTTCGCCGAACTAGTGCGCCTATACATCCGACAAGTGTATTAGGTGTGTTGGGGACACAAGAGACTTCTTGTATCTTAATTGCAGGGTTGCTTGAGAGGGATATCTTTGACCTCTACCTCCCTGAGTTTGATAAACCTTGGGTGATTCACTTAAGGGAAACTTGCTGCTGTTCAACAAACCTCTGCTCTTGGAGGCCCAACACTGTCTAGGAAAAGAAGCGTGCGTAGACATCAATGGCCATATTGTTCCGTTGTCAGATGTTTTCTAAAAGTGAAGGGTGACTTGACTGATCACCACAGAGTTGTGGGAATGACACTAATGTTTCCACTTGAGTAGCTATAGGCAAATAAAGAGTCTTTGACTCCTAAGGGTTTATGAAATAAAACTAGCTTTGTGCAAATGAACCTAGAGCTTAGAATCCATTAGAGATATTAGTACTTCTATTAGTATAGTTTGCGAGTACTTTAAAGTACTCATGGCTTTGTCCCTGGCTATACAAATGGCCAGACTATGAAGAGGAGCACCGGTACCAGGAAGATGGACAGCAGGACGTCTATGATAACTAGGACTACCTCCCAACGTCAAGCGTTGCCTATGGAACAGATGGACCGCTACTACGTTTCTTTCGGTATGTGCTATGTATTTGATCTTTAGATCAATTGTTGTATTAAGACTGGATCATGTGATCCTTTATTGTAAGACTATTATGGTTTGTAATGAATGATGTTCTCTGATATCGACTGTTATGTCTCGCAAAAACAATCTTCTTGGGATTGCGATGTATGGCATAATAGGGATCTGGACTTAAAAATCTGGGTGTTGACAGGGATGATGCTGGCAAGAAGAAGGTGGAGAACCATAGGACCAGCAGCTTCAATGACGACGAGGACAAATGTTTGTGCGATGCGTGGCTTGCGACCATCAATGACTGCATAAATGGTGCTCAACAAAAGGGCAAAGTCTACTAGGCCAAGGTGGTCCAAGAATACCAAGAGAGAAAGCACCACAAGCCCTATGAGATGCGCAACGAACGCATTGAAGAGTCCATCCGAAAAATATGGACCTACATCAAGTAAGAGACATCCAAGTTCTGCATCGACGATCATGTTGTTTCCCACCCCGAGAGCGGCACGGGCATGTTGGCAGTGGTAAGAAACGGGCATCATCATTCTATCTGTGTACTTAGCATTAACAAACCATGAACTTAACTTTTAGCAATTTCAGATACCCAGGGCCTTGGAGAAGTTCAGGGCAACACAGAGGAAGGTCTTCTATATGGTCCATTGCTGGGAAAAGCTGGAGGACGCGTCGAAGTGGAGGATTAGCTATGCGGCCTACAATGAAGCTGTCAAGAATGGGACAACCACCTTGGTCATGGATGGAGAAGACGACGAACCTGGGCAGAAAGCCCTTCCACCTCCTCCCCGAGGACATAAGGCTACCAAGGCCGATCTTGCCAGGAGGCATCAGCCCTTGCGTTGAGCCAGACCTTGGATAATATCATGGCCGAGTCTCAAACCGCCCTGGCCAAAAGGGACGAGAAGAGGCGCCTGGAAAAGAAGGCCTCTAATGCCATCTACTGCAACCTCGCCAAAGATGCCATTGAGAATGAGGTCTAAAGATTGGACGTCGAGGCCAAAAAGGCAGACGCCGAGGCCAAAATGCGTAACGCCGAGGCTAGAAGGATGGACGCCGAGGCCAAGATCCAGGGCAGAGGTACAAGGATCATGTTGGCTTACTTGGGCAGCATGGACCACGACACCAGGGCCTGGGTCCTGAAGAAGCGCGCCGAAATCCGTGCGCGAGACTCTGATCTGTGTCGCCATTGTCAAGCACCATGGCATCTTTTTGGACTATATTTGCCGTTCTGGCCATGTTTGTGCCCTTTTTGAACTACATTTTGTGCAGTACCATGTGCACAATGTGATGGACTTATTTGAGACCTCAATTTGAGCTAATATGATGGCCATATGTTCATGCAATTTGCTTGTTTCTGCAGTTTTTCGATATTTCAGAAAAAATGGCCCGCGTCCAAGATGCGCTAGGCCGCTCGCATGGCCATTTTCGCGTCCGCGAGGTGACCCAAACTGACGCGTGCGAACAATTTAGGTATCTGAAATACGTCGCCTCGTTGGAGATGCCCTAAACAAAAAAAGATAGACATGTCAACTAAAAGAGTAGCAAGATTTAATGCTTAAAACTTCTTCAAGTAATAAAGCGTTTTTATTGAAAAAAGGTCGCAAAATATTAAATGTGTATATGTTCGAGACTTTAACATGATATCTCCTTCGCAGCAGAACAAAAAGTTAATGCTTAAAAGGAAATTTGCAACCACTCGGCATGGGCAATGGTGGCATATGCTTGCTACTATCCCAAGCCTACCAAGTAGGTTTAGATAGATATGCAATCTCTTGTACCATCAACATGCAAACCACATATTCTCCGCTATGTCATGATTCTCTCTCTTTTTTCCTTACTGCAACTTCACTTTTGAGGCTACTATTTTTCTAGCTTCAGGACAAATAAACCTACGTGGACCTGTAGGGTGATATGTTGAGAAATGACATTGACCATGCCCTTAGTTATTTACACAAATGCAATGTAACCTATGTTTTCATAAAAACTAATAAGACAATGCAGGATACATTAACATGTGGAACATCTATATAAAAAAGGGTGACAATGTGACATGAAAACAATTTCTCTTCACTAGTAGAAACATGGCCTTTTGCACCGGTTTAAAAAGGCCATATGCACCGGATGGCCAACCGGTGCAAACCATCCGGTGCAAAAGCCCCCCCCCCCTTTTGCACCGGTTCAGTTACGAACCGGTGCTAAAGGGGGCACCACGTGGCCCGCTGTGGAGCGTCCGTTGGGGGACCTTTAGCACCGGTTCGTAATACGAACCGGTGCAAAAGGGTTGTGCCGCGGCAGGGTTTTGGTGCCCTTCCCTGCCGCGGCAGACTCTCCCACGGCAGACTCTGCCACGGCAGGGAATTGCACTAAAATGCTGCCGCGGCAGGAAATTTACACTAAAACGCTGCCGCGGCAGACTCTGCCTCCATTCGAAACACGTTATAATGCATACATATATATAGGAAACCATTATATTACATATATCGATCGAAGTGACACACATTCATGCATATATATATATATATATATATATATATATATATATATATATATATATATATATATATATATATATATATATATAGGTAAATTAACCGGTGCGGGCACATAGTGTTCTCCGTCCGGAGCTATGACTTGCTCAAGTAAGAACCCCGCTAGTTCTTCTTTAATTGCTCGTACACGCTCGGTTGCTAGAAGACCGTCCCGCAACCGTTGGATCTAATAATTTGAAGAAGGTACGGTGGTCAGTATATATATACACAAGGCGATAAAATAAAGTCATGAATGTTGTTTACGTACATCAAGTTGTTCCAAAATTTTGGTCAAATGGTGGGTATTCTGGCGGATGAACTCGCAAACGTGGAACCCGCATAAATTATTCCCGTCCTCTTGCCTCAAGCACTTTACGAGAACAAAGTTCAATCAAAATAATATATAATCAAGAATGATAATAATGGTATTGAAACTAGAATCAAAGAGATGCGCGGCCTAGCCACAGTAGTACTTACCGGTACATGTTTTATTCGAAACTCTTTATTCTGTAAACCCGAAGACTTGTTGGCGAACCGTTTCCAACCCTTGTGGAGGATATCATCCATGTTCCCCCACGCCTCAAGGGGTTTACTCTTCGAGTTCATGACTTCTACTACCCCGGTGTCGGGTTCAATGACTAGCAGGATATAGTGAAACCTGCGGACACATATGCATAACTCATCAATTACACTTAACACATGGATTAAGCGAAAAATATTTAATGTGTGAAGACAGTAACACTCACGCGAAGTTGTAAGGAAATAGTATTGCCCTTTTGTATGAGTTTTTCCTTAAGGCATATACCAAGTTATTCTCTGTGTCCTTGGGAGAGCTGTCGACAGTATACCCATTCACGGTATATGGGTCAACGAACCCTAGATCATAGATTTGCCGCTTGCGGCATTCACGGATCTTCATTCTGCATAATATAGATAGTTATATGCATGCAATGGACGAGCCGTGGTAGAGACTTAATTACATAAATAATACTTACAGACAGTAGACACTCAGCAGAGATTTGTCGAGGGCGTCTTGATTGAATAACTGAAATATTTCACAAAATTCGATGTTCATCACGTCAGTTCGCCCATAGTGCTCATCTTTGATTGCCACCATGATCCAGTTCTGGCCATCCTTACATGCATCCAAGTACCAATTATGTAGTCTTCACAGTTGTGTTGATAGATGAGGCAACTCCTCAGCTCTGACAAGAGGTTGTCCGTACTTGTACTGGTATGCTATTTGGACATCACCCGTGATCATGAATTTGATGCGGTTTAAGTACTCATGAATACTCATACCGGCCGCATCTGCCTCATCGTTGTATAGTTTTACCATCGTCGGATCAAGGCACTCTAGGACATCGGGATACACTTGGAGCGGGGGGCACGAGTTTTTCTGGGTTCCAAGCTGGGGAACTGGTTTCCCTTCTCCCTTACTTCTTTGCCACCGCTCTCTTGCTACCACATTTGACTTGCGAATAGACCGGTCATAGTTCGATGAAAGACTTGGCTCAGGTTGATGAAGGCTCTTCAGCAGTTTCAACTTCTTTTCCTTGGATATAGCTGGCTCGATCTCAGGCTGGGGCTTTTTCTTGCCAAACATGGATTTCATGTGTTGTTCCTTTGCGATCTTGTCATTTTCCCCATCTGCATAGTCATAAGGTCTCTTGGGAGGAACCTTAGGCACTCTTGAGTGGGGCTCTTGTTTGCATTTCGGTGATCGGTTACGACTCATTGCCGTAGCGGTCCGCCTTTTGCTCTTAGACTGAGTGGTGGGCTGTGGAGAAGGCTCACGCGGCGGCGGAGAAGGCTCACGCGCCGGCGGAGAAGGCTGACGCACTGGAGACGGCTGCATCGGTGGAGAATGCTGGCTCGGTGGAGACCTTGTTGGCGCCTTCCAACCCGGAATCACAATGAATTCCTTTCGCCATAGAACTATAGTGTTCTTTGCTTCTCCCAGCTCTAGCAAATCCCCTTCACCGGCAGGGTGGTCAAGCCTCAGCGGCCCATACCCATCCATAACTTGATCCACCCCGGCAACAGCGTAGCCAGATGGAACCGGTTTGAACTGGTATCTTTGATCAGGTACTGGCGGTAAGACATAGCCGATCGCCGCCTTGAGCGTTAAGTAGCCCATCGTTTTGAAATGTAGCTCACAAGGTGTCGACTCTGTGATATAATCCACAGGGTAGAGAGGAGCCATCTGCGGATCCACAGGGGAGGGAGGAGCCATCTGCGGATCCACATCTGCATCATCACCCGGCAGCTCCGGGGAAGCCACGCTGCTTTTCCGCTGAGATTCCTGGCCGGTAGCATCGAATGCAACTTCTTCTATCTGCTGATTAGCTTGAGGTTGGGTGACTGGGCCTGACATTATCATCCTCACTTGCTCCTCTAGCTTAGCAACGCGATCTTGAACCACATCTTTTTTCCTCCGACAGCTTCTATTGGAATATTTCTTCGTTTCTGCAGGAAACCCAATACACCACGACTTGCCACCTGGTATGGTTCGTGTTCGTCCTGGGTGCTCAGGATTCCCAAGGGGGCGTGTGAGCTGGTCCTTCTCTCTTTCGGGACGGAACTTCCCCTCTTCAACTTCCTTTGCAACAGTTCTAAAGGCTTCGATCGGAAGTGGGTTTTCCTTATGTCTTCGTGTATATATACAGTTCCCTTGTGCATCCAACGTTCCCCCATGCGCGTAAAACCAATCCCTTGACCGCTGGTTCCATTTCCGTACCTCTGGCTCAATCCCCTTTGCAATTAGGTCCTTCTCCCATTTCTCCCACTTAGGTCTGCCAGCCTTGTAGCCTCCTCGCCCCATGCTATGGAAGTACATCTTATTAGCAGCATTTTTCGTATTGGTGACTGACCTTGTCTTTGCCCTCTGCGATGTCTTGTACTTCACAAATGCCTCCCAGTGGTCTTTTATCTTCTCATAGGGGCCGTTGAAATCCGTAGTCTTCTTTTTCTTGACAAAGAAGTTGTCCAATTTCTTCTTGTAGTCGTTGAATTGTAGTACCATCTTCTTAAAAGCCCACTTCTTGACTCTTCGTTGTACGCTATTCAGCTCGGGATCCTCAGGGTCTGGCCTGTCATTCTCACTATCAGAGTCAGCTGGCTCCGGAAATATGAAATTTAATAGGAGTTTCCTAAACATCAGATTTTTGGATCTCGTATCGACATAATTCACTCCTTCGTCCGCCTTTGCAGATTTCTTCCATTCTTGAGTGGTGATCGGGATGGTGTCCCTAACAATAACTCCGCATTGACTTACATTTTTTTGCGTGATGCTTGGGAGAAATCGGTTCGCCATCTATAGCGATTTCCGTGATGGTGCACCTTTCATGGTCTTCCATCTTTCTGGTCGCGCCTCGTTTAGTTCTGCCAGTAGAGTTTGTTGATCGGGAGGTCTAAAAGAAGAAACAACGTTAATATATGTATATGCACAAATCTGTAGGCTTGGTTAATTAATATATATACACCTCGGCGCCGTGAGCTTCTCCCTCGCAGTCGTCACCTTCTCCCTCACCGGAGCCGTCTCCACGGTGGTCTTGCTCATCTTCCTCATCGGAGCCGTCCCTCGGGTTCGCTCGTCTCCCTCCCCGGATTGGTTTAGGTAAATAGAGGTGATATCGTCATCATCACGGATAATCTCCTCGACGAGGTATTCCTTTTCTAGGTCTCTTTCCATAGTTTCTGCAAAGACTTACAAGTTATTCTAATGCTATAAACACAACGAATCAGTAATTAAGAATAATGCTCAATACATGATCAAAACATTAGAGTTACACATATATATAGGTACTAATTAAGGATAATGCTCAATACATATATAGTTCTTAACTAAGGATCGATAATATAGTGCTGAAAGCAGATAGTGCAGTTACATGCATATATCGATCGGGTTCATGTTTATTTAACCCTAATACATAAATCACTACTACAACCTCTCAACCGCCCCGACCGGGTCCTATAACGCGCCGACCGGGTCCTGAGCCGCGCCGGGTGATGACCCACAAGTATAGGGGGTGTATCGTAGTACTTTCGATAAATAAGAGTGTCGAACCCAACGAGGAGCAGAAGGTGTTGACAAGCAGTTTCGATGAAGGATTCACTGTAAATGCTCACGTGACAAGTATTCGGGGGTTTTGATATAGCAGTATGAATAAAGTACAAGTAAGTAAAATGCGAGAGTAATAATTGCAGCGAGTGGCCCAATCCTTTTTAGCACAAAGGACAAGCCGGTTTGTTTACTTATGATGACCAAACGTTCTTGAGGACACACGGGAATTTAGTCTAGTGCTTTCGCTTCATATAACTGATTAATCTTCATTGTTTTGATAAGTGTTGTGTGGGTGAACCTATGCTAATGCACCGCCCTTCCTAGGACTAATACATACTTGTGATTATACCCCTTGCAAGCATCGGCAAATACAAGAAAGTAATTAAGATAAATCTAACCACAGACCTTAAACTGCGAGATCCTGCTATCCCTCCCGCATCGATATACCAACGGGGTTCGGGTTTATGTCACTCCGGCAACCCCGCAATTAGCAAACGAATACAAGATGTATTCCCCTAGGCCCATAAAGGTGAAGTATCATGTAGTCGACGTTCACATGACACCACTAGAAGAATAACACCACAACTTAAATATCATAACATTGAATATTACCCAACATACTTCACTACTAACATTTAGACTTCACCCATGTCCTCAAGAACTAAACGAACTACTCATGAGACATCATATGGAACATGATCAGAGGTGATATGATGATGAATAACAATCTGAACATAAACCTTGGTTCAATGGTTTCACTCAATAGCATCAATAACAAGTAGTAAGCAATACCGGGAGAGTTTCCCCTACCAAACAATCAAGATTCAACCCTAGATGTTACAGCGGTGACGAGGTGCAGCAGTGGAGATGGCGGTGATGATGATGGAGATGATGGTGATGATGACCCCAATGATGTCCAGCTCGATGACGGTGACGATGGCGTCGATTTCCCCCTCCGGGAGGGAATTTCCCCGCAGATTTCAGCTCGTCGGAGAGCTCTTTTCTCTCTGGTGTTTTCCGCCCCGCAGAGGCGGCTGTGACTCTTCGCGATTATTCTCCGGAGCTTAGGTTTTCGGGACGAAGAAGTACGCGAAGGAGAGGAGGCCAGAGGGGGCTGTGGGCCCCCTCCCCACAAGGCGGCGCGGCCAGGCCTGGGCCCGCGCCGGCCTATGGGGGGCCCCATGGCGGCCCTCCTCGGCTCCTCCTTTTGGCTACCTCCATCTTCTGGAAAAATAAGATTTTCCGTGTAATTTCCGTCAATTGTTGATCTTCCGAAATATTGCATTCTGACGGTGCTTTTTCCAGCAGAATCCTGACTCCGGTGCGCGATTCTCCAATAATCATGAAACATGCAAAATAGATGAAATAACATAAGTATCATCCCTAAATATGAAATATATCAATGAATAACAGTAGATTATGATATAAAATAGTGATGCAAAATGGACGTATCAACTCCCCCAAGCTTAGACTTCGCTTGTCCCCAAGCGAAACTGAACTCAGTAAACAAGACCACATGTTTATGGAGTGAAGAGTCGATAAATCAAATACGGACAAGAAGTATCATATTAATTCACACAAGGCATTCTAGTAAACAACTTCCTCATATAATTCAACTTGAAACAAGTAGAAGGAAATCACAAATAAATGTGCATAGGAAATCATAATTGGTGATGGCAAACTTCGTTCTTGGTCAGAGAACAATTGACAGATTGTACTTATCTAGCCTCGATCGGGAGAGCGACCAGGTCGCTCGATCCCCACGCCACGCTCGCGCGAAGGTGTTGACCTGCGGGGGAGAGCACCTGGCGCTCGATCCCCACGCGTGCTGCACGCTTCCCCTGTTGCTGCTGCTGTCGGCAGCAGGTCTCCCGCGCGCGCGCCTGCCAGCTCCCGCCCGCACGCCTCGCTGCCTCCTCTGATGCATGCGCTGACACGCTGCCGCATGCTGCACCGCTCGCTGCTCCTCTCTCTGCATGCTGCATGCCCTCTCTCTCACACACACTAGCGGTACTACCGGTTTGGGGCATTTTCCAGCTGTTTTCTGCGCAGATCTCGCGCGAGCGGTAGTACCGCTTCGACAAGAGGTAGTACCGCTTTGGGCGCGGATCTGACCGTTTTTCAGCCCCAACAGCTATATTTCTGGGCCCCCTATATATACCTCTCTTCCACCTCCGACCAAACTAACCCTGCACCTCCACTCTCTCTCCTCCATTGTTGACCTTGGGTTCTTTCTTCCTCCTCTTGATCCCCCCACTATTTGTTGCATATTTTTGGGGGAAAGGAGAGAGGAGATCTAGATCTAGAGCTTCACCAATTGAATCCTTCTCTAAGTGAGAGGATCTTGCTAGATCTAGATCTTGGAGTTTCTTGGTGTTTCTCCTCACTTTGTTCTTCCTCCCTTATTCCCCCAATAGCTTCTTCTAGCTTTGTTGGAATTTGGGAGAGAAGAACTTGGGCATCCTAGTGGTGTTCTTAGCCATTGCATTAGGTGCATCGGTTGTGCTCTCTCCGGGGTTTCGATCTCGTAGGGTGTGTGTGTTCTTCCTTAGTGGATCCTGGTGATAGGGTTCCTTTAGTGGAGCATTGGAAGAGTTCCTCTTGTGGGGCATTGGAAGGGTTCCTTGGTGGGGTGATACGCGTACAACACGCGTCCGTTGGGAACCCCAAGAGGAAGGTGTGATGCGTACGGCGGCAATTTTTCCCTCAGAAAGAAACCAAGGTTTATCGAACCAGGAGGAGCCAAGAAGCACGTTGAAGGTTGATGGCGGCGGGATGTAGTGCGGTGCAACACCAGAGATTCCGGCGCCAACGTGGAACCTGCACAACACAACCAAAGTACTTTGCCCCAACGAAACAGTGAGGTTGTCAATCTCACCGGCTTGCTGTAACAAAGGATTAGATGTATAGTGTGGATGATGATTGTTTGCAGAGAACAGTAAGGAACAAGTATTGCAGTAGATTGTATTTCAGATGTAAAGAATGGACCGGGGTCCACAGTTCACTAGAGGTGTCTCTCCCATAAGATAAACTAGCAGGGTGGCCCGCGAATTCGCGGGGCTAGAAAATATTTGGGCGGTAGATGTTTTAGGGACAACATATTTTGTTGTTTTTATTCAATATTCCAATAATTATGATCACTAAATTTATTTTCAGACAGTTTTTTGAATGATAGTTTTTTTTCTCCCATCTCTTAGTTTATACTAAAGTCCGCCTTGTATTCTCGGTAAGTTTTTTAGGCCAGAAATACTAACCACCCCATTTTGTTTTGCTCCGATTATTTGCTTTGCTAAAATAATGACGTCTCTTATTTGAGTAATAAGCATGTAATATATAGTTCGTATACATTCATCACATTATCTGGATGCACAAGGCATTCACCGCATGCTAGACCCAGAACATAAACGAACCTGTTTGAGTCAATTTGATGCATTGGCCAGCCCGTCTGAACATTTAGTTCATGGAACTGGACCCTAAAGAAGCTCAGCTGAGCACAAACTGATGCAAACCCCCAGTATGATCTACTTAATAGTTTGAATTATTGCGGATAAAGCACCAATGCTCCGGATACACTGACAATAGTGGCAGGAATGACCCGATTGCCTTTTCCAAAACATATAATTTCATCAGAACTTGCTTTATTGCTGTCGAAAGAATGGCTATCCCCATTCTCGGGTTGGATCTAATCATAGTGATAGCATACCTGAAACAAAATAAAAAAAAACATATAATTAGCTCAGGTGATTAGCACCAAGGTTCTTCTATTGCTAGAAAACATGTGAGTGAACTTCCCACGAACTGAGTTGCCAAAAGCCTAGAACAGCCAAACAAAACATTATAAGCACAAACAAATTTTCTCATTTGCATCAAACATCAGTCTAGATTCGTGTTAATCATCGGTGGTCAAAACATACTCACACTGTACCAACCTTGTCTCGGCACGCAGAGGCAAGCAGCGCCAGCTCCACCCGCCCGAGGTGCAGCTGCACCAGCTCGGTCTTGCCTTATTGCGACAGTGCGGCAGGCAACCACAGCAGCAACAGAGATCCACTCGGCCAGGCCCTCGCTGGCATTTTTCTTCAGGGCGTGGTGGGTCGGCCCTGTGCTGGCTAGCAGCAACAGCAAAACTATGCTGACCTTTATTATAAGAAGCATTTTTAAAATTGCGTTCGGTAATCCTATTTTTTCGTACTCTATACAAATCGGTGACATTACCATGAGCATGCTCTGTGAGTACGAAATAGAGATTAGAGAATTACTGTAAGTGCATAAATACATAACCTCAAATGACCAAGCCCCTACTGGTAGGATAGAAAATTTGCGTAACTCTAAAACTTCCCATGTTGCTGCACCTTTTTGATCTATATGATGGCCTAGAAAATGGGTACCTTACTGGTACCTGGTTCAGAATATTCAGTAAATACATCCCCTTCACAACTACAATTTCACGATAACAAATAACATGAATATACTTGCCTGCTAAGAATAAATATCACATTGCTTTATATAATTGTATTTTAACTGTATTTCGGATCGTGGGTTAGTAGTAATACAGAGTCGCAATAATTTAGAATTAACATGCACAATTTTTTCTGTCTCTGAGATTTCAAACCGATGATAAAAAAAAAACCCAAGGGTAATGTACATATTATGTACCTATTATGTAGCAGTATGTTCCACCACGAATCACTGAAGATCTATTAAGCTGATACAACAGTACATAAAGTCCAACAGCGCCATGGTATGAAGAAAGAAATTCATATCAAGAAACCTGCAACAAATTAAATATGTTAACATACTTTTATATATCAAAGTTTTCTACTCCCTCAGAATTCAATGAATGGAAAATAGTGCCCAAGAGAAGAGATACGAATATGGAATTTTTTTCATGAAGAGCTGCTGCGCAAGGGTCGCCGGCATCGATGAATTGATGGCCTTGTGCAATTAATAGGAGCCGTACGACGTGTAATCAGGTTGTATACCCAATATAGCTTCCTCAAGTTAATCCGTGTGAAAGAAGAGGCTGATGTACGACACCGTTGATGACGTACCGTCGCTGACTTATATCTCCCTTACATCTGGATTTACTTCGTCAGACTTAGCCGAGCACTCCGCTTTCTCTACCCTGCTGTAACTGTCCGGAGATGTTGATAGATCGCATGCAGCTCGGGCATGGTGATGGATGGCAGATTAGCAGCTCCGCACAAGCCTCCAGAGTACATATGTTACAATGTAAAAGTCATAATCGCAGTAAAGTTTTGAAACGGTTTTGTGTTTTATTATAATGAAAAGTGAGTATGAAATTTTATAGTATAAATCCTAGACTTGTATCAATAAGGTGAGATTTAATTGCGCAAATGCTGATGGTTAAAGTAGAGATCTCTTATCCTAACGAATAAACATCTTAATTGCGTTCTTTTATTTGAGTTCATCTTGAAAATTCTGTTTTTAAAGTGAGCTGATGAATATATTGCAGAAGAGGATGTGCGATTTTTCTTTTACATATTTGCAATTGTCGCATACATATATTATAGCTAGAATTCACCCAGTGAAAACTTATTCATTGTTGTTCGACTGTTCTCCCCTCACCATATCAACATTGAACTTTTATTTTAAAATAGGGAAATAGATTTTGAGCCCATACCAGTTTCACCAGACGGTTGACCCGGCTTTTTTCTCATGATCTAGCTTTGCTTATTTCTCGCGCACATCGATGACATATCTTGGATCAATAAGTGGACTGTTCTTCAACTGTTCCTGATTTATATTTTTCTTCATCCTCCATAGCTCCAAGGCCGGCTATAGCAGCTTGCAGCCTCGGATAGGTCTTCTTCCAATTCACATATTTATGGATGTTTCTTCATGTAATCTACTTCCTAACGCTCATGATTTAACACGTGACGATGACCTTCTTAGATTGTAGACCACCGAGATTAGGTGAACTCGATCGATATATCTACTTTCACGGTGCTCAAATTGAAGACGTGACCATGAATATACCTGCCTAGGCAAGATGAGAACAAACTCAATGAATCATCGTACCAAAGTAGTATCGTGTACTAATAATTAAAGGGAAAATATACACGAAAGCGCCGCACGGTTTCGCTCCGTGTGCGGCGGTGCCTCACGAATGGTGAAATACATCGCGCTTCTATAGAGACTGGAGCTGACCCACCCGCACGTTATTCACACACGCAATCCCTTCCCCACGAGATGGCTGTTCACACACGCAATCCCTTCTATTGCCATGGGGAGCAGCGCACGGGGACCGCCGCTGTGCACCACGGTGGCCCGTGGGGAGGCCGCTGCCGGGGAGGTTGCCGCCGCCGAGCACCACCATGGAGAGGCCGCTGCCGGGGGAGGCCGCCGCCGCCGAACACTTCCGTGGCGAACTGGCGATGCGCCACGCCCAGGAGGTGGAGGAACGCCGCGCCGGAGAAGGAAGAAAGGGGGAGGACGTTGCCGTGCAAGCACGCAGCGGGGAAGGACGCCGGTGCGCGAGCACGCAGCAACAACAGTGGAAGCCGGCGCCGTCGAGCACAAGCAGCCACGCTGGCAAGGATTCATCGACTTCATGGAGGAGAAGAGTCCTGGACTTCATGGAGGACAAGTGTTGGGGAATTGGGCGAGACGACGAAGAGGAGCTCGGCAGCTAGCTTCCTGCCTCTTCCATGGCTCTACAGGCGGAGAGTCTCGTGTGTGGGGGAAATACAGGGGAGAGATAATGCGGGCAGATGATGCTAATGAATTTGGCAGTTAAGTTTAATTAACCGGGTAATTAGTACCTTCTTAATCTGGCAATTATTTAGCAGAATTAACATGCTAATTAGTAATCTGGTAATTTGTACTACTACCTCCATACCGGATTATAGGCCTATTACGCATTTCGAGAAAAACTTCAACTACTAATTTAGTCAACAAAATATGAAATATATATCACAAAAATTATACTATTGGAAACTTCTTTTGAATATGAATCCAATGGTATAATTTTTATATCATATATCTCATATTTTGTTGATCAAATTTGTAGTTGAAGTTTTTCTCGAAATGCGTAATAGGCCTATAA
Organism: Lolium rigidum; assembly: GCF_022539505.1. Lineage (NCBI taxonomy): Eukaryota > Viridiplantae > Streptophyta > Magnoliopsida > Poales > Poaceae > Lolium > Lolium rigidum. Next base: position 116,228,208 of record NC_061512.1, read on the forward strand.
TCCGGTATGGAGGTAGTACCTAATTAATCAGGAAATTATACATAACTAATTGAAGAACTGGCGGTCCTTTGAAAAATCTAACAGTCGTTTGTAAAAATCTGGTAGTTGTTTGTAAATAATCTGCAAGTTGATACAAGAAACTGGTACCGTTTATTCGAAAAATCTTGGTCGTTGTAAATATAATTTGATAGCCGTTTCTACATAATATGGCAGTTAATACAATAAATCTGGTAGTAATTGAAGAACCTTACAATTCTCTCGAAAAATCCGGTAGTTATTGCTAAAAAATGTGGTATTACTCCCTCCGTCCCAGTTCATAGGGCTTACGCGTGTCCCTAGGTTGTAAATTTGACAATGATAATGTAACATATATATTACAAAATATATATCATTAGAAAGCTTAGATGTTCTACTTTCTAATGATATAATTTTTATGTTATACAAATGATATTATGTTGGCCAAATTCACCACCTAGAAATACGCGCAAGCCCTATAAACTGGGACGGAGGGAGTAGTAGTAAATGTACAATAATGAACCTCTTAATCGGTTGGAAAAAATGCGGTAGCTGACAAGAAAATCTCATACAGTACTAGTTTTTTTAAACATATGGTAGTTGTTCAAATAACTTGATTAGCGTTGCGCTTAATCTTGTGCAAATAGTAAAACAAACAGCAAACTCTTGCAAATACTAGTACTAGTACGAGTGAGCAGCGTGAAAGGAAACAACAGAGTTTGGCAGGGGCCTATGATAATAGGCGTACTAGAATATTATAGTCTGTCATGGATGAGCTAAAATGCAATCTTTTCTTTAGCTTGCGTTTTGTGGACGATCCCTGCGGGCGTGAGCTGCCGCCGCACGGAAAGCTAATTATGCGGCGCCGCTAGGTAGTTCTATCCATAATTAAAACTACCTCAAGATTCTGGAGCTTGCGGCAGGGTCGGATCCTTGGTGCGGCGCATGGTTTGTCGCAGCATCTGCCGGCGTTATCACATCGGATCAGCCAAGAAATGTGCTAGATGGAACGGCACACGCGGTCGACCGGAAGACATGCATGTCAAGATGTAACAGTGGCGTACGTTGTTGGAACTCTGATCCTTGAAAATCTCCATCTTAATAGATACAAACACATGTACCAGAAAACGTTCAAAAAAACACATGTACCTCAGGAAAGGATATCTATGTGCACACGGATTCCTATGTGCGATTGGATATTGTCTCCTAAACTGTTACGATAACGTGATCTCCGACCTGATCTTGATCGTCCGCTTACTGTTTCTTAATCTCAGCCGTTATTTATCTTGTACTTTAATTATATAATAGATAGCATGTTGGGTGAACAAATTACAGTCGGGCAATTGACAAATAAAGAGAGCATGACAATGAACATACATGATATGATGAATATTGTGAGATTTAATTGGGCATTACGACAAATTACATAGACCGCTATCCAGCATGCATCTATGCCTAAAAAGTCCACCTTCAGGTTATCATCCGAACCCCTTCCAGTATTAAGTTGCAAAATAACAGACAATTCCATTAAGTATGGTGCGTAATGTAATCAATAACTACATCCTCGGACATAGCATCAATGTTTTATCCCTAGTGGCAACAACGACATCGACAACCTTAGAACTTTCTCATCACTGTCCCAGCATTTAATGGAGGCATGAATCCACTATCGAGCATAAATACTCCCTCTTGGAGTTAAGAGTAAAAACTTGGCCAGAGCCTCTACTAATAACGGAGAGCATGCAAGATCATAAACAACACATAGGTAATAGATTGATAATCAACATAACATAGTATTCTCTATCCATCAGATCCCGACAAACACAACATATAGAACTACAGATAGATGATCTTGATCATGTTAGGCAGCTCACAAGATCCGACAATGAAGCACATGAGGAGAAGACAACCATCTAGCTACTACTATGGACCCATAGTCCAGGGGTGAACTACTCACACATCACTCCGGAGGCGACCATGGCGGTGAAGAGTCCTCCGGGAGATGATTCCCCTCTCCGGCAGGGTGCCGGAGGTGATCTCCGAATCCCCCGAGATGGGATTGGCGGCGGCGTCTCGCAAGGTTTTCCGTATCGTGGCTCTCGGCATCGGGGGTTTCGCGTCGAAGGCTTTAAGTAGGCGGAAGGACAACGCGGGGGCCACACGAGGGCCCCACACGCCAGTGGCCGCGCGGCCAGGGCCCGTGCCGCGCCGCCCTTGTTGTGTCGGCGCCTCGTGGCCCCACTTCCTTTCCCCTCGGTCTTCCGGAAGCTTCGTGCAAAAATAGGACCCCGGGCGTTGATTTCGTCAAATTCCGAGAATATTTCCTTTGTAGGATTTCCGAAACCAAAAACAGCAGAAAACAAAGAATCGGCTCTTCGGCATCTCGTTAATAGGTTAGTGCCGGAAAATGCATAAATACGACATATAATGTGTATAAAACATGTAGATATCATCAATAATGTGGCATGGAACATAAGAAATTATCGATACGTCGGAGACGTATCAACATCCCCAAGCTTAGTTCTGCTCGTCCCGAGCAGGTAAACGATAACAAAGATAATTTCTGGAGTGACATGCCATCATAACCTTTATCATACTATTGTAAACATATGTAATGAATGCAGCGATCAAAACAATGGTAATGACATGAGTAAACAAATGAATCATAAAGAAAAGACTTTTCATGAATAGCACTTCAAGACAAGCATCAATAAGTCTTGCATAAGAGTTAACTCATAAAGCAATAAATCAAAGTAAAGGTATTGAAGCAACACAAAGGAAGATTAAGTTTCAGCGGTTGCTTTCAACTTGTAACATGTATATCTCATGGATAATTGTCAACATAGAGTAATATAACAAGTGCAATATGCAAGTATGTAGGAATCAATGCACAGTTCACACAAGTGTTTGCTTCTTGAGGTGGAGAGAGATAGGTGAACTGACTCAACATAAAAGGTAAAAGAAAGGTCATTCGCAGAGGAAAGCATCGATTTCTATATTTGTGCTAGAGCTTTTATTTTGAAAACAAGAAACAATTTTGTCAACGGTAGTAATAAAGCATATGTATCATGTAAATTATATCCTACAAGTTGCAAGCCTCATGCATAGTATACTAATAGTGCCCGCACCTTGTCCTAATTAGCTCGGATTACCGGGATCATCGCAATACACATGTTTTAACCAAGTGTCACAAAGGGGTACCTCTATGCCGCCTGTACAAAGGTCTAAGGAGAAAGCTCGCATTTTGGATTTCTCGCTTTTGATTATTCTCAACTTAGACATCCATACCGGGACAACATAGACAACAGATAATGGACTCCTCTTTAATGCATAAGCATGTAGCAACAATTAATATTCTCATATGAGATTGAGGATATATGTCCAAAACTGAAACTTCCACCATGATTCATGGCTTTAGTTAGCGGCCCAATGTTCTTCTCTAACAATATGCATGCTCTAACCAATAAAGTGGTAAATCTCCCTTACTTCGTACAAGACGGACATGCATAGCAACTCACATGATATTCAACAAAGAGTAGTTGATGGCGTCCCCGTAAAACATGGTTATCGCACAACAAGCAACTTAATAAGAGATAAAGTGCATAAGTACATATTCAATACCACAATAGTTTTTAAGCTATTTGTCCCATGAGCTATATATTGCAAAGGTAAAGAATAGAAATTTTGAAGGTAGCACTCAAGCAATTTACTTTGGAATGGCGGAGAAATACCATGTAGTAGGTAGGTATGGTGGACACAAATGGCATAGTGGTTGGCTCAAGGATTTTGGATGCATGAGAAGTATTCCCTCTCGATACAAGGTTTAGGCTAGCAAAGTTATTTGAAACAAACACAAGGATGAACCGGTGCAGCAAAACTCACATAAAAGTCATATTGTAAACATTATAAGACTCTACACCGTCTTCCTTGTTGTTCAAACTCAATACTAGAAATTATCTAGACTTTAGAGAGACCAAATATGCAAACCAAATTTAGCAAGCTCTAGGTGTTTCTTCATTAATGGGTGCAAAGTATATGATGCAAGAGTTTAAACATGAGCACAACAATTGCCAAGTATCAAATTATTCAAGACATTTTAGAATTACTACATGTAGCATTTCCCGATTCCAACCATATAACAATTTAACGAAGAAGATTCAACCTTCGCCATGAATACTATGAGTAAAGCCTAAGGACATATTTGTCCATATGCAACAGCGGAGCGTGTCTCTCTCCCACACAATGAATGCTAGGATCCATTTTATTCAAACCAAAACAAAAACAAACCGACGCTCCAAGCAAAGCACATAAGATGTGATGGAATAAAAATATAGTTTCAGGGGAGGAACCTGATAATGTTGTTGATGAAGAAGGGGATGCCTTGGGCATCCCCAAGCTTAGACGCTTGAGTCTTCTTAAAATATGCAGGGGTGAACCACCGGGGCATCCCCAAGCTTAGAGCGTTCACTCTCCTTGATCATATTGTATCATCCTCCTCTCTTGATCCTTGAAAACTTCCTCCACACCAAACTCGAAACAACTCATTAGAGGGTTAGTGCACAATAAAAATTAACATGTTCAGAGGTTATATAATCATTCTTAACACTTCGGACATTGCATAAAGCTACTGGACATTAATGGAACAAAGAAATTCATCCATCATAGCAGAAGAGGCAATGCGAAATAAAAGGCAGAATCTGTCAAAACAGAACAGTCCGTAAAGATGGATTTTATTGAGGCACCAGACTTGCTCAAATGAAAATGCCCAAATTGAATGAAAGTTGTGTACATATCTGAGGATCACGCACGTAAATTGGCATATTTTTCTGAGCTACCTACAGAGAGGCAGGTCGAAATTCGTGACAGCAAAGAAATGCATATCTGCGCGAGTAATCCAAATCTAGTATGAACCTTACTATCAAAGACTTTACTTGGCACAACAATGCACAAAACTAAGATAAGGAGAGGTTGCTACAGTAGTAAACAACTTCTAAGACTCAAATATAAAACAAAAATACTGTAGTAAAAACATGGGTTGTCTCCCATAAGCGCCTTTCTTTAACGCCTTTCAGCTAGGCGCAGAAACTGTGTATCAAGTATTATCAAGAGATGGAGCACTGACATTACCTTGGGTGTTGGGAGTTTTCTCAACCATGCATAGTATGTTGGATACATAAGTTTCAGCGGCTCCCTTTTCATTAGTCTTGGGCTTGCTACTCTCATCAAACAAATTTTTAGGAACAAGCCAAGCATAATTATCATCTAGAGCTTCATGCATCGCTAGGAGCTTACATGGTATTGGTGCTTTAATCTCCCCACCATCATTAACATTATTAGTGTACTTTATTCTATCCATATCCGTTTTTTCAAGTGTTCTTTTAAAATCGGTGATCATACCAAGCGTCTCATGCTTACTAAAAACTTTTCTAGCTTCTTTAGCTATATCTGCAAATTCTCGCACTAAGACTTTTAGAACAAAATCTCTCTTCTCTCCCCGCTCCATATCAGAAAGTGTAAGAAACATGTGTTGTATCATGGGGTTGAGACTAATAAATCTAGCTTCCATCATGCGTACCAAACAAACAGAGGCATCTTCATAAGTAGGGACAGCTTTTGCAAGGGGTATATCTTTAAGATCTTCATGCATACTAACGTGGGTGAAAAATTCTTCTAAATTATCTCTTCCAATTATAGACCCTTGCCCCACAGGTATATCTTTTACAGTATAATTAAAAGGAAACATGTTGAAATAAGCAAAGCAAATGCAAGTAACTAATTTTTTTGTGTTTTTGATATAGATTGCAAGACAGTAAATAAAGTAAAGCTAGCAACTAATTTTTTTGTGTTTTGATATAAGTGCAGAAAACAAAGTAGTAAATAAAATAAAGCAAGACAAAACAAAGTAAAGAGATTGGATTGTGGAGACTCCCCTTGCAGCGTGTCTTGATCTCCCCGGCAACGGCGCCGGAAAAAGAGCTTGATACGCGTACGGCACGCGTCCGTTGGGAACCCCAAGAGGAAGGTGTGATGCGTACGGCGGCAAGTTTTCCCTCGGAAAGAAACCAAGGTTTATCGAACCAGGAGGAGCCAAGAAGCACGTTGAAGGTTGATGGCGGCGGGATGTAGTGCGGCGCAACACCGGAGATTCCGGCGCCAACGTGGAACCTGCACAACACAACCAAAGTACTTTGCCCCAACGAAACAGAGTGAGGTTGTCAATCTCACCGGCTTGCTCGTAACAAAGGATTAGATGTATAGTGTGGATGATGATTGTTTGCGAGAGAACAAGTAAGGAACAAGTATTGCAGTAGATTGTATTTCAGATGTAAAGAATGGACCGGGGTCCACAGTTCACTAGAGGTGTCTCTCCCATAAGATAAATAGCATGTTGGGTGAACAAATTACAGTCGGGCAATTGACAAATAAAGAGAGCATGACAATGCACATACATGATATGATGAATATTGTGAGATTTAATTGGGAATTACGACAAAGTACATAGACCGCTATCCAGCATGCATCTATGCCTAAAAAGTCCACCTTCAGGTTATCATCCGAACCCCTTCCAGTATTAAGTTGCAAAACAACAGACAATTGCATTAAGTATGGTGCGTAATGTAATCAATAACTACATCCTCGGACATAGCATCAATGTTTTATCCCTAGTGGCAACAAGCACATCCACAACCTTAGAACTTTCCGTCACTCGTCCCGATTTAATGGAGGCATGAACCCACTATCGAGCATAAATACTCCCTCTTGGAGTTAAGAGTAAAAACTTGGCCGAGCCTCTACTAATAACGGAGAGCATGCAAGATCATAAACAACACATAGGTAATAGATTGATAATCAACATAACATAGTATTCTCTATCCATCGGATCCCGACAAACACAACATATAGAACTACGAGATAGATGATCTTGATCATGTTAGGCAGCTCACAAGATCCGACAATGAAGCACATGAGGAGAAGACAACCATCTAGCTACTGCTATGGACCCATAGTCCAGGGGTGAACTACTCACACATCACTCCGGAGGCGACAATGGCGGTGAAGAGTCCTCCGGGAGATGATTCCCCTCTCCGGCAGGGTGCCGGAGGTGATCTCCAGAATCCCCCGAGATGGGATTGGCGGAGGCGGCGTCTCAGTAAGGTTTTCCGTATCGTGGCTCTCGGTACTGGGGGTTTCGCGACGAAGGCTTTAAGTAGGCGGAAGGGCAACGCGGGGGGGCACACGAGGGCCCCACACGCCAGGTCCGCGCGGCCAGGGCCCAGGCCGCGCCGCCCTGTTGTGTCGGCGCCTCGTGGTCCCACTTCCTTTCCCCCTCGGTCTTCTGGAAGCTTCGTGCAAAAATAGGACCCTGGGCGTTGATTTCGTCCAATTCCGAGAATATTTCCTTTGTAGGATTTACTGAAACCAATAACGACGAGAAACGACAGAATCGGCTCTTCGGCATCTCGTTAATAGGTTAGTGCCGTAAAATGCATAAATACGACATATAATGTGTACAAAACATGTAGATATCATCAATAATGTGGCATGGAACATAAGAAATTATCGATACGTCGGAGACGTATCATGGGGCATTGGAAGGGTTCCTTCGTGGGGCATTGGACGGGTTCCTTGGTGGGGCATTGGTTGCGTTACTTTGGTGGAGCATTGGAAGGGTTCCTTTTGTGGAGCATTGGAAGAGTTCCTATTGTGGGACATTGGAGATGTGCAGCTATGGAAGCTAGCTTGGTGATGTACTAGCTCCATAGGGTGTTGGGAGCATCCTTGTGTGTGGAGCTCGCCCCAACCTTGTGAAGGAATCACCGCCTCGACCGGTGCCTTAGTGGAAGAGGGAGAGCACCTCCGTGGAGCTCTCTCGAGGAAGAAGGTGAGGCCTTCCTTCGTGGTGTGGCCGTCTAGTCTCTTGTGTGAGACTAGCACCTCCTCAACGCAGACGTACTTCCTGTTGTGGAAGGAACTGCGGTAAACAAACCTCGCCTCGCCTCCGCGTCCTCCGGTTATCTCGCACCTTACTCTTACTATCTTGTTGATTCCTTTACTTGTTGCACTTGTCCCAGTATCATTGTAGGAACATCACCTTTGCTAAAGCTATCACATTTACCTATTGCGCTAAAATTGGAAAAGGCTAAAACTTGCCACACCACCTATTCCCCCCCCCCCCCCCCCCGTCTAGGCGACGTCCTAGAACATTCAATTGGTATCAGAGCTAGGGCTCTCTTATCTTGTTGGGCTTCACCGCCTAGAGAGTATGACGTCGGCTAGAGGATTAGTGCACATTTCCTCCTTTACATTTGATGGCACTAATTATGATGCTTGGAAATTCTACATGCTTGATTATTTTAGGGACATGCACCCACATGTGGAGCGAATTCTTGATATGGGTTTTTCTCCTCCTAAGGATCCACAAAATCCAACTTTTGAGGAGAAGAAAAAACTCTTATCTAGATGCTCAAGCTACTGAAGTCCTTTGCCATGTTGTGAGTCATGTAGTGATTTCCTCCATTGCGCCTTTCCGGAGTGCTCATGAGATTTGGACAAAGCTTCGAGATACATATGGTGGATCCAAGACCATTGAGGATGATCACGCTCCTTCCACTTCACCAACGTGTGGTAAGACACAATGTAATGGTATGGTGAGTGGTGATGAACATTGCATTGTTGATGGTGAGCGCTCTCTTGATGATTCTTCATCTCTATCCCATTGCAATGTCTCATCTTTGGACTTTAACACGTGTAGCACTATAAATGATTTACATGCTAGTGTTGATAGTCCTTGCATATCTTCATCCCATGATGATATGCTTCTCTTGTCTTGTTGCCATAATGAAGATACTTTGCTTTCCTCTAGTATTTGTGTGACTAACAATGTAGAGGAAACCAAAGATACTATGGGCCAAGACAAGATCTTGGATGGAGCTTCAAGTAGTTCATCTTCTTCATCGTCGCACGGTTCCTACATTTGTCTTATGGCTAAGGCTTCTAAGGTATCTCCTCCCTTGGAACCCTATCTATCTAGTGATGATGAGGATGATGATATGGAAGGACTTAATGTTGCTTCCTTAAACAAGTGGGGAGAGTCGGTTTATCATGCTCTTCCTAAGAAGAAATTTGTTCGCTCTAACTTCATGAAAATCTTTGATTTTGCCATTAAGAGCACAAAACTTATTGAGAAAAAGGAAGAGTATGAGCGCGAGGATGCAATTGAGGTTGCAACTCTTAAAGAAGCTCTTAAAGAACAACAAACCACCAATGAAACTCTTGAAGAGAACTTTGCTCTAAAGATACTTAGAGTAAAGGAATCTCGTGATAGAGCTTTAGAGGTGGCACATGATTTTCAAATTAAAAATGATGAGCTAGTAATTGCTCATGATAAACTCCTTGAGGATTTTGAGCTTCTCAAAAATGGTTCTAGGACCATGGAGAGTGAGCTCATCAAACTCACCAAGTCACTTGAGAAATTTAAGGCCCTCAACCAAATAGAGCTTGCTAAGTTGCCTTCTCCTTGTGCTATAATTGATAATGTTTGTGCTATTAACTCTACCTCTTGTGAAGCTTCCATCTTGAAGGAGAATATTGAGCTAAGGGCTCAACTTGCTTTGCTAACAAGCAATTATGAGAAATTGGAAGAAAACTATGGAAAGCTTTCTAGCTCCCATGATGATCTTCTAGTCTCTCATAATTTGCTAAAGTTAGCCCATGAGGCTATCATGTCAAAGGTAAAATCTTGTGAGCCTCATGTGAGTACTAGCACTACCTCTCAAAATGCTACTTTGTCATGTGCTAGTGCTTCTAGTTCACCCACTCATGCTATTGACTTATCTTGTGGTGAACTACCTTCTATGCCTTGTTCTACAATTCCATGTGCTAGTGCTAGTAATTCACCCACCCATGCTATTGCTATATCTTGTGGTGAATTACACACCTTGCCTTGTTGCTCTAACAATAAAGCTTCCACTTCCTCTAGTACTTGTGTTGTTACTAACCATGTAGGGGAAATCGAAGAGCTTGAGGCCCAAGTCTCTTCTTTGAAGAAGGACTTGGTAAAGGGTCATGAAGGGAAGCAATTCCCCAATGACAAGAGTGGACTTGGATTCAACTCCCACAACAAGAACAAGTCCACCTCGCACAAGCGGAAGAAGGGGCAAGGGCATGTGAAGGACCCCGCCAAGATTGTGTGCTTCAAGTGCAAGATTGAAGGGCATCATGTTAGATTGTGCCCCTTGAAGAAGAAGCCACTTGGCGTGAAGAAACAACGGAAGCGGCTTCAAGATGGAGCTCATGGTCTACCTCAAGGCCAAGCTCAAGGTCTACCTCAACTTGAAGAAGGGCCGCTACCCGAGAAGGATCAAGCCAAGGCTCCCGTTGCGGAGAAATAAAGTGAGAAGAAGGGGAGGAGAAGAAGATGCTACATATGCCGTGAGAAGGGCCACATCTCCTCATCTTGCACTAGTGGTAACTCATCCAACCCTATCTTGATCCATGGTGCTTACTCTCTACATAAGGATAAGGTTGGCGATGTGTTTGCCAAATATGGTGGCACTCAAAGTGGTTTCGCAAAAAGAACCATTTGGGTTGCCAAGACTATTGTGACTAACTTCTTAGGACCCAACTTAGTTGGGGACCAACAAGCCAAAACTTGATCAATAGGTACACGTGGAGGGCATGGAGGCTTGACTAGCTCATGAAGACTTAGGGGATCTTCATCATTTTCACTTCCTCAAGTCAAGTTGTATTCCTCTTATTCTTTACCCATGCACCTCCTTGCGGTAACGAGTCCTCAACTCCTTTACATTGAAAAGTTACTCGCTCCCCTTTTGCATGTGTTGGTTTTGTACCTTGCATGTGATTGTGTATGTTGTGCTTCCTACTTGCTTATCTTGCTTCTTATATGATGGGTGGCACATCATGTACAATTGTTCTTTGTTGAGCCTATTGCATCTTGTTCATATCTTAGTTGTTGGCTCATGTGAGAAATTAATGGACTATCCCATTTTGGGGGAGTGATATGCTTCGTGCATTTCACAATCCTAAAATGCGTGACATGATGAATTAAAATCCTATAATGTCCATTAATGATCTCACTTGGTTCTTATTTGCCTCTTGCACGGAAAATGTCTTTATCACATTATGGGGGAGTATTGTGCCTCGTGCATTTTACAAACCTAGAAAATGTGAACATTTGAGGTTGTGTCACATAGAGTTGATATTATAGATTATCTTGTTCCTATGTGACATGTGTGCTCAAACAAATCCCACTTTACCATTTGTTTTATTGTTGTGAAGATAATCTTGGAAATACTCACAAACTACAATATGGATATTTCCTATACACCTCTTGTCCTTTGACAATTGGTAATAAATTGTGTAGTATTGTTCCGGATCATCCTCACACTTGGCTCATGTGCTCAATTGCTTCATTACTTGCCAAGAATTTTCCCATGTGGGTTAGACTCCCATTTGTCTTCCTTGCTTCTTTTGGATCTCCTTATCTCTCTTGAACCTTGTTGGTGTTTTGACGAACATGATTGAGCAAATCCCGTATTTGTGCATTTTGTATTCAAATGCAAAATTCTAAATGGTGCACTAATTTTGGGGGAGCTCTCCTATGTTTGCTAGAACACTTCCTTGTTTCAAGATTTTGACCTTGGAAGACAAACCTTTCCTTTTCGGTACTTTTGTGCCATCATGAAAAGTGTTGAGGGTTTGGTTAATTCGAACCTTGCTTTCTTTGAGAGTGGGTTATCTCATTTCTTGTATTTGGTTTAGATTCTTAACATGAGATAACTCCTTGATCATACTTGTTTTGGATATCTTTCTCTATCTCTCTTGTACCTATCTTGTGTGTGCATGTTTCCTTGTGAATAAACGTCTTCGTGATGTTGTCCACTTAGAGAAACTTATACACATAAGAGATGGTGCATATCTTTCGATATCCCTCTTCGTTGGAGTCTATTCCTTCATTCTTATTTCACTCTTTAATGACTTCACAAAGAACTTGGCTATGAGTGCTCATTTTATATCATTTGCATCTTCAAGCACTCATAGTTGATTTTGGCACATGCTTTGAGTGGTCTTGTGGGAGTGATGATGCCATGCTTGTGCACCTTATTCTTCAATGCAAATTGTTTATCTTGTGCACAAACTTTGGCGAGCTTCCACATATTACTTAGAGCATAGTGTCGGTTCATTGATTGCTTGCTTCATAGTGTCTCACCTTCATATCCTCTTGCAATATTTGATCCTCAATATAGTTTGATTTCCTCCGAATATTCATCATTGAATATGTGCATTTGATTTCACTCACCATTATGAGAAATGCACAACTTATGGAGGAACGCTCACTATATTGGCCTTCCAAACCTTTCGTCCATTTTGGCAATTAATGCCAATGGGGGAGAAGTTTGGAGGGTTTAAGGGAATTGCTTTTGTTGATCCTTAAGCATTTGCCTTTCATGCCTTGCATTCGTTGCTTTGACTGGTTGAATGTTTAGAGGATACTCCGCTACACACATGCATATATTATGGGGGAGTTTTGCTCTAAATATTCAACTTGGGTTGTTCGCTAAATTCCATATCTAAACCCTCTCAAAGAGATTGTCATCAATTACCAAAATGGGGGAGATTGTAAGAACATGTCCTTTACCCCATGTGTGGTTTTGGTAATTGATGACAATCCCTATGGACTAACGGTTGCATTGAAAATCAATCTTAGGTCAAGTCCATAGTCATGTTGGACTCAAGGTTGTAAGATGGAGAAGACGGAGTACAATGATGAAGATGGTGTTGAAGAGAGACAAAGACGGTGTTGAAGATAAAGAGAGAAGACGGCGTAGAAGATGAAGAGAGAAGACGGTGTTGAAGATGGATGACGACGGTGGTGTGCGTACAAGATGGAAGAAGACGGTGGCATGGACAATGATGAAGAGGGTGAAGACGGAGCTTGCCGACTCGAGAAGAACACGCAAGGACTAGGTTTGTGCTCGATAGGATAGTGGGTCGTATCATCGGAGAGAGCTCAAACCTTGCATGCATTGCATCGCGTTCTTGGTTCGTCTTGGTTCTTATGCATGAAACAGATTTCGGTTGCATCACATGTTGCATATGCGAGAGTGATGATTTTCCCGATATACCATATTGAGAGGTTACACCTCTATGACCATGAGCAAATCATCACTCACTCATTTGCATGATTTCACCTTGTAAAGATGTAGCTCTTGTCGCCCTCTTTCCAACAAAACTGGTTTCATGTCATTTCGAGTTTTCTAGCCCGAGTTATTGCGTTTTCCGTATGCATCTATTTGAAAAACAAAAGAACACTGCACATGGGCCGGGCGGTACCGGCCTAAATACCGCACGCGCGTTTTGGCTTACTGGATCGCAAGCGGTACCAGGCCGGTACCGGCCCGGTAGTACCGTAACCCAATTACGGTACCAGGACCGGTACCGGGCCCGTACTACCGGCCCAGCCTTTCTTCCCCAGCAGCCTCCATCAGATTCGCCCGCATTGGGCCGCCGCCAGGCCCACCACTGCGCCACGCCCTCGCTCGCGCTGCTCGCCCGCCGTCAGCCTCGATCGGGAGAGCGACCAGGTCGCTCGATCCCCACGCCACGCTCGCGCGAAGGCGTTGACCTGCGGGGGAGAGCACCTGGCGCTCGATCCCCACGCGCGCTGCACGCTTCCCCTGCTGCTGCTGCTGTCGGCAGCAGGTCTCCCGCGCGCGCGTCTGCCAGCTCCCGCCCGCTCCCTGCCTCCTCTGATGCATGCGCTGACACGCTGCCGCATGCTGCACCGCTCGCTGCTCCTCTCTCTGCATGCTGCCAGCCCTCTCTCTCACACACACTTTCCCAGATGCATTTCTCAGCACAAAGCACAAGCGGTAGTACCGCTCTGTGTAGCGGTACTACCGGTTTGGGGCATTTTCCAGCTGTTTTCTGCGCAGATCTCGCGCGAGCGGTAGTACCGCTTCGACAAGAGGTAGTACCGCTTTGGGTGCGGATATGACCGTTTTTCAGCCCCAACAGCTATATTTCTGGGCCCCCTATATATACCTCTCTTCCACCTCCGACCAAACTAACCCTGCACCTCCACTCTCTCTCCTCCATTGTTGACCTTGGGTTCTTTCTTCCTCCTCTTGATCCCCCCACTATTTGTTGCATATTTTTGGGGGAAAGGAGAGAGGAGATCTACATCTAGAGCTTCACCAATTGAATCCTTCTCTAAGTGAGAGGATCTTGCTAGATCTAGATCTTGGAGTTTCTTGGTGTTTCTCCTCACTTTGTTCTTCCTCCCTTATTCCCCCAATAGCTTCTTCTAGCTTTGTTGGAATTTGGGAGTGAAGAACTTGGGCATCCTAGTGGTGTTCTTAGCCATTGCATTAGGTGCATTGGTTGTGCTCTCTCCGGGGTTTCGATCTCGTAGGGTGTGTGTGTTCTTCCTTAGTGGATCTTTGTGATAGGGTTCCTTTAGTGGAGCATTGGAAGAGTTCCTCTTGTGGGGCATTGGAAGGGTTCCTTGGTGGGGCATTGGAAGGGTTCCTTCGTGGGGCATTGGACGGGTTCCTTGGTGGGGCATTGGTTGCGTTCCTTTGGTGGAGCATTGGAAGGGTTCCTTTTGTGGAGCATTGGAAGAGTTCCTATTGTGGGACATTGGAGATGTGCAGCTATGGAAGCTAGCTTGGTGATGTACTAGCTCCATAGGGTGTTGGGAGCATCCTTGTGTGTGGAGCTCGCCCCAACCTTGTGAAGGAATCACCGCCTCGACCGGTGCCTTAGTGGAAGAGGGAGAGCACATCCGTGGAGCTCTCTCGAGGAAGAAGGTGAGGCCTTCCTTCGTGGTGTGGCCGTCTAGTCTCTTGTGTGAGACTAGCACCTCCTCAACGCAGACGTACTTCCTGTTGTGGAAGGAACTGCGGTAAACAAACCTCGCCTCGCCTCCGCGTCCTCCGGTTATCTCGCACCTTACTCTTACTATCTTGTTGATTCCTTTACTTGTTGCACTTGTCCTAGTATCATTGTAGGAACATCACCTTTGCTAAAGCTATCACATTTACCTTCCGTTGCACTAAAATTGGAAAAGGTTAAAACTTGCCACACCGCCTATTCACCCCCCCCTCTAGGCGACGTCCTAGAACATTCAATATGTAAATGATAAGACTTCTCATTAATATTCCATAATGATAACTCACACCAAGGGATACATAGATAACCAACTAAAGAGAGATACTTCCATACCGCAACACATCTTATATGATAACTTCCCTACTCATGATATGACACACTACAAGAAAAGTTGCCATGGCCGACGAAGTTGAAGTCGCGCCGTGGTTGCTGGTGTACCATGGCCGACGATTTTGGTCCCTCCGTGGTGCATGTCAAAACTTTTTTTTTCTCGTTTTTGAGGCCACCTAGCCCGACGAAAGCGGCCAAAACGTCGTGCATGGTGGCCCGGGACGTGGTGCATCGCGAATTCTCGGGTTCGCCGGCCGAGTCAACGCAAATCCGCACCGCCGAGGGATGTAGGGCCCAGATGGCAGCCTCTCTGGCATTGTTTTTTTCTCGATCGCGCCATCTCGTTCAACGTTCTCCGATCGAGCCGTTTACGATGCAGGATCATGGGTCCCGCATGTCATCCTCTATGAACCAAAATTCTTTCTATTCTTGGATTTTTTTTGACCCCCGATTTCCGGCTACTTCCTTTTTCTTTTGATCCCTTGCCGCCTTGGAAACGTTGAGACCGCTCGTCGCTAAATGGGACCCGCATGTCATCCTCTATGTGCAATCAACTTTCTTTTCTTGGAGTTTTTTTTGGCACCTCAAATTTGGTCACTTGCCTTTTTCTTTCGATCCCCCGCCGCCTCTCAAACGGTGATACCG
>NC_061512.1:116244210-116285917 GCF_022539505.1 Lolium rigidum
ACTACTTTTTTCTAACACATACTAATTTATAAAATAAATCTAACTAAAATTTCTAAATTTCACTACTATTTCACTAATAAAATTTTGCTAACTCTAAAATTTCTAAATTACTAAAATTTCTAAACTACTAAAATTTTGCTAACTCTAAAATTTCTAAATTTCACTACTATTTCACTACTAAAATTTTGATAACTCTAAAATTTTGCTAACTCTAAAATTTTCTAACTCCAAAATTTTCTAAAATCTAAAATTTCCTAATTACTAAAATTTTCTAACTCTAAACCTAACTAAAATTTTGCCTAACTAAATTCTAAAAAATAAAACCTAACTAAAATATAAAAAAACTCACCTTCGCCGGGCCGGCAGAGGTGGCCGGCGGCGCGGACGGTGGTGCGGGCCGGGCGGCGGCGGCGCGGGAGGAGGCGCGGGCGGTGGAGGTGGCCAGCGGCGCGGGCGGAGAGGGGCTGGGCGGCAGCGGCGCTCGGACGCGAGGAGGAGGCGGGCGGCGCGCGCGGGCAGAGAGAGGGCCGGGACGCGGCGGCGCGGGCGGAGGAGGAGGCGGCGGAGCGGGCGGGCGGCGCGGGGAGGAGGACGGCGGGCGGCGGCGGCGGGCGTGCGGGATTTCGACAGCCTGCCGGCGTCCAGTTTCTCCTCGCGCGAATGGGGAAGAAGAGGAGTGGGTGGGCAGTTATGTAGGAGGGGGCTTTTGCACCGGTTCGTGGCTGGAACCGGTGCAAAAGCCCCAAATTTCGGTTGCCCCTTTGGTTCTTCCCGCCTTTTTTTGGGTGTTTTTCGCGGGATAAGTTCCCGCCACAATGCCGCGCAGGATAGTTCCCGCCACGACGTCGACGCCGCGCAGGTCATTTTCCCGCCACGCGACACCGCGCGGGAAATTTTCCCGCCACACAAGCCCTCTATAAATAGTACGTCCCCGTCTCTCCCACTTCACTCATCACCGAAACCTTGCCCATTTCACAATGCCCCCAAAGCCGCACCCGCCGCCGGTAGAGGTGGACCCGCAGCTCGCGGAGATAGAGGAGTGGGCGGAGCTACAGCGGCAGGAGGCGGCAGCTAGGAGGGCAGCAGCGGATGAGGTGGACCCGCAGCTCGCAGAAATAGAGGAGTGGGAGGAGGCAGCGCTAGCGGCTACCATAGAAGCATTTGAGAGGCAGAGTCTCCAGGAGCTGCATAAGCGGCCGCATGTGGCGGATCTGGATAGTGAGGAGATGCATAAGCGTCATCGTGAGGAGGAGGCGCGGTAGGAGGCGGCAGCCAGGAGGGCAGCAGCGGATGCGCGGAAGAACTAGTAGAAGTTGTTGTTTTAGTTTAAGTTTAGTTAACGTATCTTGTTAATTTCAATAAAGTCGTTGTCGTTATTTTATATACCCCTTTTATCCCGATTCCTGGCTTGAACCGGTGCTAAAGATGGTGGATTAGTTTATATACTCCTTTTATCCCGGTTCCTAGCTTGAACCGGTGCTAAAGATACGGGGCTAAATCTGGGGGAGGATTATCTGGTGTTTGCCTTATCTAGGGTGGCGTCATCTGGGGGTAGGGATTATCTGGAGGCACACACCGCTATATATAGCCCCTTCGGGGAGAGTAGAGAGAGCAAAGAGAGAAGAGGCAACGACCAAGAAGGAAAGAGCCTCTCCGGCGAAGTTTCTCGAAGATGTCTTAGATGGCCGGACGTATTAGACATCTTCGGAAGCTTCGCCCGAGAACTCTTCCCGCAAGCAAGCTAGGAGTCCCGCTCGAAAACTGCTAGTATACACCCAACAAACAGTAGCTCAGGGTAAGGAGGGGAGAGCATAGAGAGCTTCCCGGGAGTTGGTATATAACCCGACGACTGCGACCTCGAAGGAAAGAGCCTCTCCGGCGGAGCTTCTCGAAGATGTCTTAGATGGACGTCCATCTTAGACATCTTCGGAAGCTCCGCCCGAGAACTCTTTCCATCCAGCCCTCGTGAAAAAGACTAATTCAAAAATGATCCAAACAACGTGAAACCTTCGCGTGCTGTCATATTATGTGTCATACTTGCAAGGAAAAAATAATAAACTTGGAAAATTTCACACATCACAAAAAATCCTTCACAATATTGGCTATCGTGTTGGAGGTTTCATGGCATTTAGGTCAAACGACCAATGTTACTGATAGAATCGCCACATAGTTTGTGATAATGTATCCATATTGTGCACACATGTGTATCTTGGGATGTCTTACAAAGTTGCAGGAGGAAGTTTTCCTTTTCATCGCACGAAAAATCCATTTTCCATTTTCGAGGTGCTGAAAAGGGGGTGTTTTGTGAAGGAACCACAAAATTAAAGTTTCACATTGGTACCAACACATTTTTCCAAAATAGTAGACCACCTAAGATGGATAATTTCCCAACCATGTGTATCTGGAACCTTTCCGTCCACCCTTCGTGAAAAAGACAAATTCCTGCCGAATCGGTAGGAGGCCGACCAGATTTGAACTACAGGCACATGATATAATGCTCAAGATTTTTTGTAAAAATATTTATTGGGTTCACAACATGCTATTTCATCAGAGATCCAGTGAAAGTTTAGTGAAACTCCGCCCCGAGCGAAGGATCTTCATGCCCGCCGTTTTGAATATAGTTTGAAACGAGCATAAAAAATTCAAAAATGATCCAAACAACGCGAAACCTTCGCGTGCTGTCATATTATGTGCCATACTTGCAAGGAAAACTAATAAACTTGGATAATTGCACACATCACAAAAAATCCTTCACAATATGGGCTATCGTGTTGGAGGTTTCATGGCATTTAGGTCAAACAACCAATGTTACTGATAGAATCACCACATAGTTTGTGATAATGTATCCATATTGTGCACACATGTGTATCTTGGGATGTCTTACAATGTTGTAGGAGGAAGTTTTCCTTTTCATCGCACGAAAAATCCATTTTCCATTTTCGAGGTGCCGAAAAGGGGGCGTTTTGAAGGAACCACAAAATTAAAGTTTCACATTGGTACCAACACATTTTTAAAAAATAGTAGACCACCTAAGATGGATAATTTCCCAACCTGTGTATCTGGAACCTTCCCGTCCACCCCTCGTGAAAAAGACAAATTCCTGCCGAATCGGAAGGAGGCCGGCCAGATTTGAACTACATGCACATGATATAATGCTCAAGATTTTTTGTAAAAATATTTATTGGGTTCACAACATGCTATTTCATCAGAGATCCAGTGAAAGTTTAGCGAAACTCCGCCACGAGCGAAGGATCTTCATGCCTGCCGTTTTGAATATAGTTTGAAACGAGCATAAAAAATTCAAAAATGATCCAAACAACGCGAAACCTTCGCGTGCTGTCATATTATGTGTCATACTTGCAAGGAAAAATAATAAACTTGGATAATTGCACACATCGCAAAAAATCCTTCACAATATGGGCTATCGTGTTGGAGGTTTCATGGCATTTAGGTCAAACGACCAATGTTATTGATAGAATCGCCAGATAGTTTGTGATAATGTATCCATATTGTGCACACATGTGTATCTTGGGATGTCTTACAATGCTGCAGGAGGAAGTTTTCCTTTTCATCGCACGAAAAATCCATTTTCCATTTTCGAGGTGCCGAAAAGGGGGTGTCTTGAAGGAACCACAAAATTAAAGTTTCACATTGGTACCAACACATTTTTGAAAAATAGTAGAACACCTAAGATGGATAATTTCCCAACCTTTGTATCTGGAACCTTCCCGTCCACCCCTCGTGAAAAAGATAAATTCCTGCCGAATCGGCAGGAGGCCGGCCAGATTTGAACTACAGGCACATGATATAATGCTCAAGATTTTTTGTAAAAATATTTATTGGGTTCACAACATGCTATTTTATCAGAGATCCAGTGAAAGTTTAGCGAAACTCCGCCACGAGCGAAGGATCTTCATGCCCGCCGTTTTGAATATAGTTTGAAACGAGCATAAAAAATTCAAAAATGATCCAAACAACGCGAAACCTTCGCGTGCTATCATATTATGTGTCATACTTGCAAGGAAAAATAATAAACTTGGATAATTGCACACATCACAAAAAATCCTTCACAATATGGGCTATCGTGTTGGAGGTTTCATGGCATTTAGGTCAAACGACCAATGTTACTGATAGAATCGCCACATAGTTTGTGATAATGTATCCATATTGTGCACACATGTGTATCTTGGGATGTCTTACAATGCTGCAGGAGGAAGTTTTCCTTTTCATCGCACGAAAAATCCATTTTCCATTTTCGAGGTGCAGAAAAGGGGGTGTTTTGAAGGAACCACAAAATTAAAGTTTCACATTGGTACCAACACATTTTTCAAAAATAGTAGACCACCTAAGTTGGATAATTTCCCAACCTGTGTATCTGGAACCTTCCCGTCCACCCCTCGTGAAAAAGACAAATTCCTGCCGAATTGGCAGGAGGCCGGCCAGATTTGAACTACAGGCACATGATATAATGCTCAAGATTTTTTGTAAAAATATTTATTGGGTTCACAACATGCTATTTCATCAGAGATCCAGTGAAAGTTTAGCGAAACTCCGACCCGAGCGAAGGATATCATGCCCGTCGTTTTGAATATAGTTTGAAACGAGCAACCGGAAGGTAATCGATCCAGCTAGTCTTCCAAGGTTACAGAAGGATGTGGTGCAATGTCTTGTTAGTTTTGAGTTGGTGTTTCCACCATCTTTGTTCAATATTATGACGCATCTCCTGGTTCACCTTGTCGAAGAGATTGCCATCCTTGGTCCTATCTTTCTACACAATATGTTCCCCTTCGAGAGGTTCATGGGGGTCTTAAAGAAATATGTTCATAACCGTGCTAGGCCAGAAGGAAGCATCTCCAAGCGCTATGGAACAGAGGAGGTCATTGAGTTCTGTGTTGACTTTATTCCTGACGTTAAGTCGATTGGTGTTCCTGAATCACGACATGAGGGTCGACTAAGTGGAAAAGGCACGCTAGGAAGGAAATCAATGATATGTAGGGACGGGATTTCTTTCACTCAAGCACACTACACAGTTCTACAAAGTTCCACCTTGGTGGCCCCGTATATCACTGAACACAA
Organism: Lolium rigidum; assembly: GCF_022539505.1. NCBI lineage: Eukaryota > Viridiplantae > Streptophyta > Magnoliopsida > Poales > Poaceae > Lolium > Lolium rigidum. Next base: position 116,249,287 of record NC_061512.1, read on the forward strand.
GAATATTGTACGCTCCCAACATCCGGGGCAGTCTGAAGACTGGATTACACATAAACATATGCAGACATTCGGCGGTTGGCTCCGAGCACATCTCATTAATAACAACGATATTGGAGATCAGATGTACTTGTTGGCCGGGTCACTGATGGCGTGTATTTCACACGTTCGTTGGGCAACCCCAAGAGGAAGGTATGATGCGCACAGCAGCAAGTTTTCCCTCAGAAAGAAACCAAGGTTTATCGAACCAGGAGGAGCCAAGAAGCACGTTGAAGGTTGATGGCGGCGGGATGTAGTGCGGCGCAACACCAGAGATTCCGGCGCCAACGTGGAACCTGCACAACACAACCAAAGTACTTTGCCCCAACGAAACAGCAAGGTTGTCAATCTCACCGGCTTGCTGTAACAAAGGATTAACCGTATTGTGTGGAAGATGATTGTTTGCAGAGAAAACGAGTAAAACAAGTATTGCGAGCAGATTTGTATTTCAGTATTAAAGAATGGACCGGGGTCCACGAGTTCACTAGAGGTGTCTCTCCCATAAGATAAAAGCATGTTGGGTGAACAAATTACAGTCGGGCAATTGACAAATAGAGAGGGCATAACAATGCACATACATGACATGATAAGTATAGTGAGATTTAATTGGGCATTACGACAAAGTACATAGACCGCCATCCAACTGCATCTATGCCTAAAAAGTCCACCTTCGGGTTATCATCCGAACCCCTCCGAGTATTAAGTTGCAAAGCAACGGACAATTGCATTAAGTATGGTGCGTAATGTAATCAACAACTACATCCTCGGACATAGCGCCAATGTTTTATCCCTAGTGGCAACAGCACAACACAACCTTAGAACTTTCTGTCACTGTCCCAGGTGTCAATGCAGGCATGAACCCACTATCGAGCATAAGTACTCCCTCTTGGAGTTAAAAGTAAAAACTTGGCCAGAACCTCTACTAGAAACGGAGAGCATGCAAGATCATAAACAACACATGTGTAATAACTTGATAATTAACATGACATGGTATTCTCTATCCATCGGATCCCGACAAACACAACATATAGAATTACGGATAGATGATCTTGATCATGTTAGGAAGCTCACAAGATCCAACAATGAAGCACAATGAGGAGAAGACAACCATCTAGCTACCGCTATGGACCCATAGTCCAGGGGTGAACTACTCACTCATCACTCCTGGGAGGCGACCATGGCGGTGTAGAGTCCTCCGGGAGATGAATCCCCTCTCCGGCAGGGTGCCGGAGGAGATCTCCGGAATCCCCCGAGATGGGATCGGCGGCGGCGGCGTCTCGGTAAGGTTTTCCGTATCGTGGTTTTTCGCATCGGGGGTTTCGCGACGGAGGCTTTAAGTAGGCGGAAGGGCGAGTCGGGGGCCGGACGAGGGGGCCACACCATAGGGCGGCGCGGGCCCCCTAGGCCGCGCGGCCCCGTGGTTTGGCCACCTCGTGGCCCCACTTCGTGTGTTCTTCGGTCTTCCGGAAGCTCCGTGGAAAAATAGGACCCTGGGTCTTCGTTTCGTCCAATTCCGAGAATATTTCGTTACTAGGATTTCGAAACCAAAAACAGCAGAAAACGAGAACCGGCACTTCGGCATCTTGTTAATAGGTTAGTTCCAGAAAATGCACGAATATGACATAAAATGTGCATAAAACATGTAGGTATCATCAATAATATGGCATAGAACATAAGAAATTATCGATACGTCGGAGACGTATCAAGCATCCCCAAGCTTAGTTCTGTTCGTCCCGAGCAGGTAAAACGATAACAAAGATAATTTCTGAAGTGATATGCCATCATAATCTTGATCATACTATTTGTAAACATATGTAGTGAATGCAGCGATCAAAACAATGGTGATGACATGAGTAAACAGGTGAATCATATAGCAAAGACTTTTCATGAATAGTACTTCAAGACAAGTATTAATAAGTCTTGCATAAGAGTTAACTCATAAAGCAATAAATCAAAGTAAAGGTATTGAAGCAACACAAAGGAAGATTAAGTTTCAGCGGTTGCTTTCAACTTGTAACATGTATATCTCATGGATAATTGTCAACATAGAGTAATATAACAAGTACAATATGCAAGTATGTAGGAATCAATGCACAGTTCACACAAGTGTTTGCTTCTTGAGGTGGAGAGAGATAGGTGAACTGACTCAACATAAAAGTAAAGAGAATGGTCCTTCAAAGAGGAAAGCATCGATTGCTATATTTGTGCTAGAGCTTTTATTTTGAAAACATGAAACAATTTTGTCAACGGTAGTAATAAAGCATATGAGTTATGTACATTATATCTTACAAGTTGCAAGTCTCATGCATAGTATACTAATAGTGCCCGCACCTTGTCCTAATTAACTTGGACTACCGGATCTTTGCAATGCACATGTTTTGACCAAGTGTCACAATGGGGTACCTCCATGCCGCTGTACAAAGGTCTAAGGAGAAAGCTCGCATTTTGGATTTCTCGCTTTTGATTATTCTCAACTTAGACATCCATACCGGGACAACATGGACAACAGATAATGGACTCCTCTTTAATGCATAAGCATGTGGCAACCATTATTATTCTCATATGAGATTGAGGATATATGTCCAAACTGAAACTTCCACCATGAATCATGGCTTTAGTTAGCGGCCCAAAGTTCTTCTCTAACAACATGCATGCTCCAACCATGAAGGTGGTAGATCTCTCTTGCTTCGGACAAGACGGACATGCATAGCAACTCACATGATATCCAACAAAGAATAGTTGATGGCGTCCCCGAAACATGGTTATCGCTCAACAAGCAACTTAATAAGAGATAAAGTGCATAAGTACATATTCAATACCACAATAGTTTTTAAGCTATTTGTCCCATGAGCTATATATTGCAAAGGTGAATGATGGAATTTTAAAGGTAGCACTCAAGCAATTTACTTTGGAATGGCGGATAAATACCATGTAGTAGGTAGGTATGGTGGACACAAATGGCATAGTGGTTGGCTCAAGGATTTTGGATGCATGAGAAGTATTCCCTCTCGATACAGGGTTTAGGCTAGCAAGGTTATTTGAAAAAAACACAAGGATGAACGGTACAGCAAAACTCACATAAAAGACATATGGTAAACATTATAAGACTCCATACCGTCTTCCTTGTTGTTCAAAACTCAATACTAGATGTTATCTAGACTCTAGAGAAACCAAATATGCAAACCAAATTAGCAAGCTCTAAGTATTTCTTCATTAATGGGTGCAAAGTATATGATGCAAGAGCTTAAACATGAGCACAACAATTGCCAAGTATCAAATTATCCAAGACATTTTAAAGTTACTACATGTATCATTTTCCAATTCCAACCATATAACAATTTAACGAAGAAGAACTTCGCCATGAATACTATGAGTAGAGCCTAAGGACATATTTGTCCATATGCAACAGCGGAGCGTGTCTCTCTCCCATAAAGTGAATGCTAGGATCCATTTTATTCAAACAAAACAAAAAAAAACAAAAACAAACCGACGCTCCAAGCAAAGTGCATAAGATGTGACGGAATAAAAATATAGTTTCGGGGGAGGAACCCGATAATGTTGTCGATGAAGAAGGGGATGCCTTGGGCATCCCCAAGCTTAGACGCTTGAGTCTTCTTAATATATGCAGGGGTGAACCACCGGGCATCCCCAAGCTTAGAGCTTTCACTCTCCTTGATCATATTGCATCATACTCCTCTCTTGATCCTTGAAAACTTCCTCCACACCAAACTCGAAACAACTCATTAGAGGGTTAGTGCATAATAAAAATTCACATGTTCAGAGGTGACACAATCATTCTTAACACTTCTGGACATTGCATAAAGCTACTGGACATTAGTGGATCAAAGAAATTCATCCAACATAGCAAAAGAGGCAATGCGAAATAAAAGACAGAATCTGTCAAAACAGAACAGTCCGTAAAGATGGATTTTATTAGGCCACCAGACTTGCTCAAACGAAAATGCTCAAATTGAATGAAAGTTGCGTACATATCTGAGGATCATGCTCGTAAATTGGCGTAATTTTCTGAGCTACCTACAGGGAGATAGACCCAGATTCGTGACAGCAAAGAAATCTGGAACTGCGCAGTAATCCAAATCTAGTACTTACTTTTCTATCAAAGACTTTACTTGGCACAACAAAACATAAAACTAAGATAAGGAGAGGTTGCTACAGTAGTAAACAACTTCCAAGACACAAATATAAAACAAAAATACTGGAGTAAAAACATGGGTTGTCTCCCATAAGCGCTTTTCTTTAACGCCTTTCAGCTAGGCGCAGAAAGTGTATCTCAAGTATTATCGAAGGGTGGTGCGTCAACCTTACCTTGGGCTTTACCCTTACCTTTCTTATTGTTTTTCCTTCCCTTTGGTTTAGGGAATATATGATTTCCCCCTGGCATAGAGGTGAATTTCAGAGTGCCTTTTCCCACATCAATGACTGCTCCCAATAGTTTCAACAGGGATCTCCCAAGTATGACTTTTCCTGTTTCAATAACAAGATAATCAATGGATATTGTTCTTCCAAGAATGGTTGTATGCACACCTGCGGCTATTCCCTTAGGAATTATAATAGAGTTATCAATGAGAGTTATTTCTTCTCCTCCTTCATCGACTCCCCAAAGTTTCAAAGATTTATAAATGCTTTCGAGCATAAGGCAAAATTCATACATAATATCACAAGTAGGCATGAAGAGTTCGATCACCGATAACAATTTTAACAAGCAGGATCCCACAATGAAAGTTCAGAGTTCACTAAAACTTGATCAAGACGGTTACGAATGTATCCATAATTTTCATTTAAGCGAGATGCACTTGTCTCAAGAGTATTTAATCTATTATGAATGCCGATAAGGGCTGAATCAAAATTATTAGCTGAATCATGTGATGCAACCAACTTCTTTATGGCATTAAAAGCTTGATCCCCATTGCAATGGAGGAAATCTCCTCCCACTAAAGTATCCAAAGCATATCTATAGCGAACCATAAGACCAAAATAAAAATTACTAAGGAGCAAACTTAGAGTCATTTGAGGTTCAGTTTCACGATAAGAAGTAAAAATTCTAGACCAAGCATCCTTAAAACTCTCCTCATCCCCTTGTTTAAAAGTGAAAACTAATTCTTCAGGCGAAGAAGTAACAGGTTCAGAGCTAGACATGGTAACAAAAGTAACTAAATATTTTTTTGTATTTTTAATATAGAGTGCAAGACAAGTAAATAAAGCAAACTAGATAAAGTAAATGCAAGTAAACTAATTTTTTTGTGTTTTTGATATAGCAAACAAGATAGCAAATAAAGTAAAGCTAGCAACTAATTTTTTTGTGTTTTGATATAATGCAGCAAACAAAGTAGTAAATAAAATAAAGCAAGACAAAAACAAAGTAAAGAGATTGAGAAGTGGAGACTCCCCTTGCAGCGTGTCTTGATCTCCCGAGCAACGGCGCCGGAAAATATGCTTGATGGCGTGTATTTCACACGTTCGTTGGGCAACCCCAAGAGGAAGGTATGATGCGCACAGCAGACAAGTTTTCCCTCAGTAAAGAAACCAAGGTTTATCGAACCAGGAGGAGCCAAGAAGCACGTTGAAGGTTGATGGCGGCGGGATGTAGTGCGGCGCAACACCGGAGATTCCGGCGCCAACGTGGAACCCGCACAACACAACCAAAGTACTTTGCCCCAACGAAACAGTGAGGTTGTCAATCTCACCGGCTTGCTGTAACAAAGGATTAACCGTATTGTGTGGAAGATGATTGTTTGCAGAGAAAACAGTAAAACAAGTATTGCAGCATATTTGTATTTCAGTATTAAAGAATGGACCGGGGTCCACAGTTCACTAGAGGTGTCTCTCCCATAAGATAAAAGCATGTTGGGTGAACAAATTACAGTCGGGCAATTGACAAATAGAGAGGGCATAACAATGCACATACATGACATGATAAGTATAGTGAGATTTAATTGGGCATTACGACAAAGTACATAGACCGCCATCCAACCGCATCTATGCCTAAAAAGTCCACCTTCAGGTTATCATCCGAACCCCTCCAAGTATTAAGTTGCAAAGCAACAGTACAATTGCATTAAGTATGGTGCGTAATGTAATCAACAACTACATCCTCGGACATAGCGCCAATGTTTTATCCCTAGTGGCAACAAGCACAACACAACCTTAGAACTTTCTCATCACCGTCCTGGTGTCAATGCGGGCATGAACCCACTATCGAGCATAAGTACTCCCTCTTGGAGTTAAAAGTAAAAACTTGGCCAGAGCCTCTACTAGAAACGGAGAGCATGCAAGATCATAAACAACACATGTGTAATAACTTGATAATTAACATGACATGGTATTCTCTATCCATCGGATCCCGACAAACACAACATATAGAATTACGGATAGATGATCTTGATCATGTTAGGCAGCTCACAAGATCCAACAATGAAGCACAATGAGGATAAGACAACCATCTAACTACCGCTATGGACCCATAGTCCAGGGGTGAACTACTCACTCATCACTCCGGAGGCGACCATGGCGGTGTAGAGTCCTCCGGGAGATGAATCCCCTCTCCGGCAGGGTGCCGGAGGAGATCTCCGTAATCCCCCGAGATGGGATCGGCGGCGGCGGCGTCTCAGCAAGGTTTTCCGTATCGTGGTTTTTCGCATCGGGGTTTCGCGACGGAGGCTTTAAGTAGGCGGAAGGGCGCAGTCGGGGGCCGGACGAGGGGGCCACACCATAGGGCGGCGCGGGCCCCCCGGGCCGCGCGGCCCCGTGGTTTGGCCACCTCGTGGCCCCACTTCGTGTGTTCTTCGGTCTTCCGGAAGCTCCGTGGAAAAATAGGACCCTGGGTCTTCGTTTCGTCCAATTCCGAGAATATTTCGTTACTAGGATTTCCGAAACCAAAAACAGCAGGAAAACAGGAACTGGCACTTCGGCATCTTGTTAATAGGTTAGTTCCAGAAAATGCACGAATATGACATAAAATGTGCATAAAACATGTAGGTATCATCAATAATATGGCATAGAACATAAGAAATTATCGATACGTCGGAGACGTATCAGTCACCATCTTCGACTGTACTGACTTTCCAGGGGTACGAGATAAATGGAAATATCTTCTACACGTTCGCCCAAGATAAAAAGAGCACCAACCAAAACAGTGGTGTCCGCATTGATGCAACAAACACTAACAGTGGGGGAAAGGACACATATTATGGTTACATAGAGGAGATATGGGAACTTGACTATGGACCTTCTTTTAAGGTCCCTTTATTTCGGTGCAAATGGTTCAAGCTGGATGGAAAAGGGGTAAAGGTATACCAACTGTACGGAATGACAACAGTGGATCTCAACAATCTTGGTTACAGAGACGAACCATTCGAATGCCCTCCATTAAGGAATGCACCACATTCCTTAATGCACATAGCTTCACAATGGGTATTCGAACATTTTCCGGCAGAAGCCCCCTCAGTGCAACCGGAAGCAACTGCGTCATAATAATGTGGCAGTCATGCGACTTCAGGTTTTGGAATTTTTTCTCCGCCATATTTATAATTCCCTTTATATTTGATGAGAATCCAGTACGGCACCTTGATACCGTAAAGGACTTCAAAAAAGATATCCTTCTCTCGCTTTGGTAAGAGCGTAGCTGGCAGGACTTAAGCGACTCCCTGTATCCGTCTTGTAATTCTGTTCTTGCTTGTTTTTTGGGACTTTCATATGATACTGGTCCTCCCGTGCTTCTGGTGTATCTTTTGTCTTCCATACACGCCTAATAAGCCTAGCAGGTTCACGCAAAGATTCTTCATCACGTGCATCACGTCGATTGAAGAGCGGACTGCTGTCCACAACTGGCGCGTGGTTGACGTGGGAGGTAGAAATTTCTGTGGTGTAGCTTTTCTTCGTTCCCCGGCAACGGCGCCAGAAAATAGCTTGATGTCTACGCACGCTTCTATTCCTGTAGACAGTGTTGGGCCTCCAAGAGCGAGAGGTTTGTAGAACAGACAGCAAGTTTCCCTTAAGTGAATCACCCAAGGTTTATCGAACTCAGGGAGGTAGAGGTCAAAGATATCCCTCTCAAGCAACCCTGCAATTACGATACAAGAAGTCTCTTGTGTACCCAACACACCTAATACACTTGTCAGATGTATAGGTGCACTAGTTCGGCGAAGAGATAGTAAGATGCAAGTGATATGGATGAATATGAGTGGTAATAACAATCTTAATAAAATATGGCAGCGAGTAAACATGCAACTGTAACAGTAAATAAACGGAGATTCGATGCTTGGAAACAAGGCCTAGGGATCATACTTTCACTAGTGGACACTCTCAACATTGCAATCATAAAGGAATATAAATAAGCACTTCACTATGCGATTCTGAATTACTCTTTGGCAAGATAACGAAAACTAATTCATCATGTAGGCAAACCTTAAAGATGTATTCCCAAGTACTAATAAACACCCCACGCACTGTGAGCATTCATAGGAGGTACTAACACACCACAATTTCATAGAGACATCCAACTCAAATCATAACTCAGTGAATAAGTATTCTGTGAAATATAGCCTAAGAGACCCACACGGTGCACACACTGTCTGTTGCGGTCAGAAACCCACCGGCGAGCAGCGACGGGCAACACAGTAGAGCCGGGAGGCTCCCAGGACTGCGGCTGGCCTTGATCCCTCGAGCGACGGCCCGCAAAGACTCGGCACGCACGTCCGATGCTGGTGCAAGGGCGTGCCACCTGACCTATACCTGGTCAGGAAGGTGATGGATTTGCCTCGCTTAGTTTCCTGTATGGCATACACGTAAACATTAAATACGAGCCTCGATCGGCTCTCAGGTTGTCCTGTGAATCGGCTCAAGGAGCCGATCCACCCATGGTCCGTATGAGGTATACGATCACATGGTGGTCCTGCTTGATCAATATAGAGCTAAAACGACCTATGACGATTTAGGGTTTTCACCACATAATCGGAACATCCTACGCGTGATTGAGCCTGGCGGCCACGCACGGTGATAATAAACCGACCCTAGACAAGGCCTAAAAACCAATACGAAGTTGGTCCCCGGAACATCTTATCTAGGGCTAGCAAACTACACCCTACGTGCCACTGGATCCTTCAACCCGTTTGTAAGGCCTAACTATGCAGATATTAAACTAATCCTTGAAGAACAAGGAGCAATCATAACGGATCGGATCTACTAAATAATGATCAAGTGAGGTGCCGCCCTTATACCTAAGATAGGTGTAAGGGCGGCTAGACGTCTAAGGGTTGCATGGACGAAAGCATATGATACGATGAAACAATGCTAACTCTAACACATCTATGATAACTACGTTGCTCGCCATCAACAAGGCTTCAAGACGAGCAACGCATGAACAACGAATAAACGTATATCTGCCTAGATCGCAAGATGCGATCTAGGCAGCATGATGCTTACCCGGAAGAAACCCTCGAAACAAGGGGTTGGCGATGCGCCTAGATTGGTTTGTGATGAACGTGATTGTTGTTTTTCTCAATAACCCTAGATACATATTTATAGTCCGTAGACTTTCTAACGTGGGAATAATCCCAACCGTGCACGAGCCAAATTCTATCTAACCGACACGTATCCTACTACATTTACGAGATACACGGGCAAACTAGCCCAAACTTTGTATACAAGGCCGATTCATGTATTTCTTCCGTGTATATTCTTCAAGCCCATCTTGATCGCAGCCCACCTCCGATCCGGTCAAATTCCGGTGATAACACATGCCCCCCTGGTTTTGGAAATGATAATTCCAAAAACACTCTGATTTTCCTTCGTCGGGTCATGTCGTTACAGAGCAGAACCGTCGCAGTATCCTTCATCATGATGTCTTGCCTTATCAACTTCTCTGCAAGATTTGATAGCTTTAACATCACTTCCTCGGAAACCGCAGTGGCATTAAATTTCCACTATATCCCCCTTATTTAACTGTGCCGAACGGCTCGCCTCTTCATCCCCTTGTTCTGTTCCAACCATCGGCACCAAAAAACCCTCTTTCCCAAGCGCAATGTCTTCCTCTTCCTCCGTTTCATCAGGTCTCTCTTTCCAATCTTCTTCCTCGAGCGAGCAAGAGTGGGACTTTGACTATGTGCCAGATGGCCCACCCGAGGCCCTCGTCGGGTCAGATGGTGACTTACCCCTGACCGATGGGGAGGACGACCTCCAGCTCCTCATCGATGGGGAGCTGGAGAGCGAGAGCGAGGACGACCTCCACTCCTGGGCGAACTCCGCCTCCTCCGATGAGGAGGAGGAAGAATAAGAAGAGGAGGAAGAGGAGGAAGAGGAGGAGGATGACTCCTCCTCCTCCGCTGGGTATCCGCCGGCGAAGCGCTTCCGCGCTTGGGCGGACAGTGAAGACGATGATGATGACGAGGAGGAAGAGGCTCCGGCCGAGGGCCGGGGCAGCGAGCCGACGAGGAACTCTCTGGAAGCAGCGCCGACGGCAGCTACGATGCCGACGACGAGGCCAGCGAGGATTAGTAGTGTATGATTAGTAGTTCCTGAGCAATCGGCTCTTCTTTTGTTCCTCCCCTCTTGAGCAATCGGCTCTTCATTGTAAAAACCCTCTTATTAATGAAGAAGTACTTCCAGTTAATTTTGCCGATAGTCAAAGTCAAACAATCCCCAAAAGAGCCGATGGCATCGCATCGGCCTCTACCATAAAACACGAGTAAGGCCAACCTAATTGCCCCTCCAAACGGTAACCTGCGACCTCCGTCTGAGAAAGCAACCTCAGATCCCCAAATCGCCGCCCAAGCAGCTCCACGAATCTCAGATCTCAACCGCGCCGTCCCAACTCCACAGCGCATCAAATGGCGGAATCATCCAACGCCAATGCCATGGTCTCCCGGTCCGAAGGTAATCCTTAACCGCCTCTTCGCCATTCGAATCAATGTTAGGATTAAACAAAGCAAACACCTGAATTAATGTCCTATTCCGTTATTAATTTTAGGTTTCAGCACATCCCGCTGCCGCATCCTTCTCTCCCAAACTCTATGTGTCTTGGCCCCCGTTCTTCCGAGAGTCCCGCTCACTTAATCTCATGCGAGGCCAATAGAATTCCCTTCGTGAACCGGAATTTAGATCCGACTTCCGGGCCGACCGCCTGCGAGCCCGGCCTAATCCTCCTCGAAGGTTGGGTGGCATGGTACAGTAGAGTGTCTAAAACCCATTATGCCACCTGGGAAACGATAGGGATAGCCGATGCTTTGTCGTTATCATTGTCTCCTCTTGAAAAGAATGAGAACATTCTGAAAACCATCGGCTATTTTTGGTCTGATGCGCTGAATTGCTTCATGTTCGGCCATGGCCCCATGACACCAACTCTGCTGGACGTGGCCATGATCACAGGCCTGGAAATTGCGTCCTCAAGCCCCTCTGCCTTTAAGTTGCCAAAGGTCCCTTTCACCCTTTCCTCTAAAACAGAGTGTACAAGCTGGGGCGCCTACCTCAGGTGTTACATGAAAACCAAAGGCCCTGTGACAGAGAAAGAGCACACGGCCTTCTTGAACTTCTGGCTGGAGCACTTCATATTCTGTGGTCCTTCACTCGCCCCAACCAAGAATTACCTTTCCCTGGCCTATGAACTCGCCAAAGGCACTAAACTTGGCCTCGGCAAACTGTTCCTTGGAGAGGTCTATCGATCTCTTCAACTAATGTCTGTCAAACTATTCTCCCAAAAGACAGTTAAAACAGGAGGCCCCTGGTGGTTTATTCAGTTATGGGCTCAGCTGTACTTTCAAAACCAGATCCCAAACTTCCCACCTTTGGCCACCTGCACCTTCCCAGATGCTAATGGGAAGGAGATCCGATGCACTAGCTATGGCCAAGCTCTGTATAGTCTCCCGGGCAGCAGGCTGATCCCCAAGGAAGCAGCAGAGTGGTTCAAGATTTTCTTCCAAGGCTTGGACAACCCCCTGTTCTTTCCTTATACTGAATCGGAGAACTTTGAGAATCCAGTCTCCTTCCGATTAGACAGCTTTGCCGATGACGCTAGCACTCGGCACTTGTACTCTATCATGATCCGTCCTTGCTTTCTCCCGGCTTGGCATGAGTACCTCAAACAGGATCATCAAGCCTCGGTTATGAGTCTTACCAACCGGTGGTAGTATCCCGGCAGCTTGGTCTCGGGCAAGTGCCCCCACACTTCTTTCTCCACCACCTGACAGCAAGCAGAGCTGAACTGCCTGAAATTCTTACTGGCCAAAGGTGCTATACCTTCTTTGACGCTCTGGCCATTCCAATTCCTCACAACCTCTGTTTTACCATCACTACCAATGGTTTCGAGACTTGGTGGTCCATGTGGAAGACCCACGCCTTCAGAAGAGCTCTAGGACCGTTGCTAAAGCAACTTGATGCCGAATATGACGTCCCTGCACACCAGGTACCATTACATATAAATTTCTTGCAATGGCTTATGGTTATTGTCTGTAACCTGGCTCTATCTCTTGGCAGCAACAAGATGGCCCAGAGCCCACGCAAGCCGATGGCTCCCCCTTCAAATTACTTCCACCAGCCCCGGTGGTTCTCTTCTGTCAGAGCTCGCCACCCCTGAAGAAGGTCATAATGCGAGCCAGCCGATTTCACCGAAATCGGCTCCCAAGAGTAAAGCATCCTCGGGGCCAGCTTGCCCCCGAGCCTCAATCCGGACGAGGAAGGCAGGTGAGGAAAGTAGCTTCCGTAAAAAACCCTGAAGCGCAAAGCTCCTGTCCAAGAAAGCTTGCATGTAAGCTGGCTCGTGCCTTGACTAAATTTATCTGTCCTCCCAGCCTTTTGCAATATGCTTGCACTTCTTTTTACAGACTTCCACCGAAGATAACTCAAGCGGGGAGGCACAGTCCAGCCAAGGGGACTCGCACCCGAGCAACTCCGGGAGATCCACCACACAGAGTCAGACGGACTCGCCAGCGTTGGCTTCTAGGAAAAGGTCGACTCCCGAGCCTGTTGCTCCTCAAGCTTCAATCAAAACAGGGTCACGTGTGAAGCGTCGATGTGTCAAAAGGGCTCGCAAAGACCCACGAGTTTCCTCGCCAAGCCAGGAGGTTTCAAATGTAATTGCTTCACCAGTTCATATTTCATGCCGTCCCATTGCTACTTGGATCGGCTCACCATTTTCTTTTGCAGACTAATGAGACCTCTAGCGGGGATGTTGGAGAGGTACTGATGCCCTCCGCCACGCTAGACCTAGCCACCTCGACGAGCGTGGCTGACCAAGTGGCTATCCTAGCCAAGTCCACGGAAAAGCCGATCATCACAACATCGGCTGCTCCTCCTGCTTTGGGAGAGGTACACTCCACTCCCTTGGCTCTACCCCTTTCTCTGTTGTATACTAATACTGCTCTTGTTCGTCCGTCGTGGTTGTGATCTTTCAAGCTTGCCGACGTTCGATCCTGAATCCATCGAACTAGCTACTTCCAAGGCAGGTGAAGAGCCAAGCCCTAGCACGATCCATGGTCCACTCCAGCGCCTCAAGGCTTTGCTCTCCTCCTCAGTTGAGACCCTGGTTGAGAACCCCGAGGCAGTCAAGGGCATCCTCGAAGACATCCAGCCCCATCTCCCGGTGACACTGCAGGTGAAGCTCTGGCCAGCTGTGACTCTGTCGGTCTTCAGGTCAAGGGTGCAGTCGGCTTGTCAAAGAATTATCCTTCGTCGCGCCCAGCTTCCGTTGAGAGCCGATATTGCAGACAAGTGCCAACGGCTCAACGAGAAAAAGGCTGCTTTAGACGCCAAAACTGACACTTCTGCCAATAGTGCTGAACTCGAGACCCCGCGTAAGGAACTCGGAGAACCTTGAAGAGAGGGTCGGGGTGACCAAGCAGCTTATCCAAGACAAGGAAACCCTCATTGCCCGCTCTCAAGAGGAAGCAAAAGGCCTCACAGCCCGATCCGAAGACCGATCCGGCTGAAATTCGTGCCCTGAGCGCGTCAGCTGGTGACGGGCAAAGACGAGGACGACGAGGCTGAGATCGCCGAGGTGGATCGTATCCGTGCTGACGCCCTTCACGCCCTCAACGCGTTCCTTCAGTAGAGCCTCTCTGTGTAAACTGATAAATGTCTTGCTGAACTTGTACCTCTAGAGTCGATGGCTGTGCATCAGCTTTTTACATTTCTGAAGTCGATGTCTTTGCATCGGCTGTACTTGTATACTGTTGTCTTCGCATATTTTCTCAAGTCGATGTCTGTGCATCGGCTGTGACTTGCATGTACATTTTGTTTTTTTTTTGTTTTACTGGCCGATTTCTCTATCGGCCCCCAATATTTCACTGCCCATGTATCGCACATGTTCATCGCACATGTTCATCTAATTAGGTGCCCCCCGAGCCGAATCTGTCAGGTAACTGCAGATATCGGCTCTGTAGTTAGCCAAGGCACTGTAGCTTCTTTCTCGTGGCTTCTCAAAGATAACTGGTCGTGGGCCGTAGTCAAGTTGTGCCACAGGTGCTTCGTCTAATCCTGGAGTATTAAACTCCGCCGGAAGGATCAACACCATGTTTGTGTCAGCCGATGTCTCATCATCGGCTTTCCTTTGTCTGGGGCGCCACTTTTTCTTTTGTGGCCGACCTTCTTCGTCCAGAGTTCGCTGAATTTTCGCGGCCAGATCAGGCCGCGCCTTCCTTAACGTGTGCAGGTATAACCTTTCGGCTTCCTCCAAACCACGTAGTCGCTGAACCCTACACTTTTGGGAACGGTTGAGTCCATCAGGGCACCACCTTGGCCGGTGGTACTTATCTTCTTCTTCTTCTTCATCGTCTTCTAATTCCTCGAGATCTTCCACCCGAGAGGACTCAGCGTGCTTGTTCCGAGGCGGGAGAGGCCCTAGACGTTTGAACACGGACACGTTAGCTGCATCCTTCTTCTTCTGTTTACATTCTGGGCGCTTGCCGATTGTAGGCAATCGGCTCATTCCTGAATCCCAGCAGTGTCTGAAGAAGGGACAGTCCCAGTGCCTATCCACGTCGTCTTGCTCTCTTGCCTTTTCCTTGGCGTGGCGCTCATACCTCTCCTCGTCGCGATCATGCCGACGATGTCTCCTGGCGCTCCTGCTAGCCAGACGATCTCTTTCGTCATCGTTGTCGTATCGTCGGTGTTGGTCGTATTTACTCACGTATTTGTTGAGGAGGTGATCAGAGAGAGGTCACTGATATCTCACATTCTTCACTTCTCCTCTCGTGATGTAGCGCTTGCCATCGTGCCGGAGCCGATCGCGTGGAACGGCTTCCTCTTTGTCCTTGTTATGAGAGCAGCTGCCCTCGTCTCTCGTCCTTACCAGGGTGGTGCCCAGGTCCTACCATGTTGATGTTGAACGAGAAGCCTGGCTGGCACCTCCCAGGGTAAGTGCACTCCACCATGTTAACGACGGAGAAGGGGTGTGTGTCGACTTTCATGGCGTACTGGCTAAAAATTAGACGCCCTTGTTCTATCGCCATTTGGATCTGCTGACGCCACACCCTGCAGTCGTTGGTGGTATGGGCGAACGTGTTATGCCACTTGCAGTATGGCTTTCCGTTCAGCTCCTGCGCCGTGGGGATTTTGTGGCCTTCGGGTACCTTTTGCTGCTTCTCGTTAAATAAGAGGTCGAAAATTTGCTCAGCCTTGGTCACGTCGAAGTCAAACCCTCTTGGAGGACCTTGTGGATTAACCCATTTGCAGGACACGGGGCTTGCCCCCCGAGTCCATTCAGCCACTGCTACCTCTTGATCTCCCGCAGAGCCTTCAACTTCATCTGCCTCAACCAGGACCACCGCACGCTTGAATTTATCCCGGTACACCTCTGGGTGGCGCTGTTCATATAATGACAGCTTCTCGCACCATATGCGCCGTGAAGGGTAGTCCGCTTGGGAGGCCACATCCTTGATCGGTGATGCGAGACCCACCACCGCCAACTCGATCGCTTCTTTTTCAGTCACACGAGCCGAATAGCATCGGTTCCTAACGGTCCCGAAGCGCCGGATGTATTCCGACACCGTTTCTCCGCGCTTCGTCGTACTTGTGCTAGATCAGCAATGCCAGCCTTGGAAGCCTCCGAGTGATACCGCATGTGGAACTGTTCTTCCAACTGCTTCCAAGTCCGGATTGAGTCTGGTGGCAGCGATGTGTACCACCCGAAAGCCGATCCTGTGAGGAACTGTGCGAAAAACCTCACACGTAGCTCATCTGATGCTGAGATCGTGCCCAACTGTGCCAAATATCGGCTCACATGCTCGATTGAGCTGGAGCCATCTGATCCACTAAACTTGGAGAATTCAGGGAGCCGATATTTGGGTGGTAGTGGGATCAAATCGTACTCGTTGGGGTACGGCTTGGAATAGCCGATTGCCCTCCTTTTCGGCATCATGCCGAACTGGTCTCTCAAGATTGTACTGATCTGATCCACGGTGCTGGGCTGCAGGAGTCGAACTCCGAAGATTCGCTGGAGTGGCATACTTAGCCAGCCCACGCTTGCTTCTCGAGCTCCGAGCCAACCGCAGGAGTTGAGCTCGGAGGTTCGTCGGAGTGGCATACTTAGCTAGCCACGTCTCGCTTCTCAAGATCCGTTCCCGAAGTTCCTCCCGCTGTTCCGTAAGTCCCCGCTCGTTGCAGCTCCGGGTTCGTGAGTGCCCGCTACTGCAGCCTCGGCACGTAAGTGCACGTGTACCCGTGAGGGATCTCCTTAGGCGCCTCATACAAGAACTGGTAATCACTAGGGTCACCACCGATCTTGTAGACGACGAATGCCGGTGAACTCGGCACTTCTGGTGCTGTCAACGCAAACGGCAGCGGTGGTCGGGACTGGAGTGGTGTCTCTCCTTGGTGAGTCCCTAGAGCTGGTCCTGACGGAGAGTGCTGATTCCTCATGATTTCCTGGATCACCCGAAGGGCGACACGCTCCAAAATGTTCACCAGACTCTCAGAATGGCGGTGCAACGAATGAGCTACCATGAAATTAATCTCCTGACACACAGACCTGGTGCGTTCTTCTGACGGGGCAGACAGGTCCACTCCATCGAGCGCGCCTTCGGGTGAGAACCCCTTCCACCTGATGCCGTGTGAGCGGGTTCTCTGGAAAGAGCCGATGAGGTCGGCTTCGAGGATCGCTTTGGCCTCGTCATACTTCTTCTTGAGCTCCTCGGTCGGGTCTTCGTACGTGGATCGGAGTTCCTTCCACCATCTCGGATGTAGATGGCGATGCAGCTTGATGTCGAAGACCGTCCCACCGAGCGTGCCGGAATGTGTTGCGGTCGAAACCCACCGGCGAGCAGCGACGGGCAACACGATGAGAGCCGGGAGGCTCCCGGGACTGCGGCTGGCCCCGATCCCTCGAGCGACGGCCCGCAAAGACTCGGCACGCACGTCCGATGCCGGTGCAAGGGCGTGCCACCCGACCTATACCTGTTCGTGAAGGTGATGGATTTGCCTCGCTTAGTTTCCCGCATGGCATACACGTAAACATTAAATACGAGCCTCGATCGGCTCTCGAGTTGTCCCGTGAATCGGCTCAAGGAGCCGATCCACCCATGGTCCGTATGAGGTATACGATCACATGGTGGTCCCGCTTGATCAAAATAGAGCTAAAACGACCTACGACGATTTAGGGTTTTCACCACATAATCAGAACATCCTACGCGTGATTGAGCCTGGCGGCCACGCACGGTGATAATAAACCGACCCTAGACAAGGCCTAAAAACCAATATGAAGTTGGTCCCGAAACATCTTATCTAGGGCTAGCAAACTACACCCTACGTGCCACTGGATCCTTCAACCCGTTTGTAAGGCCTAACTATGCAGATATTAAACTAATCCTTGAAGAACAAGGAGCAATCATAATGGATCGGATCTACTAAATAATGATCAAGCGAGGTGCCGCCCTTATACCTAAGATAGGTGTAAGGGCGGCTAGACGTCTAAGGGTTGCATGGACGAAAGCATATGATACGATGAAACAATGCTAACCCTAACACATCTATGATAACTACGTTGCTCGCCATCAACAAGGCTTCGAAGACGAGCAACGCATGAACAACGAATAAACGTATACTGCCTAGATCGCAAGATGCAATCTAGGCAGCATGATGCTTACCCGGAAGAAACCCTCGAAACAAGGGGTTGGCGATGC
The DNA here is from genome assembly GCF_022539505.1 of Lolium rigidum. Taxonomy (NCBI): domain Eukaryota; kingdom Viridiplantae; phylum Streptophyta; class Magnoliopsida; order Poales; family Poaceae; genus Lolium; species Lolium rigidum. Next base: position 116,267,448 of record NC_061512.1, read on the forward strand.
GCCTAGATTGGTTTGTGATGAACGTGATTGTTGTTTTTCTCAATAACCCTAGATACATATTTATAGTCCGTAGACTTTCTAACGTGGGAATAATCCCAACCGTGCACGAGCCAAATTCTATCTAACCGACACGTATCCTACTACATTTACAGATACACGGGCAAACTAGCCCAAACTTTGTATACAAGGCCGATTCATGTATTTCTTCCGTGTATATTCTTCAAGCCCATCTTGATCGCAGCCCACCTCTGATCCGGTCAAATTCTGGTGATAACACTGTCACCTTTACACACGTGGGACAAGGAGTCTCCGGAGATCACATAAGTAAAATCCACTTGAATAGCATAATGACATCTAGATTACAAAGCTCATCATATGGATCTCAGTCATGTAAGGCAGCTCATGAGATCATTGTATTGAAGTACATGGGAGAGAGATTAACCACATAGCTACCGGTACAGCCCTTAGCCTCGGGGGAGAACTACTCCCTCCTCATCATAAGAGTCAGCAGCGTCGATGAAGATGGCGGTGGTGTCGATGGAGATGCCTTCCGGGGGCACTTCCCCGTCCCGGCGGCGTGCCGGAACAGAGACTTCTGTCCCCCGAATCTTGGCTTCGCGATGGCGGCGGCTCTGGAACTTTTCTCGTATCGTGGCTTTTCCGTATCGAAGATTTAGGTCACGAGGACTTATATAGGCGAAGAGTCGGAGTCAGAAGGGCCACGGGGCCCCCTCACAGTAGGGGGGCGCGCCCCCCTAGGCCGCGCCGCCACCACGTGTGGGGCCCCCAGGGCTCCCCTCTGGTCCCACTCTGGCTCTCTGGAAGCTTCCGGGAAAATTCCGAGAATATTTCCTTACTAGGATTTCTGAAACTAAAAACAGCAGAAAACAGGAACTGGCACTTCGGCATCTCGTCAATAGGTTAGTTCCGGAAAACGCATATAAATGATGTAAAGTGTGTATAAAACATATGTGTATCATCATAAAAGTAGCATGGAACATAAGAAATTATAGATACGTTGGAGACGTATCAGCATCCCCAAGCTTAGTTCCTACTCGCCCTCGAGTAGGTAAACGATAACAAAGATAATTTCTTAAGTGACATGCTATCATAATCTTGATAAATACTATTGTAAAGCATATGAGATGAATGAAGTGATTCAAAGCAATGGTAAAGACAATGAGTAAACAACTGAACCATATAACAAAGACTTTTCATGAATAGTACTTTCAAGACAAACATCAATAAGTCTTGCATAAGAGTTAACTCATAAAGCAATAAATTCTTAGTAGAAAGCTTTGAAACAACACAAAGGAAGATATAAGTTTCAGTGGTTGCTTTCAACTTCAACATATTTATCTCATGGATAATTGTCAACACAAAGTAATATAACAAGTGCAATAGGTAAACATGTAAGAATCAATGCACACAGTTGACACAAGTGTTTGCTTCTAAGATAGAAAGAATAGGTAAACTGACTCAACAATAAAGTAGAAGAATGGCCCTTCGCAGAGGAAGCATGGATTACTATATTTGTGCTAGAGCTTTTCATTTTGAAAACATAGAAACAATTTTGTCAACGGTAGTAATAAAGCATATGTGTTATGTATAAGATATCCTATAAGTTGCAAGCCTCATGCATAGTATACTAATAGTGCTCGCACCTTGTCCTAATTAGCTTGGATTAACATGGATTATCATTGCATAGCATATGTTTCAACCAAGTGTCACAAAGGGGTACCTCTATGCCACTCGTACAAAGGTCTAAGGAGAAAGCTCGCATTGGATTTCTCGCTTTTTGATTATTCTCAACTTAGACATCCATACCGGGACAACATAGACAACAGATAATGGAATCCTCTTTAATGCATAAGCATTCAACAACAAATAATATTCTCATAAGAGATTGAGGATTAATTGTCCAAACTGAAACTTCCACCATGATTCATGGTTTTAGTTAGCGGCCCAATGTTCTTCTCTAACAATATGCATACTCAAACCATTTGATCATGAAAATCGCCCTTACTTCAGACAAGACGAACATGCATAGCAACTCACATGATATTCAACAAAGGTGTAATAGTTGGTGGCGTCCCCAGAAGCATGGTTACCGCTCAACAAGCAACTTATAAAGAAATAAGATACATAGCTACATATTCTTCACTACAATAGTTTTTAAGGCTATTTTCCCATGAGCTATATATTGCAAAGACAAAGGATAGAATTTTAAAGGTAGCACTCAAGTAATGTACTTTGGAATGGCAGAGAAATACCATGTAGTAGGTAGGTATGGTGGACACAAATGGCATAGTTTTTGGCTCAAGGATTTGGATGCACGAGAAGTAATCCCTCTCAATACAAGGCTTAGGCTAGCAAGGTTGTTTGAAGCAAACACAAGCATAAAATGGTGCAGTAAAACTTACATACGAACATATTGCAAGCATTATAAGACATTACATCGTCTTCCTTGTTGTTCAAACACCTTAACCAGAAAATATCTAGACTCTATAGACCAATCATGCAAACCAAATTTTAACAAGCTCTATGTAGTTCTTCATTAATAGGTGCAAAGTACATGATGCAAGAGCTTAAACATGATCTATATGAGCACAACAATTTCCAAGTATCGAATTATTCAAGACCATATACCAATTACCACATGCAGCATTTTCTGTTTCCAACCATATAACAATTAACGAAGCAGTTTCAACCTTCGCCATGAACATTAAAAGTAAAGCTAAGAACATATGTGTTCATACGAAACAGCGGAGCGTGTCTCTCTCCCAAACAAGGAATGCTAGGATCTGATTTTATTCAAACAAAAACAAAAACAAAAGCAAACAGACGCTCCAAGTAAAGCACATAAGATGTGACGGAATAAAAATATAGTTTCACTAGAGGTGACCTGATAAGTTGTCGATGAAGAAGGGATGCCTTGGGCATACCCAAGCTTAGATGCTTGAGTCTTTTTAAAATATGCAGGGATGAACCACGGGGGCATCCCCAAGCTTATACTTTTCACTCTTCTTGATCATATTGTTTCATCCTCCTCTCTTGATCCTTGAAAACTTCCTCCACACCAAACTCAAAACAAACTCATTAGAGGGTTAGTGCATAAACAAAAATTCACATATTCAGAGGTGACATAATCATTCTTAACACTTCTGGACATTGCTCAAAGCTACTGAAATTTAATGGAATAAAGAAATCCATCCAACATAGCAAAACAGGCAATGCGAAATAAAAGGCAGAATCTGTCAAAACAGAACAGTTCGTAAAGACGAATTTTTCAGGGGAACTTAACTTGATCAGATGAAAAATATAAAATTGAATGAAAGTTGCGTACATATCTGAGGATCACGCACGTAAATTGGCAGATTTTTCTGAGTTACCTACAGACGGGGCTACTCAATTTCGTGACAGCAAGAAATCTGTTTCTGCGCAGTAATCCAATTCTAGTATCAACCTTACTATCAAAGACTTTACTTGGCACAACAATGCAATAAAATAAAGATAAGGAGAGGTTGCTACAGTAGTAACAACTTCCAAGACACAACAAAACAGTAGCAAAATAAACACATGGGTTATCTTCCAAGAAGTGCTTTCTTCATAGCCATTAAGATGGGCTCAGTAATTTTAATGATGCACTCGCAAGAAATAAGAGTTGAAGCAAAAGAGAGCATCGAAAGCAAATAAGAAATACTTTTAAGTCTAACCCACTTCCTATGAAAAGGAATCTTGTAAATAAACAAGTCATGTAAGCATAATGCAACAAGCATAGAAAAGCAACACAAGCGCAACTTCAAGATTCTCAACATAAAGAGGGAAAACTTAATATTATTAAGATGCATATAACCATGTTTCCCTCTCTCATAATAACTTTCAGTGGCATCTTGAACAAACTCAACAATATAACTATCACATAAAGCATGCTTATTCACATGCATAAAAGTATCATTACTCTCCACATAAGCATAATCAATCTTATTAATTGTAGTGGGAGCAAATTCAACAAAGTAGCTATCATTATTATTCTCATCACCATAATCATCAAATGTAGGAGGCATATTGTAATCATAATAAACTTTATCCTCCATAGTAGGTGGCACCAAAATACCACTATCATTATAATCATCATAAATAGGAGGCAAAGTATCATCAAAGTAAATTTTCTCCTCCATGCTTGGGGGACTAAAAATATCATGCTCATCAAAACCAGCTTCCCCGAGCTTAAATTCTTCCATAGCATTAGCAATAATAGTGTTCAAAGAGTTCATGCTAATAACATTGCTACAACTATTTTGCAAACAAAGTTCCATGGGTTTTTTAATTCTCTCTTAAAACACATCATGTCCTAATTCAATATAAAGTTCATAAAGATCTCTAATTCTTTTGTTGTTTTCCATTAAGCCTAACTAGTGAAAAATAAAAACAAGAAACAAAAAGATGCAATTGCAGGATCTAAAGGAAATAGCTTCGAGCACTCACACACCGGCAATAGTGCTAGGAAATAGCTTAGTAGTCGGAGGATGTGAATACCTTTTACCTTACCTCCCCGGCAACGGCGCCAGAAAATAGCTTAGTTGCCGGGGTCCGGAGTGTGAGTGCCTTTTACCTTACCTCCCCGGCAACGGCGCCAGAAAATAGCTTGCCGTCCACAACTGGCGCGTGGTTGACGTGGGAGGTAGAAATTTCTGTGGTGTAGCTTTTCTTCGTTCCCCGGCAACGGCGCTAGAAAATAGCTTGATGTCTACGCACGCTTCTATTCCTGTAGACAGTGTTGGGCCTCCAAGAGCAGAGGTTTGTAGAACAGCAGCAAGTTTCCCTTAAGTGAATCACCCAAGGTTTATCGAACTCGGGGAGGTATAGGTCAAAGATATCCCTCTCAAGTAACCCTCGCAATTACGATACAAGAAGTCTCTTGTGTCCCCAACACACCTAATACACTTGTCAGATGTATAGGTGCACTAGTTCGGCGAAGAGATAGTAAGATGCAAGTGATATGGATGAATATGAGTGGTAATAACAATCTTAATAAAATATGGCAGCGAGTAAACATGCAACAGAACAGTAAATAAACGGAGATTCGATGCTTGGAAACAAGGCCTAGGGATCATACTTTCACTAGTGGACACTCTCAACATTGCAATCATAAAGGAATATAAATAAGCACTTCACTATGCGATTCTGAATTACTCTTTGGCAAGATAACGAACACTAATTCATCATGTAGGCAAACCTTAAAGATGTATTCCCAAGTACTAATAAACACCCCACGCTGTCACCGTGAGCATTCATAGGAGGTACTAACACACCACAATTTCATAGAGACATCCAACTCAAATCATAACTCGGTGAATAAGTATTCTGTGAAATATAGCCTAAGAGACCCACACGGTGCACACACTGTCACCTTTACACACGTGGGACAAGGAGTCTCCGGAGATCAAATAAGTAAAATCCACTTGAATAGCATAATGACATCTAGATAACAAAGCTCATCATATGGATCTCAATCATGTAAGGAAACTCATGAGATCATTGTATTGAAGTACATGGGAGAGAGATTAACCACATAGCTACCGGTACAGCCCTTAGCCTCGGGGGAGAACTACTCCCTCCTCATCATAGGAGTCAGCAGCGTCGATGAAGATGGCGGTGGTGTCGATGGAGATGCCTTCCGGAAGCACTTCCCCGTCCCGGCGGCGTGCCGGAACAGAGACTTCTGTCCCCCGAATCTTGGCTTCGCGATGGCGGCGGCTCTGGAACTTTTCTCGTATCGTGGCTTTTCCGTATCGAAGATTTAGTTCACGACGACTTATATAGGCGAAGAGTCGGAGCCGGAAGGGCCACGGGGCCCCCTCACAGTAGGGGGGGCGCGCCCCCCCCTAGGCCGCGCCGCCACCACGTGGGGGGCCCCCAAGGCTCCCCTCTGGTCCCACTCTGGCTCTCTGGAAGCTTCCGGGAAAAATAAGGTTCTGGGCGTTTATTTCGTCCAATTCCGAGAATATTTCCTTACTAGGATTTCTGAAACCAAAAATAGCTGAAAATAGGAACTGGCACTTCGGCATCTCGTCAATAGGTTAGTTCCGGAAAACGCATATAAATGATGTAAAGTGTGTATAAAACATATGTGTATCATCATAAAAGTAGCATGGAACATAAGAAATTATAGATACGTTGGAGACGTATCACGGACCTCTAGGACTTTCCAATAGGGTAGATCCCAAAATAGAAATTTTTTCTTCCACATGGGTGCATGTCCGGTAACGACGTCATTCGGAATAGATTGACCGCCAAGACCCTTTCCAAAGATTACTTTTATGTCCTTGACCATATCAAGTAAAGCATCACCGGTACGGAGTTCAGGCTTCACCCGGTGATCTGCCTCACCTCCGAAATGATTGCCTTTCTTTTTGACGGGGTGCCTCTTTGGAAGAAATCGACGATGCCCCAGGTACACAACCTTCTTACATTTATTCAAATAGGCACCTTCGGTCTCATCTAAACAGTGCGTGCATGCATTGTATCCCTTGTTTGTCTGTCCTGAAAGGTTACTAAGAGCGAGCCAATCATTGATGGTCACGAAAAGCAACGCTCGTAGGTTAAATGACTCATGTTTGTACTCATCCCATGCATGTACACCTGGTTTGCTCCACAACTGTAAGAGTTCTTCAAATAATGGTCGTAGGTACACATCAATGTCGTTGCCGGGTTGCTTTGGGCATTGGATGAGCACTGGCATCATAATGAACTTCCGCTTCATGCACAACCAAGGCGGAAGGTTATAGATACATAGAGTTACAGGCCGGGTGCTATGACTGCAGCTCTGCTCCCCAAAAGGATTCATTCCATCTGTACTTAGGCCAAACCTTAAGTTCCTCGCGTCATCTGCAAAATCCGGGAACTCTCTATCGATTGTCCTCCACTGCGACCCATCAGCGGGGTGTCTCAGCATCTCGTCTTTCTTAGGTCTTCTTTGTGCCATCGCAACAACCTGGCAAGCTCTTTCTTTCTGAACAGACGTTTCAACCGTGGTATTATAGGAGCATACCACATAACCTTGGCAGGAACCCTCTTCCTAGGGGGCTCGTCCTCAACATCACCAGGGTCATCTCGCCTTATCTTATACCGCAGTGCAGTGCATACCGGGCATTTTTCCAAATTTTCGTACTCAGCACGGTAGAGGATGCAGTCATTAATGCATGCATGTATCTTCAGCACCTCTAATCCTAGAGGGAAGTGATGACGCGTGAAGCACACGTCCGTTGGGAACCCCAAGAGGAAGGTGTGATGCGTACAGCAGCAAGTTTTCCCTCAGTAAGAAACCAAGGTTATCGAACCAGTAGGAGATGAAGGCCACGTGAAGGTTGTTGGTGAAGGAGTGTAGTGCGGCGCAACACCAGGGATTCCGGCGCCAACGTGGAACCTGCACAACACAATCAAAATACTCTGCCCCAACTTAACAGTGAGGTTGTCAATCTCACCGGCTTGCTGAAAACAAAGGATTAAACGTATGGTGTGGAGAATAATGTTTGCTTGCAAAGAACAACAGAGAACACTGATTGCAGTAGGTTGTATTTTAGATGTAAAAGAATGGACCGGGGTCCACAGTTCACTAGTGGTGTCTCTCCAATAAGATAAATAACATGTTGGGTGAACAAATTATAGTTGGGCAATTGACAAATAGAGAGGGCATAACAATGCACATACATATCATGATGACTACTATGAGATTTACTTAGGGCATTACGACAAAGAACATAGACCGCTATCCAGACATGCATCTATGCCTAAAAAGTCCACCTTCGGGCTAGCATCCGCACCCCTTCCAAGTATTAAGTTGCAAACAACAGACAATTGCATTAAGTACGTACGTAATGTAAACAATACAAATATCCTTAGACAAAGCATTGATGTTTTATCCCTAGTGGCAACAAGCACATCCACAACCTTAGAACTTTATGTCACCGTCCCGCATTCAATGGAGGCATGAACCCACTATCGAGCATAAATACTCCCTCTTGGAGTTACAAGTACCAACTTGGCCAGAGCCTCTACTAGCAACGGAGAGCATGCAAGATCATAAACAACACATATATGATAGATCGATAATAAACTTGACATAGTATTCCATATTCATCGGATCCCAACAAACACAACATGTAGCATTACAAATAGATGATCTTGATCATGATAGGCAGCTCACAAGATCTAAACATGATGGCATAATAGGAGAAGACAGCCATCTAGCTACTGCTATGGACCCATAGTCCAAGGATGAACTACTCACGCATCAGTCCGGAGGCGGGCATGGTGATGTAGAGCCCTCCGGTGATGATTCCCCTCTCCGGCAAGGTGCCGGAGGCGATCTTCGTAACCCCCAAGATGGGGTTGACGGCGGCGGCGTCTCGCAAACTTTTCTCGTATCGTGGCTCTCGGTACTAGGGTTTTCCGATACGAAGGAATATATAGGAGAAGAGGCAGCGTCGGGGAGCCAGGGGGCTCCCTCCCCACACCTGGGCGCGCCAGGGGGGTGGGCCGCGCCCCATAGGCCGCCTCCGACTCTCCTTCGATGTTCTGGAATCCTCCGTGGAAAATAGGGCCGTGGGCTTTTCTTTCGTCCAATTCCGAGAATATTTCCTGTGTAGGATTTCTGAAACCAAAAACAGCAAAAAACAGGAACTGGCAACTTCGGCATCTTGTTAATAGGTTAGTACCGGAAAATGCATAAAAATGATATAAAGTGTACATAAAACATGTGAGTATTGTCATAAACTAGCATGGAACATAAGAAATTATAGATACGTTGGAGACGTATCAAGCATCCCCAAGCTTAGTTCCTACTCGCCCTCGAGTAGGTAAACGATAAAAATAATAATTTCTGAAGTGACATGCTACCATCATAATCTTGATAAATACTATTGTAAAGCATATGACATGAATGAAGTGATTCAAAGCAATGGTCTATAGTTTACTAACAAATAGATAGTGACTAAACAACTGAATCATATAGCAAAGACTTTTCATGAATAGTACTTTCAAGACAAGCATAAAAAAGTCTTGCATAAGAGTTAACTCATAAAGCAATAGATTCTTAATAGAAGGTTTTGAAGCAACACAAAGGAAGATTTAAGTTTCAGCAATTGCTTTCAACTTTCAACATGTATATCTCATGGATAATTGTCAACACAAAGTAATATGATGAGTGCAAATAAGCAAGTATGCAAGAATCAATGCACACGATTGGCACAAGTGTTTGCTTCTAAGATAGAAAGAAGTAGGTAAACCGACTCAACATAAAGTAAAAGAAAGGCCCTTCGCAGAGGAAGCGAGGGATTAAATCATGTGCTAGAGCTTTTCAAGTTTTGAAATCATATAGAGAGCATAAAAGTAAAGTTTTGAGAGGTGTTTGTTGTTGTCAACGAATGGTAGTGGGCACTCTAACACCCTCATCAAACAGACTTTCAAAGAGCGGCTCCCATGAAGGACGTTATCTCTACCAGCAAGGTAGATCATCCCTCTTCTCTTTTGTTTACACATATACTTTAGTTTTATTTATTGATGACACTCCTCCCAACCTTTTTCTTTCACAAGCCATGGCTAACCGAATCCTCGGGTGCCTTCCAACATTTCACATACCATGGAGGAGTGTCTATTTGCAAAATTAAGTTGCTTACTGATGAATTAGGGCAAAACATGTGAAGAGAATTATTAATGAAAGTTAATTAATTGGGGCCGGGAACCCCGTTGCCAGCTCTTTTTGCAAAATTATTGGATAAGAGGAAGAAGCCACTAGTCCATTGGTGAAAGTCTGCCCAACAAGATTGAAAGATAAAACACCACATACTTCCTCATGAGCTATAAAACATTGACGCAAATAAGAGATGATAACTTTTGAATTGTTTAAACGTAGCACATGAAGTATTTACTTGGAATGGCAGAGAAATACCACATAGTAGGTAGTTATGGTGGACACACATGGCATAGGTTTTGGCTCAAGGTTTTGGATGCACGAGAAGCATTCTCTCTCAGTACAAGGCTTTGGCTAGCAAGGTTGTTTGAAGCAAACACAAGTATGAACCGGTACAGCAAAACTTACATAAGAACATATTGCAAGCATTATAAGACTCTATGCTGTCTTCCTTGTTGTTCAAACACTTTTACCAGAAAATATCTAGACTTTAGAGAGACCAATCATGCAAACCAAATTTCAACAAGCTCTACGGTAGTTCTCCACTAATAGGTTTAAACTACATGATGCAAGAGCTTAAACATGATATACTTGAGAGATCAAAACAATTGCCAAGTAACAAATTATTCAAGACAATATACCAATTACCACATGAAGCATTTTCTGTTTCCAACCAAATAGCAATAAATGCAACAGCTTTCAACTTTTGTCATTGAACATTAAAAGCAAAACTAAGAACACCAGTGTTCATATGAAAAAGCGGAGCGTGTCTTTCTCCCACACAAGGAATGCTAGGATCCGATTTTATTCAAACACAAACAAAAATAAAAGCACACAGACGCTCCAAGTAAAGCACATAAGATGTGACGGAATAAAAATATAGTTTCACTAGAGGTGATCTGATAAGTTGTTGATGAAGAAGGGGATGCCTTGGGCATCCCCAAGCTTAGATGCTTGAGTCTTCTTGAAATATGCAGGGATGAACCAAGGGGGCATCCCCAAGCTTAGACTTTTCACTCTTCTTGATCATATTATATCATCCTCCTCTCTTGATCCTTGAAAACTTTCTTCACACCAAACTCAAAACAATCTCATTAGTGGGTTAGTGCATAATCAAAAATTCACATGCTCAGCGAGGACACAATCATTCCCAACACTTCTGGACATTACCCAAGGCTACTGAAATTTAATGGAGCAAAGAAATCCACTCAAACACAGTAAAAGAGGCAATGTGAAATAAAAGGCAGAAACTGTCAAAACAGAACAGTCCGTAAAGACGAATTTTTTCGAGGCACTTAACAGGCTCAGATGAAAAAGCTCAAATTGAATGAAAGTTGCGTACATATCTCAAGAGTACTCATGAATTTTTTAAAGATTTTATGAATTTCCTACAGAGAGAACAGCTCAAATTCATGACAGCTAAAAATCTGTTCCTGCGCAGAAATCCAAATCTAGTATCAACTTTCTATCAAAGACTTTACTTGGCACAACAATGCAATAAAGTAAAGATACAAAGGTATTGCTACAGTAGTAACAAGCACCTTGACTCAAATATAAAACAAAAATTGCAGAAATAAAATAATGGGTTGTCTCCCATAAGCGCTTTTCTTTAATGCCTTTCAGCTAGGCGCAGAAAGTGTAAATCAAGTAACATCAAGAGAAGAAGAATCAACATCATAATTTGTTCTAATAATAGAATCAAAAGGAAACTTCATTCTCTTTCTAGGGAAGTGTTCCATATCTTTCTTAAGAGGGAATTGATATTTAATATTTCCTTCTTTCATATCAATAATAGCACCAACGGTTCGAAGAAAGGGTCTTCCCAAAATAATAGGACAAGATGCATTGCATTCAATATCCAAAACAACAAAATCAACGGGGACAAGGTTATTGTTAACCGTAATGTGAACATTGTCAATCCTCCCCAAAGGTTTCTTTACAGAATTATCAGCAAGATTAACATCCAAATAACAATATTTCAAAGGTGGCAAGTCAAGCATATCATAGAGTTTCTTAGGCATAACAGAAATACTTTGTTGCGGTCAGAAACCCACCGGCGGGCAGCGACTGGCAACACCGTAGAGCCGGGAACAACTAGGGCTGCGGCTGGCCCCAGTCCCTCAGAGCGACGGCCCGCAAAGCCTTCTGGTCACACGTCCGATGTCTGTCGCAAGGGCGTGCCACCTGACCTATACCCGGTCGTGGAAGGTGTTGGATGATGCCTCGCTTAGTTTCCTGCATGGCATACACGTAAACGTTAAATACGAGCCTCGATCGGCTCTCAGGTTGTCCTCGTGAATCGGCTCAAAGAGCCGATCCACCCATGATTCGTACGAGGTGTACGAATATATGGTGGTCCTGCTTGATCAAGATAAAGCTAAAACGATCTACGACGATTTAGGGTTTTCACCGCATAATCGGATCATTCTACTCACGATTGGGCCTCGCGCTCGCGTACGGTGATCGTAAGCCGATCCTAGACAGGCCTAAAAACCAACACGAGGTTGATCCCCGGAACATCCTGTCTAGGGCTAGCAAACTACACCCTACACGCCGATGGATCCTCCAACCCTTTGTAAGGCCTAACTATTGCGGATATTAAACTAATCCTTGAAGAACAAGGAGCAACCGTAACGGATCGGATCTACTAAACAATGATCAAGCGGGTGCCGCCCCTACACCTAAGATAGGTGTAAGGGCGGCTAGATGTATACGGGTTGCACTACGACAAAGCATATGATACGAAGAACAATGCTAACCCTAACACATCTAAGATAACTACGTTGCTCGCCATCAAAAAGGCTTCAAGCACGAGCAACGCATGAACAACGTGAAGCATGTGCTGCCTAGATCGCAAGATGCGATCTAGGCAGCATGGTGCTTACCAGGAGAAACCCTCGAGACGAAGGAGTTGGCGATGCGCCGAGATTGATTGTGTTGAACGTTGGTTGTTGTTTATTTCATAAACCCTAGATACATATTTATAGTCCAGGGACTTTCTAATTCGGGCGTGCACCTAACCGTGCACGGGTAAAACTCTAACTTCTAAATTAAGGTGCGATCTACTATAATACGGATACATGGGCAATTTAGCCCAACTTCTGTGTGTCGAGCCGCTTCAGAGATCCTCCACGCGTTTAACCTTCAAGCCCATCTCACCTACGGCCCATCTCCTGATCTAGCCAAAATCTGGTGATAACACATGCCCCCTGGTTTTGGTAATGATAATTTCAAAACCACTCTGTTTTTTCTCCGAGGGGTCATGTCGTGGCAGAGCAGAACCGTCGCAGTATTTTCATCATGACAACTTGCCTTCCCAACTTCTCTGCACGATTTGACAGTTTTTTGGCATCACCTCCTCGAAAACTGTTCGAACATTAAATCCCCACTTCTTTTATTTAACCGTACCGAACAGTTCTCTTCCTCATCCTTTCCGCATTAGCACTCCAAAAAGCCCTTCTGCGCACCATGTCTTCTTCTTCCTCCGCCTCATCGGGACTTTCCCTCGAGTCCTCTTCCTCCCACGAGCCGACGCCAGAACGGGACCCACGAGAGGTCCATGCGGCCAACACCCGCCGCGCCATAGAGGCCGGGGAGGAGCCCGGCCATGACTTCTCCATCCGGTCCGAGGACGACAAGTCCTCGACGGACGGGGAGAGCGACCTCCGCTTCCTTGCCGACGGGGAATCGGAGGAGGAGAGCGATGACGATCGCTTCTCCTGGGATGACTTCACCTCCTCCGAGGAGGTGAACGAGGAGGAGGAGGAGGAGGAGGACGACGACGACAGCCCCTCCGACGAGCCGCCGGCCAAGCGCCACTGCCCCTGGCCGGGGAATCTCAGTGACTACGACAGCGACGACGACGACGACGACGATGAGGAGGATGAGGACAACTAGGGCTGCGGCTGGTCCCACCGAGCGTGCCAGAATGTGTTGCGGTCAGAAACCCACCGGCGGGCAGCGACTGGCAACACCGTAGAGCCGGGAACAACTAGGGCTGCGGCTGGCCCCAGTCCCTCGCAGCGACGGCCCGCAAAGCCTTCCGGTCACACGTCCGATGCTGTCGCAAGGGCGTGCCACCTGACCTATACCCGGTCGGGAAGGTGTTGGATGATGCCTCGCTTAGTTTCCTCGCATGGCATACACGTAAACGTTAAATACGAGCCTCGATCGGCTCTCGAGTTGTCCCGTGAATCGGCTCAAAGAGCCGATCCACCCATGATTCGTACGAGGTGTACGAATATATGGTGGTCCTGCTTGATCAAGATAAAGCTAAAACGATCTACGACGATTTAGGGTTTTCACCGCATAATCGGATCATCCTACTCACGATTGGGCCTCGCGCTCGCGTACGGTGATCGTAAGCCGATCCTAGACAGGGCCTAAAAACCAACACGAGGTTGATCCCCGAACATCCTCGTCTAGGGCTAGCAAACTACACCCTACACGCCGCCGGATCCTCCAACCCTTTGTAAGGCCTAACTATTGCGGATATTAAACTAATCCTTGAAGAACAAGGAGCAACCGTAACGGATCGGATCTACTAAACAATGATCAAGCGGGGTGCCGCCCCTACACCTAAGATAGGTGTAAGGGCGGCTAGATGTATACGGGTTGCACTACGACAACGATATGATACGAAGAACAATGCTAACCCTAACACATCTAAGATAACTACGTTGCTCGCCATCAAAAAGGCTTCAAGACGAGCAACGCATGAACAACGTGAAGCTAGTGCTGCCTAGATCGCAAGATGCGATCTAGGCAAGCATGGTGCTTACCGAGAGAAACCCTCGAGACGAAGGAGTTGGCGATGCGCCGAGATTGATTGTGTTGAACGTTGGTTGTTGTTTATTTCATAAACCCTAGATACATATTTATAGTCCAGGGGACTTTCTAATTCAGGCGTGCACCTAACCGTGCACGGGTAAAACTCTAACTTCTAAATTAAGGTGCGATCTACTATAATACAAGTACATGGGCAATTTAGCCCAACTTCTTAGTGTCAGGCCGCTTCAGAGATCCTCCACGCGTTTAACCTTCAAGCCCATCTCACCTACGGCCCATCTCCTGATCTAGCCAAAATCTGGTGATAACATACTTGCACCAAGATCACATCAAGCATTACAATCAAAATCATTGACCTTCATTTTAATGATGGGCTCCCAACCATCTTCTAACTTCCTAGGAATAGAAGCTTCAAGTTTTAATTCCTCTTCTCTAGCTTTAATGAGAGCATTTGTAATATGTTTTGTAAAGGCCAAGTTTATAGCACTAGCATTAGGACTTCTAGCAAGTTTTTGCAAGAACTTAATAACTTCAGAGATATGACAATTATCAAAATCAAAACCATTATGATCTAAAGCAATGGGACCATTGTCCCCAACATTTTGAAAAATTTCAGCACTTTTATCACAAACAGTTTCAGCTGTTTCAGGCAATTTTGCATGCTTTGTATTAGAAGTAGAAATATTGCCAACACCAATTATTTTACCATTGATAGTAGGAGGTTTAGCAACATGGTGAAGCATTAACATTACTAGTGGTGGTAATAGTCCAAACTTTAGCTACATTATTCTCTTTAGCAAGTTTTTCTTCTCTTTCCCACATAGCATGCAATTCAGCCATCATTCTAATATTGTCATTAATTCGAACCTGGATAGCGTTTGCTGTAGCAAATGACTTAATATCTTTAGTTTAATTAGGCTAACTTTCAGTTTTAAAAGATCAACATTAGCAGCAAGACTATCAACCTTAGAAGCAAGAACATCAATTTTACCAAGCTTTTCCTCAACAGATTTGTTAAAAACAGTTTGTGTACTAATAAATTCTTTAAGCATGACT
Organism: Lolium rigidum; assembly: GCF_022539505.1. Lineage (NCBI taxonomy): Eukaryota > Viridiplantae > Streptophyta > Magnoliopsida > Poales > Poaceae > Lolium > Lolium rigidum. The sequence continues at coordinate 116,282,986 of NC_061512.1, forward strand.
TCAAGACCAGAGGGTACACTCCTATTATTGTTGTAAGAATTACCATAAGAATTACCATAACCATTACCATTATTAGAAGGATATGGCCTATAGTTGTTACCAGAATTATTCCTATAAGCATTGTTGTTGAAATTCTTATTTTTAATGAAGTTCACATCAACATGCTCTTCTTGAGCAACCAATGAAGCCAAAGGAACATTATTAGGATCAACATGAGATTTACCATTAACAAGCATAGACATAATAACATCAATCTTATCACTCAAGGAGGAGGTTTCTTCAACAGAATTTACCTTCTTACCTTGAGGAGTCCTTTCAGTGTGTCATTCAGAGTAGTTGATCATCATATCATCAAGAAGCTTTGTTGCAGCACCCAAAGTGATGGATATAAAAGTACCTCCAGCAGCTGAATCCAATAGGTTCCTCGAAGAAATATTTAATCCTGCATAAAAGGTTTGGATGATCATCCAAGTAGTTAGTCCATGGGTAGGGAAATTCTTTACCAAAGATTTCATTCTCTCCCATGCTTGGGCAACATGTTCATTATCCAATTGCTTAAAATTCATAATGCTACTTCTCAAAGATATAATTTTAGCAGGAGGATAATATCTTCCAATGAAAGCATCTTTACATTTAGTCCATGAATCAATACTATTTCTAGGCAAAGATAGCAACCAATATTTATCTCTTCCTCTTAAGGAGAAAGGAAACAATTTCAGTTTTGTAATATCCCTGATGCGTGCAGTTGACACACGTCCGTTGGGAACCCCAAGAGGAAGGTGTGATGCGTACAGTAGCAAGTTTTCCCTCAGAAAGAAACCAAGGTTTATCGAACCAGTAGGAGCCAAGAAGCACGTTGAAGGTTGATGGCGGCGGAGTGTAGTGCGGAGCAACACCAGGGATTCCGGCGCCAACGTGGAACCTGCACAACACAATCAAAGTACTTTGCCCCAACGTAACAGTGAGGTTGTCAATTTCACCGGCTTGCTGTAAACAAAGGATTAAACGTATTGTGTGGAAGATGATGATTGTTTCCGAAGAACAGTAATGAACAATTGCAGTAGATTGTATTTCAGATGTAAAGAATTGGACCGGGGTCCACATTTCACTAGTGGTGTCTCTCCCATAAGATAAACAGATGTTGGGTGAACAAATTACGGTTGGGCAATTGACAAATAAAGAAGGCATAACAATGCACATACATATATCATGATGAGTACTATGAGATTTAATCGGGGCATTACGACAAAGTACATAGACCGCTATCCAGCATGCATCTATGCCTAAAAAGTCCACCTTCGAGTTATCATCCGAACCCCTTCCAGTATTAAGTTGCAAACAACGGACAATTGCATTAAGTACGGTGCGTAATGTAATCAACACAAATATCCTTAGACAAAGCATCGATGTTTTATCCCTAGTGGCAACAGCGACATCCACAACCTTAGAACTTTCTCGTCACCTGTCCCGCATTTAATGGAGGCATGAACCCACTATCGAGCATAAATACCCCTCTTGGAGTCACAAGTATCAACTTGGCCGAGCCTCTACTAGCAACGGAGAGCATGCAAGAACATAAATAACATATATGATAGATTGATAATCAACTTGACATAGTATTCAATATTCATCGGATCCCAACAAACACAACATGTAGAATTACAAATAGATGATCTTGATCATGATAGGCATCTCACAAGATCTAACATGATAGCACAATGAGGAGAAGACAACCATCTAGCTACTGCTATGGACCCATAGTCCAGGGGTGGACTACTCACACATCGATCCGGAGGCGATCATGGCGATGAAGAGACCTCCGGGAGATGATTCCCCTCTCCGGCAGGGTGCCGGAGGCGATCTCCTGAATCCCCCGAGATGGGATTGGCGGCGGCGTCTTTGGAAGGTTTTCCGTATCGTGGCTCTCGGTACTGGGGGTTTCGCGAAGAAGGCTTTAAGTAGGCGGAAGGGCAGGTCAGGAGGCGTCACGGGGGCCCCACATGCTAGGGCCGCGCGGGCCCCCCTTAGGTCGCGCCGCCCTAGTGTGGCGGCGCCCCATGGCCCCACTTCGTTTCCTCTTCGGACTTCTGGAAGCTTCGTGTAAAAATAGGCCCCTGGGCGTTGATTTCGTCCAATTCCGAGAATATTTCCTTACTAGGATTTCTGAAACCAAAAACAGCAGAAAACATCAACTGGCTCTTCGGCATCTCGTCAATAGGTTAGTGCCGGAAAATGCATAATAATGACATATAATGTGTATAAAACATGTGAGTATCATCATAAAAGTAGCATGGAATATAAGAAGTTATAGATACGTTTGAGACGTATCAAGCATCCCCAAGCTTAGTTCCTACTCGCCCTCGAGTAGGTAAACGATAACAAAGATAATTTCTGAAGTGATATGCTATCATAATCTTGATCATACTATTGTAAAGCATATGAGATGAATGCAGTGATTCGAAGCAATGATGAAGATAATGAGTAAACAACTGAATCATATAGCAAAGACTTTTCATGAATAATACTTTCAAGACAAGCATCAATAAGACTTGCATAAGAGTTACTCATAAAGCAATAGATTCGAAGTAAAGGCATTGAAGCAACACAAATGAAGATATAAGTTTCAGCGGTTGCTTTCAACTTCAACATATTTATCTCATGGATAATTGTCAACACAAAGTAATATAACAAGTGCAATAGGTAAACATGTAAGAATCAATGCACACAGTTGATACAAGTGTTTGCTTCTAAGATAGAAAGAATGGGTGAACTGACTCAACAATAAAGTAGAAGATAGGCCCTTCGCAGAGGGAAGCATTGATTACTATATTTGTGCCAGAGTTTTCATTTTGAAAACAAGAAACAATTTTTTCAACGGTAGTAATAAAGCATATGTGTTATGTATAAGATATCCTATAAGTTGCAAGCCTCA
>NC_061512.1:116286017-116313810 GCF_022539505.1 Lolium rigidum
ATGGCTGTGGTTATTTCAATAGGTTATATCCCAGGAGAATGCCTGATATATTTTGTTAGGGTTCTACTTAAACAATGTTGATATTATCATCTGGGTATATGGATAGTTCTTTCCTTCAAACTCAAGTGTTGCCTCAACTAACTTGAGTGTAGCACCAAAGCTTGAGCTCTCTTTCATAGGAATAGTTTATTCTAGGGTTTATGGTGTACTCCTAATATCTCCTTAGGTATCTAGGCTCAGGTTCCATTTGTCTAGCTTAATTGGGTTAATCTCTTCCTCACCTTATCAATTCATGGATATGGTATTATTCCATGTGATAATAGGGTATCTCACCACTCCAAGATGAAATGGTTGTTCCTAAAACTTTAGTTTAAAGGTTTTCCCTGATTCTTAAATAGGTAAAGCTAGAATTAGTATGATTGGTCTCTCTCATTTGGGAAGGTCTTTAATACTAACATAAGGTTAGGCTCCATAGAGGTTGATGTGATCATCAATCTCTCTGTGTTAACATATATGGTTTCTCTCTCTAAGGAATGTCTTGAATAATACTCTAAGGTTCCTCTTGAAGATAATGTTTTGATCATATGGATATTTATATCCAAGGTTTAGCTCAAAGTTTGTCATTTCTTCTCTAGTAAATAATAGAGAAATCTCACCTCTCTAGATTTGATGTATAATAATATGGAATAGAGAAGAATATATATTTCTAGAGTTGATTTCCGTGTCATGTTTCCAAGAGTGAAGTAAAATGAATACCATGAGGTTCATGGTAGGATCAAGGATTAGTTTAAGACATGGAAAAGATAAGTGAAGAATGGTTTCTCCATTTATTGTTACTTGATTTCCAAATAGATGTATGTTCATATGTTATGGTAAGGATTACCATATTATAATCTTTTATAAAATCAAGCAGATCATTGAGTAAAGTGTTGTTGTGTTGATTATTAGTTCCATTTGATCTAACCCCTTAGATCAAATCATCTCTTCCCAAAACAAGGTTTTAGCAAAGTCACATTGAGGTTTATAGCGCTTGACTTGATGAGCTACTTCAATTCCACCAAGGTCAAGTGAAACTTCAGTTACTGTGGCTGTTTTACTTTAAAGTGCGAAAATTCCACAGATTTTCTATGCATGAATGCAATGCACACGTCTGTTTCCTCTATTTTTGTAACCCCAATACCTGGGATATTACAGTCTCTACCCCTTAAACTAAACTTCGTCCTCGAAGTTTGAACTCTCTCACGTTTCAGAGTGTGGTTCTGACTTATGCAGACTACGACTTTTCTCGAACTCCGTGGTGATATCACTAGATATAATTGAATATATCCCTTGTCCAGATTCTTCATGGAATCCATTAGGGTTTGTCTCTGAACATTAGTTTCTTACTCCAGTTCTATGATTTTTCTCTGGAATCTAATAATACTTGTCTCTGAGCCATGGCTTCTAACTTTAATTATTTGATTTCTTTCAACTCTATAAGCTTGTTTCCTTTCTCATTGAAGATTCAATGATGGGACTTCTTCTGGTGCTATTAGTCTTAACTGAAGACTAATTTGATAATATACTCCTAATTGGTAAAATAAGTCTTTGTTTTCCCTTACTACCAAAACTGTAATAATGGTACTAAGTAAGGTACTTAACATGGGAATGATCATGATGGTTTATTCCTCTAAGAATGGATTAGACTCATTTAGTCCATCCAATCATGGTTTATAGTTGATACCTATAACTATTTTGGGTTATTTAGGTTCCATGAAAGGAATCTTTCAAATAGACTTTAGTTTTGGTATGGTCAATCTACTTCGGTCTTTGGCCTTCTTGAGCTGTATTTGGTCTATGGTATTTTCTTCGTCCAACTTCTTTATGCTTGACTTACTTGAGCTTTTGTACTTCTGAGTAAATACTACTCACTTTCTCCAGTTATAGTCCACTTCTTACTTCCCCGACGATATGAACCTCGGCTTCTAGTCTGACATTCTTCTGAAAGTAGTGTTCAACAATCTTATGAAAAATAAGATCAAACTTCCTCTCAGTTCAGACCTTCTGCGTCTATCTAGCTTAAAGTATTGAGTTATTGTACATCCAACTCAATCTTTACTCTACCCCTTATAGTTTTCTTATGGTCTTCAACTCCTTTTCTTCCAACCATTGGACTTATGGTTAGAATATTGGTCTGGATCTAACTTATGGTTTATACTTTTCTAAGGTTTTGCAAAGAATGTTTGTGGTGTATCCACTCAGTTGTGGACATCCAATGTGAATCCTTCGACTAAATGCTTATAGGTCATTGTTATTTGGCTAACAAAATTTTATTTGTTCGCAACTTCTTGGTACAAATAATCCAATGATGGACTACTTGATACCAATTGTGGCTATATGTTATCTAAAAATGGATTCTATTATAGGTGCTGATCAACTGGATGAGACATCTTCTACTTTATCTCGCAGTATTGATCCTATACCACAAATGTGGTCTTCTAATCCAACTGTGGTCTTCTGATACCAACTGTGGTCTTCTTATATCTGCTATGATTTCATATATCATCTTCCTTCATTCAGGGTTTATTTTGCATGAGAACCACTAACTGATACTATGAATATAGTATCCTAAGTGATTTCCCATGCATTCCCTCTTCTATGTTGACTATGGATCTGCTTGAGCTTCACCATAATCACCAGATTTCTTACCTTCATGCTCTTTATGTACTAAAGTACTCCTCTGTTGAGTCTGAGCATGAGTTTTGGTTGGGTACTTCCTTCGGGGTGTTGTGGTTACTTCCCACAACTTTACTTCCTTTTTCTGATGCACCTTCATCTTGTCTTCGGAATCTTCCAGAATTCATCACTTCCTCACACGTTTACCCTTACCCTCTAGATCTATAGCATCAAGTAAGGACTTGATATTGCAACATGCATTTGCATATCAAAGTCTAACCTCATGTATGGATCTAGTCAAACAATGAAAATTCATTAAAATCCAAGAAGATTCAGCTTTGTGCATATAATACACATCATCATAAGCCTGGATGTAATAGTTGAGTAAGACATCTCTAAACATCAGGCTGAGATGTGTAGTATATAACACCACATAATATAGGTTTATATCGTGATACTTAGCACATATAGTTGGCATTCTACTATTTGTCTTGACATTTACCTGAATTGCACAATTGCAATGAGATAAACTAGAAATAAAGTGGTCTAGGATAGTTAAGGTTAACCTAGTTTTGTTTGGAAGTACTAACAAAGTATTATATCATATATAAGTGCTATTGAGGACTTATTTTGTATGATACCACTAGTTCTAATATGATTACTCTGAATACATATTTATCAGGATATAGTTCCTATACCTCTAAGCGTTTCTACCATAAGCATATGGTCATGATGTGCTTGGCACACTTCCCATGGTTTTGGAATATAATTCTTGCACTATTGTTTAGCAATTGGCTTCTTATTGTTCTCTTCCTAAATACTTTAGATGTTTATCACATAATGATCCATAGATGAATCATATATGATTACTACCTCTACTCTGTAAGTAGACATGATTTATTTCTATTTCTCTTGCTTACTTCCCATGATTGACTCATCATGGTCTATACTACCTCATATAACTCATAGTTATCACTTACTATCAATTGTTTCATATGTCTAGATAATTTTACTTATTCATTACTTAACTTGGTCTACATCTTCTAATAGGATATTTTAGTTATCTTTGATATAACTCCTATTACAGTTCTGGATAACTCTTACTTAATTATAACATATGTTGGTACACGTCTTCCAATAGGATAGCTTCCTTATGGTTGTATCCTCTCTTTGGACTACCATGTACTGTATACCAACTACGTCTACTCATCTATTGTTTAAGGACTTCATGGTATACTTCATACTTGGGATTAGCTAAGTAACTTCACTTAGGAAAGATAGATAAGAAAGGTTGACTTAAGTGTGTCAGGATTATTCTCAAGTGAATTAATATCCATCTCAAGTCATAAGAAGATTTGGTTTACCTAAGACAACTTCCTATAGACACTACCAATCCTATAGGTATCATTTAAAGGGTTTTAATCCTAGGGTCAAAGCATTTGCTCTGATACCAACTGTGGTGACCCAGCATACCACTGCATGGTGTAGTATGCAAGTCTGATATAACACCAATGAAACACCATTCCACTAGTATTATATCGCTCGAGTGGTACAACAGAAACATATGCGGGTCCAAGGCATGTCTATAGAATTACAACGTTGACTCTATTACATAAGATCATCATAGCCTCCTACTTTACAATGAGGTAAAACTACAAATAAACTCCGGAAGATCGACTCGTAGTCTAGTCTTATCACGAACTCTATTTGTAGAGTATTTAACTAGCTACATAGGGCTATGAATACATTCTAGCTAAGTAGGAGCTAAGTTTAGGAAGCTAGTTCCCTTCTATGGCTAAACTAGTTTGTCTCCTTGTTGGATGTGGTGTTTGACTCCTCGTGATCGAGGTTCATGTCCCTTGAAGTAGTTGTTGATCTCCTCGGCCTTCGACTTGCACTGTAGATCCTCCTTCGATGCCTCCATATCTAAGCAGGGGATTTAAGAGTGGGATGAGTACGAGCGTACTCAACAAGTTCATTATAGGAAAGAGGTGTTTAATGCACTAGATACAGCATTAGACCAGAAAGTCTAATACCAATGCAAGTTTTCATAACCATTTCTTCAAAAGGTTGCTTTTATTAAGAAGAACTATGTCCGTCAGCCTTCACCGGTTTACTAGAACTTCATGGAGCTCCTTTCCGGCAGCGTTCGCAGTTCCAAAACCCGGAACAGGGAGTGACAAGTCACGATTCATTACACTCGCATAGGTGTGTTGCTTTACCCATAAGAGATCTTAACCTTGGTGCCAACCGAGTCTAGTCCTCGTCCACACTTCCTTTGGTGTGAGGCCCGGTATAAGGTCATAGCCAATCATATTCCTCCGCTACCTCGCACACCCACCCTTTGTTGCATACCCCGACCCCGGGTCCTCGTCGGTCCTCATTATTACCATATTAAGGATGGACCCCGACCACGACGACAGTTTGGGACTCGTAACCAAACTCCTTCGCCGGTAGATGCAACCCATCATAGACCACATTACCGTGGGGACTTAGAATGGGATCCCCAACCTACCGCTTGCATTTCGGTGACAAGTGTGCTACGGTAAGCATTGCATTAGCCGTGGGGACTTAGAATGGGCTTGCCACACGCCTACCGCTTGCTCCGACAAGATGACAACTGTGCTACGGTAAAGCGCGTCCGTTGATGTACAAGAGGTGGAAATACGATTGACTATTCCGTCCCACTCCGCATCTTATGGTTAACACGGGTATTACGGCACAAGAATCATCGGACGACATTTGTTGTTTAATCCTAGATGGATATAAACCCTTGCAATTGAACCTCCACCATATCAACACTATCCATGGTTCCATTGCCCACCACTTAGTCATATTCATAGTTATGAAAGTAGTGGTTTTTCTTTTTATGCAATAGTGATAAACATAGTACTTTGCAAGTAATTTGGTAAAAATACTCAAATGGCATGAGCAAGTGATGAACTTGCCTTTCTTGACTGCAAGATTATGCAGTCAAGGTCTTCGTTACGCAATAACTCCAAATTCTGAAATAGCATCATCGTCCGGTAAGGACGATGTTTAAAAGATTGGCAAGGATGCAATGATGCATAAGTATGAGATGCGATCGCTCTAAGCGTGACCTAACCCCGATGATTTAGGATTAGTGAGTGGTAATGCTTGGTTTAGGGTGTGTTGCACTTTTAGATGGTTCACAAACAAGGTTCTTATTTAGGTTGTGATTATCTTGGTATTATAAATAGGTAGTAGAATGTATAATAACAATCAAACACACCAATGACATAGTATTTGTAGAATAAATGAAGGATCACTTTTCAATTTTAAGTCCTGTAGTGCATGGTTGATGATTACTTGTTATATACTTCAAAAGAATCACTTTTGAAGAACATATTCTTTAATAAAGAACAAGTATGACCAATTGGGTTTGTGGGGTTCTATGGTTTCCTATGATTGCTAACTAGTTGTTAGAGTAAGTCTTAGATGAATCACAACAGAGTTGGATTCATCAATACCTAGAGATCATATGGTTGTAGTGAAGCTAGTCTAGTCATCCTAAGCAATTTACTTATACATAGGTGCTATCAAGGTTGGTATCATCTTGTTGGTGATAATTAGCTAGGGTTCATGTGATCCTTATAAGTAGGGTTGAGGGCTGACTCTTTATTTGCTTCAAAAGAATAACTTTTGAAGAACATACTTCTTAAATAGTAAGAAGTATAGCAACTAGGGTTGAGGTGGTCTAGGTTTTACTCGTTGGTTCTATTAAGTAAGGAATAATTGGCTCCTAAATAGGATGGTGCGATAATTATCCAACACTAGTAGGGTTTAGTGGAGTATGGTTATGTAATGATAAAACATTGGGAATAGTTGCTACTGAGGATTCATCACCATAGGTGTGATGCTTAATATGGTATGAGTTAAAGATGGTGACATTGGTAATACGATCTAGGGTTTACACTTGGTTGGTCTTATTTGATCATCTAGGTTTGATAAGATGAACATATGAGATGCTAATTTAGTAGTGATAGGGTTGTCTACATTTTATGTGGTCATGGCAAATATTTAATTGCTATTATGGTTCTATGTCTACTGATTGAAGTAACATGATCACATGTTCTAATTTAGGGTTTAGGTTTAGAAACCATTTAGGGTTTCATATTGATTAATGGAACTAGGGTTCCTAATTGGATTAGGGTTTTAAGTTTCACATGGAATGATAAGGTTATAATATCATTTTCAATGATGGAATTAGGGTTTCCTAATTACCATATAGTTCTATCATTAATAACTTCCATATAAAGTTGAAGTTATTAATAACTTTGAATTAAAAATAATACTGAATTTGGAATTTTATTATTTTTAATGAATTAATAATTAAGGTAATTATTGATCAGAGTTTAAATCCTTCTAATAAGGATTTATCATTTAACAAATAAATAAAATTAGTTTTTAATGTTTTTTTATTTTAATTATTGGTTTTTTTTTACTATTTTAGGAAGTTTTCCTAATTATTGAATTTTAATTGAATTTAGGATAAAAGAAAAGGTTTATTTAATGAGTCTAAAATAATTAAATTTTTATTAAAAACAAAAATTCCATATAATATTTTTCTTGGATAGATTTTACTTTTTAGGAACATTTTGATATCTCATTTGTATTTTTCTGAGTTATAATGAATTTTATATATTTTTGCAAAGTTTCACACAATTTACTGGAATTTTGAATTTAAACTAAATAACTAAAGTTACCCGAGTTAGTCCTATCCTTAGCCACCGACTAGTGGGCCAGTGGCCACGTCGCTGCCACGCGTCTTTGACTAAAGTCAAAATCGACGACGTGGCTCGGGAGTGGCCGGCGGCGGCCGAGCGAGGTTGACGCCGGCGATTCGGCGGCTCCCGCGGCGCGCGCTGTAGGTACGGTTGGATGCGCGGTGCCAAAGTGAACCTAAGGGTGGCGGCGCCCCCATCTATTGGTCACCAGAGTAACTCCGGCGAGCACGAATAACGGCGGCGGACACGGGTTCACGACGCGGCGACGCTACGGCGGGCTAGTAAGCAAGGCAAGCATGCCATGCGGTAGAGGAGCTCACCGCGGTTCCGACGAGCGTGTCGGCGAGACTTGGGGTGGCCTATATCGACGGCGAACATCGGCGTCTGCGGGTGACCGGCGGAGAAACGGCGATCCGATTCATCGGTTGTAGGGCTTCCCAGCAAGCATGCATTGACGAGGGGGTTGCTGGCGACAAGGCAAAGCTCCAGGGCTTCACGGTGGTGCTCGAGGTGGCCCTAATCGGCGGCGACGAAGATGGCCGGGGCGAGCTAGGGTTTGTTCAATTGGGGAAAAAATGAAGAACACGGGCGATGGAGGCTTCAGCGCGTATATTTATAGGGTTGAGGGCGTGCTCGTCGACGAACGCACGGTCCACAATGGCGGCCAGGACGTGGAGCTCGTCGTCGCCGTGGCGTTCTCCTGTGCGTCCGATGGCGAAGACGAAGACGACGCCCTCCTCGCTCTTATCCGCATGAAGCGGTACGCAGGCTGGTTTGGGCTGCGGCTTGGGCCATGGTGTTGGGCTGCTAGGCAGGCTGCTGCTGGGCTCCTTCGGCTGGCAAGGTCCAGATAAGTCAGGTGAGGCTTTTCTCCTCTTTTCCTTTTTTCTGTTTTTATTTTCTGTATTCAAATTTCTCTTTTGAATTCAGATTTGAATTCAATTCTATTTTTAATTCAATTCTGAATGTTTTTTCTATTTTGCAGGTATTGCTTGTTTAAATTATACAAGGATTAGTCCCAAAATTCCTCAAACACTATGGTGGTGTATTAGAAAATTAATATGGGTACTATAACATTGGTTTAATTATTATTATTGGTATTTGAATTTCAATACCCCTATGGACATGAATTTGAATATTATCTTTGGGAATATTCAAATTGTTTTCCAAATGGTAGTTTTCTTACTTAGTGATATATCTTGTTTTATTTGGTATTGCTTTGCAAGAAACAAGTGACCAAGTAATGTTTGTTTATGGAGTTCTATTAAACAAGGGACTTAATGACATGATCTCATGTACAAAAGTCTTTCTAAGTATTTGATCTTTTATCTGAGAATTTGATCACTTGCATATGATTTTATGGGACCACTTATTTGTTAAGGTCTTGTAAGTTTTAGTATAACCCTATTTCAAGGGTAGCACTAGAATTATATTCAATAACACCTTGAAATACCTAGGGTAATTCTACTCTCAGCATGGTTTGGCCTTAATTATAATGATAGGTGGTTAATAATGACACTTATGGTTTTAATTATAAGATGTATCACAAGAATTCTCCCAGGTTTAATATTGTATCTTAAGATTTATTAATGTGCCATACTAGGGTTCTAATGATATCTACCTAATGGCAATTGGTTTAAATCTCAATTATGGCTTAGGTTTATGTTTATGATCACCATAGTGATACAATAGATAGGGCTGAGATATAATTCTAGGTTGTAGATATGGGATGACACCATAGTGCATTGGCTAGGGTTTAATCTCCCCTAACCATGGTAATATGGTTACTTGCTTAGTTGTTTCTGTTCTCCTTTAATTACTAAGGACTTGAGAATTGTTTTTATCTTATATCAATAGATTTCTATTATATCCTTAATCTATTGTTAAAGTAACTAAAGTAGCTATATTTCTTTTTATAGTTAACTTTGGTTATAGTGATGAATTGTTTCTCACCATATAAATTATAAGCTTTAACTCTAAGCTTTTCTTATGTGCTTATATTCTCTACTTCAAGTTCTTAGGGTTTATGATCACTACACAATTTAATGATCAAGGTTTGGCTTCCTAAGTTATCTCTCAAGAACTAGGTTTCTCACTCCCAAGATTACGTACTGGCTTGATCAACTGAATATAGCTTCTTTCTTATACTATCATGAATGGATATGGTTATCTCAATAATTTATATCCCAGGAGAATGCCCGAGATAATAACTTATAATTCTACTTAAGGAATGATGACTTAATCATCAGGACATATGGATAGCTCTCTCCTTTAGATTAAGTGTTGCCTCAACTATCTTGAGTATAAAACCATAGGTTGAGCTCTCTCATTTAAGAATAGTTATTCTAGGTTTTATGGTGTACTCCTTATATTTATTTAGGTAGCTAAGCTAAAGATTCAATTGTCTAACTTAGTTGGTTTAGTCCTATCCTTATTTCACTAATTCATGGGTATAGTCTTATTCCATTTGGTATTTGGTTATCTCACCATTCCAGGATGAAATGGTTTACCTCCTAATACTTTCGTTCAAAGGTTATCCTTTATTCTTAAATAGGTAAAGGTTGGATTAGCATGAATGGTCTCTCTCATTTGGTTATGACTTGGATAATACTCTAGGGTTCCTCTTGAAGATAATGTTGTGATCATATGGATATTTATATCCAAGGTTTGCCTCAAGGGTTTGTCATTGCTTCCCTAAATAAAATAGGACTCTCGCCTCTTTAGGTTTGATGTAAAGCTATTTGGAATAGAGAAGAATATATACTTCTTGAGTGGATCTCCTTGTCTTGTTTCCAAGATTGAAATAGAATGAATACCATGAGGTTCATGGTAGGATCAAGGATTAGTTTAAGACATGGAAAAGATAGGTCAAGAATGGTTTCTCCGTTTTATTGTTACTTGATTTGCAATTAAATTGGTGTTCATATGTTATGACAAGGATTACCATATTATAATCTTTTATAAGATCAAGCAATTGATCATTGAGTAAATTGTTGTTGTGTTGATTATTAGTTCCATTTGATCTAACCCCTTAGATCAAATCATCTCTACCCAAAACAAGGTTTTAACAAAGTCACATTGAGGTTTATAGCGCTTGACTTGATGAGCTACTTCAATTCCACCAAGATCAAGTGAAACTTCAGTTACTGTGATTGTTTTACTTTAAAGCGCGAAAATTCCCCAGATTTTCTATGCATGAATGCAATGCACACATCTGTTTTCCTCTATTTTTATAACCCCAATACCTGGGATATTACAACTTCCTGGAGCTTCATCTTGGCAGGACTATCTACATATCAATGTAGAAGTCACTAACGAGAACGTCTGCAAACAGCTGCAGACGGATCTGATTGAGCATCAGTGGACATTGGCTGGCCATGAAGACATGCCTAGAGAAATACTATCTTATTTTCATGTAGACTTTTAAAAATTTAAATGTAATAAGTATGACTTCGTTGAATTCCTTATTTTGTTGTTTCGAAACTTCATAATTGATGCAAACGCCGAAATGCGGTGGGCCGCTGGAGCCACCCCTAGGTGCAAACGGACGCGCGGACAAAAACGGTCTGTCTCGCGTCCGCCGCGCGACGCAAACGGACATTTCGGACGTCCGAAATGCGTCGCGCCGCTGGAGATGCCCTTATGCAATACAGTTCGCGGAGTCAGTAACCGGTCCAGGTCTATCATTCAGAATTTCAGAATTTCAGAGGGAGTGGAAGAAAAAGCCGCCCTTTATCCCAGGTGGTCGTCGGCATCCGGAAGGACCACCGGAGAAGACTGGAGGATCCGGTGCGGTCCAAGATCCCATAGGAGGGCGTCAACTCAAGGATCGAGGAGCACTGGGACACCGCCGCCTGCCGGTGAAGTCGCAGTTGGTGAGACATCGGTGCGCCATTAACGAGCTGGACGAAGGCGCACGATGAAGGCGACACTCGGGAGGGCATGACTTGAAGGAAGACGATGCTAGGTGGCTTCAGAGGCATACGTGCGGGAGGTGAAGGTTAACCATTGGTTGATCAAGATTGAAACAAAAAAAACCTAATTGATTTTTAGGCGAACCATCTAACCCGTTAGGTTCTACTTTAGGTTAGGTTAACCTAATCATTGTCTAAACGGGAACTTAGTCCCAACTTGAGTTGTGCCTATGAATATATGAGAGTACAGCTATGTTGAATTGTGAGTACACTTATGTTGAACTTGTGAGTACAACTACGCGATGCAATACGACTACGACAGTACGTTCGGACACGTGTTAGCACGGGAGCGCTCTGCGCTGCACCAGCCTTTGCAAAGATTAGCCTTTTGCTAGGGTACCTTTCTCTCCGGGTTAGCGTTAGCGATATGAGCTCCCAACAAACAAACACAGACGGTATATAACTGCGGCGTTTATAAAAAGAATGGGTGTTTCGTAAATTAAGACATGAGGAGACGCTAAGGTGTGTTTGGTTGGTGTCCATACTAGCCGTACCAAATATTTGGCAAGAGTTGGTTGCCAATTTTTTGTTCAAGATAATCTTTAGCTCACGTTTGGTCAATTATTTGACAAGAATCCGTGAGTGAGAAGGGTTGGCAGCCTAAATTTTAGGACGTGGCTACACAGTGCTATAGCACTGTTTAGTCTTAGACGGTGCCCCACCCAAAAATGGAAAGAAACCAGTCGGACAACTCTCGCATTCCAAAAGTAGAAAAATCTTAATCCCCACATTTCCTCCTTCACCGCGGGAGCGCCACTTCGCCTAAACATGAAATACCACACGAGCGGATACTGCTTTCTCCTTCCCCTCTCTTTCGCAAATTCAACGAAAAATAAAAAGTAGATCAAATAAGCACTAAATAAATACATCAGCCACATCCTTCTTTTTCTATAAAATACATCACTTGCCTGCTCCGTAGCTCAAATCTGGCCCCAGGAATGTAATACAAAAAGTGGAATGTAATAAATATAGTTTTTTTTTAGAAAAGTGACAAAAAAATACATCCAGATGCATAAGTCTCATCTAGAAATTGGGGAAAACATACATCCAGATGCATAAGTCTCATCTAGAAATTGGGGAAAAAATACATCCAGATGCATAAGTCTCATCTAGAAATTGGGGAAGAAATACATCCAGATGCATAGTCTGATCTAGAAATTGGGGCAAAAATACATCAAGGCTTTCATCATTTCTAGAAATTGGGGAAAAATACATCAAGGCTTTCATCATTTCTAGAAAGTAGAAAAATTACATCCTAATGCACCAGATGGAACTAAAAACCACCGCCTTGATCCAGTTGTTGCAAAAAAAAAATACATTCATATCTTACAACTCTTGTCTGTGATTCTTATCTTTTTTAGAGAATGTAAAAATAACAACTGTGGATGTATAAAAAAGAAAAAAATACATCTAAATTACCAGACTATGGCCGTGAAGAAGGGGACGGCCTTCCTGGCGGCTGCTCCGCCGCAAAGGAAGTCGGCGTCGAGCGCCGCCTCCATCACGCGCGTGCCCGGCGGACCTCGTGCGCACTGGGAAAGGGTGAGTCGCCGACGGGGGTAGAGAGGGCAGGGACGAGGCGGGCGAGTGGCCGGAGGAGGTCGGACGCGCTGAGGCCGGGCGGGCGAGTCGCCGGCGGAGGTCGGACGCGCCGGGGCCGGGCGGGCGAGTCGCCGGCGGAGGTCGAACACGCCGGGGCCGGGCGGACGAGTCGCCGGCGCAGGTCTGGCGCGCCGGGGCCGGGCGGACGAATCGCCGGCGGTTTCCGTTGGAAGCGTAGCACAGCCGTCTGCCCACCTTACGGTCCTGACTCCTGATGCTGGGAGGAGATGAGATTTCCAGATGAAGTCACTGCCTCACGGGAGAGACGAAGACTAGTGCTTTACAGCCTGGCCACGTGCGGGAGTCTCACCCACCGCCTCAGGAAGACCGTTAGATGAGGATCGGACGGGCGCGAGTAGGGAGCACCGTCTAAGACTACACAGTGCTCTGGCATTGAGAATAAGCAAGTGCGTATGGGTAGGGGCGCTTCCTCGACTATCCACGATACCCACCTCGTGCGCAGGGGTTGGGCGTTCAGGTTGCTTCTGTAATTTCTATTGGTCCACGTGTTGAAGCCATATGGTCCACCGAGAGATGGAACCTGGTCCAGTTAACACCACCCTCACAGTCGCATTAGCAACTCTACTCTCACACGCGACCTCTCCCTTCAGCCCACTCCACCATCATCTTCCTCTCCCAATGGATGGGTCGCTGCAGCTGCTCCATCTCCTCCCAGCGCAGCGGCGATACTGCCGTCCCACCCCTGGTGCCTCCTCTCACTCCTCCACCGATCCCCACCCTCTCAGTCCCGGATCCTCTATCCCGGACTCACGAGCCCTTTTCCACCCTCACCCAAGATTCAACTAGGTTGTATCGACCAGGAAAGACGGCGAGGGTCGAGGCCATTAGCGCTGGACTTCTGGCGGCGTCACCGACGGGCCAGAGGACTCCTGACGATGGGGACTAGAACACCACCGCTGTAGGTAATTATATTCCCTCTTATTCATGTTTATCATTTCCTTCCTTTTGCCCATGGAACCAATTTTTAATTGGTTGAATTTGTTGTTCCTCCCAAATGTTTCATCCAAAACTAATCGACTGCCCCAATTTCTATTATTTATGTTGTCAAATTTACTCATATGGTATAGAGCGGCTTTATTTGGTCGCAGATGCTACGAATTCTTACTTCGATGGCTGTTTTGGGTATTTATGAATCAAATTATTTGCCCTTACGGAATGAACCTGCAGATGCCATGCCATACTTGCAAAGGTGCAGACGGATAGGAAGCTTTCCATGTTCAGTCTATGGAAATGGAGCCAGAAGAGAAAAAGGTATACAAAAAAAGCTGGTGCATACTGGAGCACTAAACTGAATGCAAAAGTTATTCCTCTCCTACATGTTTGTGACATCGTTACTCTTATGCTTGCAGGACCAACATAAGGTTTCATGCATCATGTCATGCGGCAACATTGAGAAGGCCAAATTCAAGGGGAACCTGCAAACGCAGCAGGTCTTGCCTCTAAACCTATTTGTCATTTATTCAAAGATCCCTTAAATTATTGACCGTCTTATTAATTTTAGATGTGACCCCTTAGTTTAAAAAACACTTTCAAATGGATGTGTAGCATCCCTTATTTATTTTTAATGTGGGTTTGGTGTTTACGATGCTAAGTAGAGCTCTATTCTTGATGCTTAGTTTGTGGGATTGAAAACAAAACTTCTCCGACCCATCTTGCTTCCTGTACCTGTTTGCAGCTATTGGTTTGTTCTTTTTGTAGAAGGATAGAGAGAAGATTGGTGGAATCGTTGTTGTATTGCTTGGGCCTCATGGGCAATATATATGAGTACAATGATCTACTTAAGTACAAGGCAAGGTAGAATAGAATCCTACACTATCTATTGTTTCCTAAATAATCACGATACTCAACATCCCCCCGCAGTCACAACGTAGCGACGTAGACGATGAGACTGGAGAAGAATCCGAAGGCGGAGCCAATGGACATCCCCACCACGGTCGTAACGGTCGACACATCGCGGATGTTGTGGCTGGAGTGGAAGCCGGCGAGGTTGCTCAAGCAAGGTGGTAGCCCTTTGTGCCGAGGTCGAGGTAGCCGAGAGCGTAGGGTGGTGTAGCCGTGGTCGAGGTAGCCGTGCGAGAGATGACGAGGTCGATGTCGAGTCGGGGTGGCCGGTGTCGAGTTGGTCGCCGTGGAGCCGCGGGTGCAAGGAGGCACCAAGTTAGACGTAGGCGCAGTGGTGTTGAGGTAGTGGTGCGCCGGGAAGAAGACGGTGTTGACGGGGCGTCGCGCCGGGTTTGCCGGACCCGGGGACACGTCGTAGACGAAGGCACGCATCAGTGTTGCCAGCACTGGGCATGCGTAGACGGACGAAGTCGATGTTGACGAGGCGTCGCGCCGGGTTTGCCGGGCCCGGGGACACGTCGTGGACGAAGGCACGCGTCGGTGTTGCCAGCACCGGGCATGCGTAGAGAAGGACTCGACGACGATTGCGGCGCCATCCGGCATGGGGTAGAAGGTGCCGAGGCCAACATCCGCGGTGGTCGGAGTAGATGAAGAGGTGGACGGAGATGGAGCGGCGGCGCACGAGGAGGAGCGCGCGGCGGCCGGGGTGCGGCGCAGCCGCGGGGTAGGGCAGCGGCGCGGTAGCGGCGGCGTGGGCGGCGGCTGCGGCGGCGGCGCTGGAGGCGGCCGCGGCGGGGACGACGACCCGTGGCGGCAGCTAGGGTTAGGGCGCGGCGGCGATGCTCGAGCAGGCGAAGAACCCGACAGCCTGACGAAGACCATGCGCGGACGGTGGGTTCCTGCGCCTAGGGAGGCGGCGCAACGCATACCACGAAGACGTCAACGCGCGGGGGCGGCATAGTGGACCACGTGCCGCGGCGCTACGGCTCGAAGGAGCGACGCAGCGGCGACGCGCATGTCGGGGCGACGGCGGGGAAGACCTCGGGGCGGCGGCGTGGACAGCGCGCCGCGGCGCTACGGCCCGTAGGGGCGACGCAGCGGCAACACGCATGTCGGGGCAGCCGCGGGAACGGCCTCGGGCGGCGGCGTGGACAGCGCGCCGCGGCGCGACGGCCCGTAGGGCGACGCAGCGGCGGTGCAGCGGGTCGATGCAGCCGCGGCGAGGACCACGGGCGGCGGCGCTGCGGCCCGACGGGCGACGCAGCGGCAGCCCGATGCTCGATCGGCAGAGGGCGCGCCGAACTATGACCCTCTTCATGGGACCCGCGAAGGCGCGCGCGGTCGACGGCCAGGTCGGTCGTGCGGCGTAGATGAGGCGGATCGCGGCGGCGAGCGGGTGATCAAGCCGATCGCGCGCGAGGTCGAGGACGCCGCTCGGTGGATGCGGGGTGGCGACGAAGTCCGAGATGAGGCCGACGAGGACGGACGGCAGAGCGGCCGTACATGCGCGGCGTAGATCGACGGGCGGGCCGACGTGCGTGGGGCGCCTATGATTGGCCGCCGCATGGCGCGAGGCCGCCGGGATGGGGCGTTGCGGGTGTCCCGTTCGGAGCGAGGCGGTGACGGCGAGGCATAGGGCGACGGGCGAGGCGATGTGCGGACGGCGATTGGCCCTAACGGGCCGCCATGGTGCGCGTGGCCACCGTGTCGGAGTAGAGGCCGGCCGGGCGCGCCGAGGTCGAAGTAGAGGCGCGCGAGGGTCGATGGCGGCGACGGGCGACGCAACCCGATCCGTAGATCGGAAAACCAAAAGTAAACGCCGATCAAAGCGACCGGCGGAGAGAGAAAAACCCGCATCAAGTGATCGGGAAAAAGACTGTCTAGGGCAGCCGATCAACCGGACCGGCGGACGAACCCTAGGTACGGGCGGCGCGGCCCCGGTGGCGATCATGGAGATCGGCCGTCCCGGGGGCGGCGCGGTGCGGAAGCGGTCGGCGGCTAGGGTTTTGATCGAGTTTAGGCTGATACCATGTAGAAGGATAGAGAGAAGATTGGTGGAATCGTTGTTGTATTGCTTGGGCCTCATGGGCAATATATATGAGTACAATGATCTACTTGGAGTACAAGGCAAGGTAGAATAGA
Organism: Lolium rigidum; assembly: GCF_022539505.1. Taxonomy (NCBI): domain Eukaryota; kingdom Viridiplantae; phylum Streptophyta; class Magnoliopsida; order Poales; family Poaceae; genus Lolium; species Lolium rigidum. The sequence continues at coordinate 116,303,002 of NC_061512.1, forward strand.
ATCCTACACTATCTATTGTTTCCTAAATAATCACGATACTCAACACTTTTTAACCTTTATTTGTATCCAAACATATATTATTTGACTCCTCTCACTATTTAGCATTGATTTACATTGGAGTAAGAAAGGGACAAATGGTCACTGGCACCCTTTTCTGCCATGTGGATCCCATGTGTTTTATTACATTGATTTCACTAATATTATGCATATTCCGTTGCTTTTGTTGTATAATGCCTTATCCTAAGTTGATTTTACTGTAGGTTCGTAAAATGCAAGGTACCTGGTTGCAAAATTCAGGTGCTATGGGGTTGCAACGAAGTTGCTGCTATTTTGATTTCATTTTTAATTATGGTTAGGGTAAATGTGTGATTACCCTTTTTAACCAAAGGACAAAAGTTTCAGGCTTGCGTATCAATAATTTTGGACCCCCCCACAAGGTGTTCATGATTTTCTGGTTTCCCATGATGAGCTTGAAACATCAAACTGAATGTCTCCCATGTGTTTCGGAAAAAAATACCATAGTTAATCTATATTACGTACGTGCAGATTTTTCTTTTGATATGTTTTATTTAGCATTGAACAGCTTTCATTTTTGGCCTAATTTTCTGCCTTTTTTGTGTGGTTTTGAACAGATTTATGTGATGGACAATGATCATGTAACATGACTTATGTCCTGGCTGGTGGTGGAAGTAGTGTCAGGCAAGGTCGTTCATCCTTTTATACATGATATGTATGATACCAATGTATATGAGATTAGCCGGTTTAATTTTGTGCAAAAGTGGATATTCTTTACCGTTGAAACTGAAGATTTGGGCAATATAAAAATGAGGATACTTCGCCAAAATGGTCTTTCTGCATTTCTTCATTTACTTATGAAATTGATATGTTGGCTTGCTCTGGTTACCCTCCAGGTTGCAGTAACGAAGAGGCATACATGCTCACAAGAATGAGGTGAGTATTTTGAAACTGTAATTTGAACAAATCATTGTATTTCTTGGGATGATACTTTTTTGTAGGGAGGGTCGTTAAATCCTACTAAGTAGACATTTCTTTTATAATAATGTATATATTTGTTAAACAGTACAGTACAGTTCTACCCAAAGAATAATCCATGATTCCATTGCGTCATTCATGGCTTGGCTTCTTAATATGAATAATTTCATATTTTCTGTAGTGCCCAATGATGTTACTTGTTTAAGGTCAAATTTAGATCCAAAACTTGGTCAATGCAAGCCAAAGAACTTTGCTTGCTTCTGTGGACCTTGGCAGACTTCATCACGTTATGTAAGATGTCTCTGTTTTGCAAAAGTCTTCTCGTGTCATATTTCACGCACTCACAACCCATGTATGTTCCTTTTTGTGTCCTCCCTGCCATAGTATGCTTGTGAAACCAGTACAAAGCTTGGTATGTAACCTCCCTGAAACACATGGTCGTGGAAATTAAAAAGAGGGACATTTGCAAACAAGAAATTGTTAGCTGCGAATTTTATTGGAGCAACGAAAGAAGAAATTATGCAGTGTTCAACTTTTTTTAGTATATTCTTGTGTCAGGTGCCTCTGGTCAGCCAAATTTAGATGGTTGGTGGCTTGGTGCCGAGTCTTAAATGTATTCTAAGATTTTCATGATGCTGATCATTGACTCTTTTTTCCATGCCATTCTTTGTACTTTGTGACATGATAATTGAGTCTTTTTTTTTTCCATTTTATGGTTCTCATGGCTGGTTGCTACAAGATTTAGGAATATGTATGTGTATGGTTCTTGTCATCTTGTTTATTTTCGAAAGTAGTCATCTTAGTTATTAGTTTACTTCTGGTCTACAAATTTTCTCTGATCATCCAAAGATATGATGACTATTGCTTATGAAAATAAATAATAAAATCAAGATGCATGGTGAACAGGTGTAAATTAGTATGTTCATCTCCACCCATTCGGTTCTTCTTGAAGCAATCCAGGGAAGAAGCTGGGATGGTTGGAAATTTTGTTGCTGAATGGTTTAATCACAAACTTAGTTCGAATCAAGGTTTCTATCTTGCATTTCCTTTACCAGATTAGCTCCCAGACTTTTTATTTCTATTGATAAGTCACTAGGCATGTGCAAGACGATTGCTACGATTTGATTATTTCGTCCCATGCTTATAGAAATGTATGTTGTTTCAACATCACATCTAGATAGTATCATATCTAGCATATTTTTGCCTTGTGTTAGTCATGTTTCTACATTCAAATAAAGAAATATTGTTCAGCTGAAACATAAAGGAAATAAATAATCAGATTGAACCTGTCCTTGGTTGGCTGTATTTGTGGTCGGTGCCATGGTTGTCCAACAAGCTCATGTATTTGCTTAGTTTCCTGCTAACATTTGACCCTCAATTGTGGATATTATCTTCTCTATCTGCCAATGTAATTGGTCACCGTGTGTCAGTTTTTATGCACTGTTTGTTGATAATTGCTTTGTTTGACAATATGTATATCTTGGAAAGTACGTACCACTTGATATTTACTTGTCTGGTATGATGTAGGGACTATTTGATTCAGTGGAATTTTCAATGAGTTTCTGTCAGCACCTGCTTGTAGTTCAGGCTACTGCTGCAACCACCCTGATAAAAAAAATCTTTTTTTTACTATGGAGTTATTTAAGAATCCCATAAACAATATTCATAATGTGCTTGCTGGCAGTAAACTTGTTAGGGCCACATATGTATTTTGTCCAATAGGAAATTGGTAATCCATTATCTGCTTCATTCTTTTTTGTTCTTACATTCTCTTGTAGGTTCACGATTGTCGCAGAGGCTGCCCGCTCTTCAATCGTAGGCTATGATGACATGCATGCCCTCACGGCTCAATACATGCAGTTCATGAAAGGTATACAACAAATATCTTGTACTTATTTTACCCTTAGAAAAATGTCATGTACTTGTTTCTTTCTGATTTCCTTTTTCACTTACGTCTGTCTCTACGTTCACAGACCAGCTCTTTCATTGGATTACAGACAAATCTCGATTCACAGTCCATGACACTTCTATAGTTCTATGGAGAAATAACTGAGGAGCTGCTCTTATTTGTGATGGCTGACAGGAAACCTTCTGTTGTTCTAGCTTCCTTGCTTCTTTCAGAATCAGCTGCTGGCCTCAGTTTGCTGTGTGGGCGCCTTTTGTTAGTGTACACCATTAGCTCGATCTGTGCGAAATAGTTATGGAATCGTTTCAACCTTGTATCTATGTTGTCTTTCCGTCAAGAAAAAATCAAATGTACTTGTTGTTTTCTGGCAGGCATTGCTGTAAATTAATTTTTTCAAGTTACAGATATTGGAAATCAATCAGGAACCAAGTGCAACCTCAATCTCAGTTATTGGTGAGGGAGGACAAACATGTTAATTTGAGATTGTTGGTGTCCAGATGGCTTCAATTTACTGAAACTGGATGGAAACATTTAAGTTGTTGATTACTTGATTGGACTGCACCTCACCGGTGAGGAGGCGCCCCATGGGGCGCCCCAACCACTAGTTAATTAGAATTTGGGTAAATTTTAACTATAAACCAACAACTATCAAAACTGAATGGACAACCGATATTTTGGCGGGACTACTTGGAGAACCAAAACCCTAAATCCGCGGAGCTGGGCTGGAACGCGCGGACGACCGACCTTGGGCTGCTTGGTCGACGAAATCTGCAGCATCCTACAACTCGTCAAGGCGACGTCCAGCGGTTGCCATGACCATCTTTGGACTCGCCAAGCTCTCCAGCCAGACCTCGTCGCGGACGGTTGCATACGCGTCATCGTTGCGGTGCCACGTCCAAACGGCGCTCGTCTCGTTGACGATCCTCAGCCGCCCGTGCCCGAAGCTCGCCTCCTGGAACACCGACAGGTGCGCCGCCTCGTGATCCTTGATGAACCTTCAACAAATTAACAAGAACACGTAAATCACTGCGAAATCTGAAGGAAAGGAAAATGGATCAACAACAGTTAGATCGAGTGCGTACTTGAGGGCAAGACCTTCCCTGTTGCCACCGTCGCCAATGGTGATGTACATCGGGCCCCGGCTGTCGGCCTCGTTGTCATAGACCCTCGTCTAGTTCAATTCAACAAGGAAAACATTTTGATCACCAAAACCGTAGTTGATTAACGGAGCAAAAACATAAGAGCACTAGTCTAAGATGATCAATGGCCAGAGGCTTACGAATCGCTCGTAGGCGTGGACGTGTCCGGAGAAGACGACGTCGACGCGGGCCTCGTAGAGGAGACTCTCCATGGCGGCGCGCATCGCCTCGCCCTCGCCCTGGTGCGCCTGGTTGGTGTTGTACCACGGCGCGTGCAGCAGCACGATCAGCCACGGCGTCCTCCGGCGGTCCACGCCGGCGAGGTCCCGCTCCAGCCACGCGTGCTGCTCCGACCCTTCCTCGAAATCCACGTAGGAGCCCAGCATCACGACGTGCGCCGCGCCGCCCGCCGCGTCGAAGGAGTAGTAGAGGTTGGAGCGCGAGCCGCTCTCCTCGTACGGCATGCGCCACCGCGCGTTGTAGGCGACGAACGGCGCGAACTCCACCACGGGGAGCGCCTCGACCTCGTGGTTACCCTCCGTCACCATCCATGGCCGTGCGCTCGCCAGCGGCTGCACGAGCCGCCCGAACGAGTCCCACAGCGGCTGCTGCGTGTCCGCGTACGACAGGTCCCCCGGAAGCAGCAGCATGTCGTAGTCGGCGCCGCCGATGTGCGATAGAGTGGATGCCGTCCACTCGGTCTGCCCGAGGTCGCCGATGACGACGAGCTCGATGGGCAGAGACGCCGGAGGTGTCCGGAGGGTGAACTCGTCGCCGGCCTTGCCGCACCGGTAGTGGTAGGTCGTGCTGGGCTCGAGAGGGCCGATCGTCACGTGGTGGATCGCGCCGGACTTGTATAAGAAGTAGCGGTACGTCGCGTTGTCGCCTGATGCCGACGCCGTGTAGTTCCCCCGAGATTTGCCGTACTCCACCACCGACGGCGCGTTCCGGTCGTCCGTCACCCATGAAATCCTCATCTTGTTTGTTCCCACAACTGAAATATGCACCTGAAATTTGCCAGTTCAAAATGTGAATTGGTGCGTATATCGTGAAGATCAAACACAGTTGCTAAAAAGTGCCCAATAATTGCACGTTTCTAAACCCAAAATGGCAAAACAAATGTTTATGAGCAATTTCACGCTCCAAACTGTGCATACAATCTATACTTCATTCCAAAATAATCAAAGCTCAAATTTTGTCCTACGACAAACTATTTTAAGTCTGACCAAATTTGTAAAAAATATCTACATCTAAAACAGCGACTCTTTTTTTACTACATTCATCATACAATGAATTTTCATATCATATAAATTTGATGTTGTAAATGTTGACATGTTTTTCTATAAACTTTGTCAAACTTAAATTAGTAGAAAAAACTAGAATTTCAATTAGTTTGAAATGAATGGAGTAAATGCATATCCTTTCCTAAAAAAATATCTAAGTGCATATTTCTGAACCAAAAACTAGCACTAGAAATATTGCAGTCTCATATTTCATAATGTCTAACTACTTGATTGCAAATTTCTAAGCAGAAAACTGCACGCACAAAATTTGCAACTAGAATTTTAAACCCAAAAATGCAAAAAAAAACTCTGAAAAGTATAAGTAGAAAAATAAGCAGTCGAAACTATTGCAACTAAAAAAGAAAATACTGCTCGAATCTGTGTGCAATATCTATGCCTTGCGTTTAGAACCCTATCACAAGATTATGTACAAAACTTGAGCTTATAAAATAGAAAATATTTAAACAGAAAAACCCGAGCTTTATCAAAACGTCGAGAAAGGGTGAAATATAAATGCACAATTATGAAAAAATTTGGGTTACATACACCAAGAAGGTATCTACGAAAGCTAACCATTTCCCTACCGCTCCTAGCCAATTTCTTCTGGTTATAGTTGGTACAATTGACATGTAGGTGTTTAAGTACTACCTGTCATTCTCTATTAATTTGGACCCGGTTGGTGCATATAATTTGATATGGTATTAAAGGTAAGAAATCTATATTGCAAAACCCCAAACAATGCACTATTAGTAAATATAGTCGGCATCTAAGACATGGTGGAAACTAGAATCATGAAGAATGTTAAAGCATTTTACCATATTTTTTTCATCAGTTCAGACTTTGGGTGAACTGATTGGTGCAATCATCAGTTCGAAACTTTTGTTGCAGTTATCTTTTACTGTTCCAGATAAGCTTTTATCATAGTATTTCACAATTACATTAAGCTTGGCCACGAAATTTGCATTGACATGTAAATCACACTCTCTACATCCGTTAACTTATATGCTCTCTTTTTCCCCCAAAATTCCTATCTTCTATTCCCTCAGTTTGGAAATAAATGTCACAAATTTGACTAGACTCGCATGTATCTAGACATGTTTTACTATGTATATAATGTGAATCTAGATAAGGCGCCTCTAGATAAATCTACAACAGTTATCCGGAACGGAGGAAGGACATGACATTTCGCCTTGCAAAGAAGCCACTACTTATCATATTGACGATGTCAGCGTCTTTGTTTTTATGTAAGGACTCCAAATCTCAGAGCTAACTGGAATATCAGAAAGAGTAGCTACAACTAATCTCATTGCTATCCACTGTCTGCGTAGTAGTTAAACACTGAAGTTTATCTTAGTACAAAACCAAAACGCTGAGCGGATAGAACAGAGTTATATCAAACGAAGAGAGCTTGCTGCCACTGAATTTTGTCGAGAAAAACTTGAGACTCAGAATTCGGCATTCTTAATTACCTGCTGGGGATGATCGGCCGGCTTGTCGTGCGCCGTCAGTACCAGCGGGCTCGGCGGCGGCCGGACGTACTCGTCGGCGCGCGCGCAGAAGAACGCCAGCGACGTGATCCCCTGCACGAGCACCCTCCACGAGTGCGCCATGGCTCCCACCATCAAGTCCCCGGCGACCGTGCCGGTGACGCTGCGCCCGAGCGCCGCCTGGTTCATGCACCGGAGAGACCGCTCGTTCGCCGCCGCGAAGAGGACCCTGGCCACGGCGAGGACGCTTCCGACCGGGACGCCCACCGCAATGTGGCAACAAATACGGATCAGCGCGATGACGCGGCGGAACGCGACGCACATGAGCAGTAGCGCGCGGAGGAGAAAGGCAATTGTATGCTTCTTACGCGTGCCGACGCGAGGGAAGGAGGAGGTCGGCACGGCCGTCGCCATCGCCGTCGACGGCCTTGGCTTTAAGAAGCACGGGACCTGGTAGGGTACACGTAAACGCGCGCCATTAAGTTAATGTAAGTTTTAAGAGACGAAGACTTTATTGCAGTGCGTATTATGTCGCAGGTATCCGGAGGGAGTATATCCTGTTTCTGGAGAGAGATGCCATGGGCGGTTGCCGTACCTGACATGTGCCGTGGGCGGACACGGCGGCTGGGGTCGCCGGAGAGGGGATGCGCGCTCGTGGTGGTGGTGGTGGTGGTGGTGGTGGCGGTGTGGTGGTGGAAGGGGAGGAAGGGAGGGGATAGGTAGGTTGAGGCTAGCATTGCTGCAAGTTTTTACCGCAGCTTCTCTCTTCTTCATCCTTTCTGCTTTCTTCCGAGCCTCCCTGGCAACAAATGTCACTGTCTGAATGGGAGCTGGAAGCAACACGTCAGCTGCTGAATGGGATGCGTTGGAGGTTGATGGCTTATGAGGACCGGGGAATATTACTACTCCGTACTAGATGCGGCTTGATTGAGAGGCTTAAAATCGCATAAAAGGGCAGACTCGCTCGACAAGAGGTGGATCATGGACATCAAATGGCAGCTGTCAGTTCAGCAATTGCTCAATTCTGCATGCTTTGGGAGAAGGTTAATCAATCCATCAAAAGAGCATCTCTTAACAAAGCGCAAAAAAACACGAACTGAAAAAGTGAAAAAGTGAAGTTCAGTCTCCTGAAAAACTAGTTTCGAGCGAATTTTCACGGAGAATTGTTCATCGCAATACAAGTTCGACGATGAAATTCATAGTCATACATACATAATTTACATACGCATCGCAAAATAAAGATCATAATGTAGTAGTCCTCCGCTGCGGGACCCTAACGATGAACAAAATTCGGCCCCGGCATACTTACATGGGCCTCTAGGCGCGGCGGAGGACGGGACAGCCGACGACCGCGAGGTGGAGGACAGCGAGGCGGAGGGCAGTGGAGGAGGACGCGGCCTACTCGGCGTCGAGGTCCATGATCTGCTGCTTGACGCGGCGGACGCGGGCCTCCCTCTGCGACTCCTTGTACAGGCGCACCTGCCGGACGGCCTCCTTCTCCTCGCGGCGGAACCACGCGCGCGCCTCCACCTCGGATATGACAGCGAACTGCTGGATCGCCGTCGCCTCCTCCTCGTGGTTGAGGATGAAGTCACTGCTATTGAATAGGCCGCGCAGCGCCTCCTCCTCCTCCTCCTCCTCCTCCCTGTTGTCGTCGACGGGCGGCGCCAGGGAATGACATGATCCTCCGGAGGAAGAGCCCTCGCCACTATTGGACTAGCGAGCGAGCTTCCCCGAATGCGTGAGCCCCCAGTTGGTCAACCGCCAAGCGCTCTCCTTCCACGCGCCCTCGAAGCGGCTCCACTTCATCCCCTCTGCCTCCGAGCAGAAGACTGGGCGGCGCGGCGGCAAGTTTGCGTCGCCAATCCGACTGCCTCCCATCCCGGAGCTGCCGCCGCAAGCCATGCGGTGGTGGTCGCGGATGCGCGAATGCGGCGGCGGATGAGCGCGGATTGTTCGTCGGAGTAGGGCGGCGGAAGCAGCGGAGGGGATGATGAGGACATCCCATCTCTTGATACAACCGCTGTACCTACAGCCACACAAATACAAGGACCAATCACTCGAGCTCGTGCCAAACAACTTAACTATCAGGTACTTTCGTTTCTTGGAACTATTCCTCACATACATGAGAATATGATGCTGCCTAAATCAGATATGTTTGTTACTCTTAGGAATGATGGACCAAGCGTGGATGAGGAGGACAAGCATTGAAGCATGATCACACATGGAGGAGATGGCAGCAAGCATTTGAGGATTGAAGATGACGCCGCAAGTGGAGATTTCAGAACTTTGAAGCCACCATAAGAAGAGATGAAGACATGGACGAAATATAGAGTTTCCACTTCATAATTTTGTCCATAACATGTTATGGTGCTGTGTCACCTTTAGTTTTGGACCAGGCCCATGTTATTTTCGCAGGAATTAAGTCAACCACTTTTTAGAGTCCGTATTGAAGGGGGAAAGGCCTTCTAGGGTTTGGTTCGGCCACCATATGTATGGCTGGCCGAAACCCCACCTTTTCCTCCTTTAAATACCCCTATAGCCGTCACGTTTAGACTGGGATTTTGATTAGATTAAAAGTTAGCCATCGCTGCAACTCTCGTGCACTTCTTTTGAGGCCAACGCCCAGAACAAAACCGACTATTCGGAATCCCACCTTTTCAATAAAGCTTTCATCTTTCATCCACAATATTCTGATTGCAATATTAGTTCTTACTTGTTCTCGATTTCAGGTAGGAATTAAGACCCTCGCTGGTCAGGCTGATCGCGCATCCGCAAGATCAGTAACTCCCGGAGATTGTCCTAGCGATTGCATTGGCGCACGAGCTTTGCACGTGTAGTCGGATCGTCAAGCACGAACTCCACCAACAAATCGATCTATCCTCGTCTCATCGAAATATCGGCCACCTTTGCCCTATCAAGTGGTATCAGATTTCAGGTTGCTCGGTGAGATTTTACTGTTTTCCTAGTGTAGATTGCATCTGCCATCATACCCATAAACCACGAAAAAGCCAAAAAAATACGGTTAGGGTTTAGATCATATCGTCCCATAAACCCCCTTCCACGCCTTGCATTGTCTTTTCAGTTTTGCATAGTTGAATTTGTGTCTGCATCTTCGTGTCGAGTTGCTGGTCTTAGCGTCTAGTTCCTTTAGAGTTTCGAGTTCTGGTCATATTAGTCACGCCGCCGCCCACTCGCACCATACGCAGATCACCGTCATATACACCCACCATATACTTCCGCCATTGCCAGATACATCCACCATCTACTTCCGCCACTTCCATATATACCCACCATATACACCCACCAGATCGTTTCCGCCACAGACATATACATCCGCCATATACCTTGTGTCCTACCGCGACACGGATTCGTGCTGTTTCTCTGCCGCGACAGAGTCCGTGTAGAATTGGGTTTTATTGATTTTCCTACTTAGCTGTTACCTTCTAATATCATCTTGTGCTGTAGAAAAATTTCCGTGAGATAAGTTTCGGCTGCCAGTAAAGAATTGGAAGGAGCAAAAAAAAAGTCTGGAAACACTTCCGAAATTTTTTCTGGCTACATTGGTTTTTCACTTTGGCGATCACTTTTCGCCACTGGCCGTTATAGCGACATTTTTTTGGCGCCTGCGCGCTTTCCGGAGCACCTCCGAAATTTCGACAAATTTTTTTTCTGAGGCTATACTGTTTTTAGACCTTGGGGATCAGTTTGAGACACTTGCCATCATAGTGATTTTTCGCACCTCGCGTCGCCACCTCATCGCCACCTCATCGCTGCTAGTTGCTTGTGTGCCGCTGAAAGGACACGGATGTCGCCTAGAGGGGGGGGGTGAATAGGCGATTTAAAACTTTTACGAGATGGGCTTAACAAATGCGGAATAAAACTAGCGTTTACTTTGTCAAGCCCAAAGCCTATATACTATTGTTCACCTATGTGCACCAACAACTTATTCTAAGCAATGGTTCACCTATGTGCACCAACAACTTATTATAAGCAATAAG
>NC_061512.1:116313910-116376564 GCF_022539505.1 Lolium rigidum
TTCCTTCACTTAGAGAAACTCATGCCCACTACGCCATGTTCTTCCGAGCCTACTTCGTCACCGATATCGCTGGAAGACGGCACCGAAGACGCTAATGGCAGGATGACACCTACCGGCACGTTGTCAGCCAGTATGCCCGCGACGCCGACGGCGCGACGACGCCGACAGACGCCGTTACGTCGAACATGACGGCGCATTCGCCCTTCGCATTCAGGCTTGTACCGCCAGAATACGCCGCCACATGACGAAACACACATTACGTTTTCCTTCACATCGCAGCCGCGATCTTCGACGGCGCTAACAGACGCCCCCTCACCTATCACGCCGCCAGTTCAAAGGATAATACTATCTTTCGCTTCCTTCCTGCCCATGCCACGCTGGCCGTTACCGCAACTGGTAACAGAAATGTCGCGCCGCCATTTCTTCCACAGTGTTCTTCCTTCATCTTCTTTCCGATTTCTTCTTCCCTTCTTCGACAGTTACGAGCGTCTGTTTCGTCGCCGTCAAGAAATCGACAATGTCGATCAGTTACCATTAGGTCTGCGCGACCGCCGCTCTGACAACGCCGCCCATCAAATATCCGGCCACAGTTTGCTTATACTTCTTTTTCGCCGACGATGCAATAAGATTTCGATTCAACGCTTTTCACAGACCGATTCGTAATTACTACGACGGGAAGGGCTCGCCAGCTGGCCCGCTACAAGGTCAAGTCGCCTACTCGCTTCAGTACGCTAAGCTTCAATCGCCGCTAAAATCGAATTATTTTTTAGATAAATTGCAACGATGCTGTTTAAAATTGAATGGGTCACTCTTTGGCTAAATTTTATATTTGGAAAGTCGGAGTTTTCTCTACACAATTACTGACTAGCCTGTTATTCAATGCATTAGCAGCTAAAAATAAACAAGTTGATGTGTGATCCCTTTCACTAGAATACCACAAAATCAATCAAAACAGATATGAAGCAACCTAATATCATTATTTGATCGACTACTGTTTATGGTCAGTCGGTGCGGTCACCGATCATGCCCTAAGTTTGGCAGTGGATAATATGGTTAGTTTAAATAGTTGATATTGTCCAGCCAAGGTTCATGAAGTTTTGCTAACGAGATTAACGCTGCAACAAAATTTCTGGTCACAACGACGCGATTAAGATGGCCCAGAAGATCAGAGTTAACTTAGTAAGTATCGAAGTCTCACTTCGAAAGAGACTCAAAGCCTGGCTACAGGTTTGCCGCCGCGGTAGACGCTTGTCACAGCCGCCAGCGATCACGATGCCAATATTACGCAGACGATTGACGTCATTGTTGACGAAGATCGACGCCCACTGCCTAAATGGGCAAATGATAGTAGTTTATGACGGCTGCGCGTGGTGGTGAGTCCGGGCGGAGCTGGCTAAGCGCAAGGATGTGGCGAGGAGAGATCGCTTAGGTTTGGGGAGAGAGAGGTTGGGCGCCGCTCATGCGGTTATGTCGAGCCTGGAGTATTAAATGCCCTCATTATATAGGTGGAGTTCCAAGAGCTGTCCAAGTCTTCGAATACATCTCAACACTGTCCTCCCATATGTGGAAACCTATCAGAGGAGTCCTACAAGGTGGACTCCCACCTTCTGAGGTGGTCAGTCGGCCACTTGGGAGAAACCAATCTTTGATTCCCTTCCCCATTAGGCTGGCTGGCCACGGTGGGAGTCCTCCTGTGACTTACTTTCCATGGTGATCGACTTTTCTAGAACCTTCTAGAACCGCCATAAATGTGTACCGATCATTTCAAACTTGGAATATGACTTCATATATGGTCTATTCGCCGAGATCGGTTCCTCATGATGTCTCGATCTCATTCGATCCTCAACAAATATTTAATCATCTTCCATAATCCGTCTACCATTCATCAACTACTTTGCGCAAACGCATTGATGGTTGAGAAATATTCGACTCAATACCAATACGATCGAGACCATACGGCCTCACATATTCAACGACAAATTTAGTGATCAGAACTCATTTCATTTATTATTCTCTTTGTCACGCTGATATTTGTTTCGTCCAGGTTGATCTTCGTATCGTTTCCATACCTGTTCAACCTTCGCCTTCGTTAAGTATTTGTATTGGTATCGGTATGCGGTTCTTTATGAACTTGCCCGAGATGTTGGCAGCATTAGACTATTCCATCGGTAGGCCCGAGTATCTAAACCACGGGATGTCAAACTCATCGCTAAACATATGCTCAATCATACTTCTCCTCGATACTAATCCCACCTTTATAAATACTATTTACGCAGCTGGCGTTTGATGTATCAAAGTATCTTTCCCCGGGAGATAAAGGATTTCACATCTCATGATCATAGCGACTCAGGGTGTCATGGCCGGGGCCGAGAAAATAATCACGACGAGATCTTACGCTTACTGCGTGTTCATTTACAATAGTTCATACAATGACATAACCTCGTTATTAATAACATCCAGTGCCATGACATAGCCAATCGATTCATCTGACAACATCGTTGGTTAAGTAGGCATATTAGGACTCTATTTGAGTTTGTTCATCGCCGACGTAATAATCGCTCGTCAATATAGCATGATATATAAACATTTGTCATAAACACAAAAGATATAATAATAACCACTTTTACGCCTTCTAAAGTACAGTCTTGTCAGTCTTCCACTTTACCTCGTGAGCCAATAACTAGTTTACATTTCCGTAAAGATATCTGTCGCCGTCTATGGCTTATCATGTATTGCCACGGGTTAGTGTTTTTGTCAACGATCGAGCACGCCGCAACGCAGGTGTTTTGTGGAAATTCATTTGCGCTTCACGCCATCACTCATTTCCGCCGAGTCTAAGATAGATGTTGTAGCTCTCAGACGTACTGGGCTTGTTAAACCGAGTGTATCACTTACTATTGTCACACAATGGCCAGCACAGCCTCACACTGCCGAGGACCAGGTCAATCAAAGAATCTTCTGACATCCTTGTCATCGTCAAAACAATGACATACGCCTTCTTCGTAGAATTGGCAATAATATTGCAATCCTCTCAATCTAAGATAGACACTTAGTTCGCAGTTACCTTAAAACAACGACTTAGTCTCACTTGAGATTGAAATTATATTTATATGTGACAAAATTGATATCGCTGTAACAGCCCTACAGCCGATTTGTTCGTCATTCTCGCTACAAACTACATATATCCTATAGTCTATCTAGTACTCATAGATATTCTGTCCTATATCGTCGCCCAACGATCATCATATGAATCAATCCATATGCCATAACACTTTCATAGCACATGACACTCGACAGTACATATTATCGCGGATCTATATCACCATGTAGCTTTACCATTGAGTAAAGTCGCATACACTCAAGTCTTGTTAAAATCCTTCACATGACAAGAACATTTTCTCAATATTTACATATTGAACTACTTCAATATCTATTCTATGTACTTTGATCTAAGATTATGCTTCACTCCAGCCTCATGCATCTTGACATCTACATACTCTCAAATTCGATATTCTTTCATTGAAATTAATTCTCAATGAAACCTTTAATCAAGAGTAATTACATATTTATAATACTTTATGTAGGTGACATATAGTTGGTTATAAATGATGTAATTATATACTTGATTAAAAGGTTTCATTGAGAAATTAATTTCAATGAAAGAATATGGATCGAAACATATTTAGTGTCAAGATCTATGAAGATAGATTGAAACACATAATAAGTTTAAGTCAAAGTACATAGAATAGATATTGAAGTAGTTCAATATATAAATATTAAGAAAATGTTCTTGTTATGTTAAGTTTTAACAAGACTTGAATGTATCTGACACTCAATGAGTAAAAACACATGAGTGATTATAGATCACGAATAATATGTACACAATCAGATGTCATGTGCTATAAAGTGTTATGAGCATATATCGAATGATTCATATGATGATCATTGGACGACAGGTAAGAATATCCTTGAGTACTTTAGAAGAACTAAGGATATATATATATATAGTTTTGTATGAGGAAATGACAAACAAATCGCCGTAAGGTGTTACACCGATATTGGTTTTGTCACATATAAAATATAATTTCAATCTCAAATTAGACTAAGTGTTGTTTAAAAGGTAGCACAATGAGCTAGAAGTTGTTTATGCTAGATTTAGAAGAGTTCTAAATATTGTGACGGATTCTACAAAAGAAGGCAGAGTATGTCATTGTTTTGACAATGACAAAGGATGTTAAGTCAAGAGGTTCTTTGAGAACTTGGTGTAGTTTCGACAGAGTCGAACTTTGAAGCTATATTGTGTGTGACAATATTAGTGACATATTTCAGACCGCGGAATTAAGGTTCCACTGGAATACCAAACATATTTAATACCGACTCATTTGGAAATGAGTGATGCGTTGAGACGCAAATGAATTACAAAATACATACGTTTATGAGCGTGTCAGATCCGTTGACTAAAACCTCTCCCGTGAGCAATACATGATAAAGCACCAGAAGGCCAAGGTGTTATATCTTTACAAATGTAAACTAGATTATTGACTCTAGTGCAAGTGGGAGACTGAAGGAGATATGCCCTAGAGGCAATAATAAAGTGGTTATTATTTATATCTTTGTGTTTATGATAAATGTTTATATATCATGCTATAATTGTATTAACCGAAACATTAGTACATGTGTGATATGTAGACAAACAAAGAGTCCCTAGTGTGCCTCTTAACTAGCTTGTTGATTAATGGATGATTAGTTTCATAATCATGAACATTGGATGTTATTAATAACAAGGTTATATCATTGTATGAATGATGTAATGGACACACCCAATTAAGCGTAGCATAAGATCTCGTCATTAAGTTATTTTCTATAAGCTTTCGATACATAGTTACCTAGTCCTTATGATCATGAGATCATGTAAATCACTTATACCGGAAAGGTACTTTGATTACATCAAACGCCACTGCGTAAATGGGTGGTTATAAAGGTGGGATTAAGTATCCGGAAAGTATGAGTTGAGGCATATGGATCAACAAGTGGGATTTGTCCATCCCGATGACGGATAGATATACTCTGGGCCCTCTCGGTGGAATGTCGTCTAATGTCTTGCAAGCATATGAATAAGTTCATAAGAGACCACATACCACGGTACGAGTAAAGAGTACTTGACAGGAGACGAGGTTGAACAAGGTATAGAGTGATACCGAAGATCAAACCTCGGACAAGTAAAATATCGCGTGACAAAGGGAATTGGTATCGTATGTGAATGGTTCATTCGATCACTAAAGTCATCGTTGAATATGTGGGAGCCATTATGGATCTCCGGATCCCGCTATTGGTTATTGGTCGGAGTGAGTACTCAACCATGTCCGCATAGTTCACGAACCGTAGGGTGACACACGTAAAGTTGGAGGATGAAATGGTAGAACTTGAATATGGAATGGAGTTCGAATATTTGTTCGAGTCCCGGATGAGATCCCGGACATCACGAGGAGTTCCGGAATGGTCCGGAGAATAAGATTCATATATAGGAAGTCATATTCCAAGTTTGGAAATGATCCGGTGCATTTATGGCAGGTTCTAGAAGGTTCTAGAAAAGTCCGGAAGAAATCACCATGGAAAGTAGAGTCCCGGAGGGACTCCACCTTGCATGGCCAGCCAACCCTAATGGGGAGGAGTCCAAGGTGGACTCCTCTAGGGTGGCCGGCCAACCCACCTCAAGGAAAGGTGGGAGTCCCACCTTGGGTAGGACTCCCTCCTTGAGTAGGTTTCCCACATATGGGAGGTTTTAGTGTTGGGGTCTTATTCGAAGACTTGGACTAGAACTCTTGGGGCTTCCACCTATATAATGAGGGGCATAGGACAGGGGGCTGGCCACTTCAAGGCTCAGCCTTGGCCGCACCCCTTAGAGGGCCGGCGCCCAACCCCTCTCTCTCTCCCCAAACCCTAGCGGTCTCTCTCCTCCACCACATCCCGCACGCTTAAGCGAAGCTCCGCCGGATTTCTCCACCACCACCGACACCACGCCGTCGTGCTTTCGGATTCAAGAGGAGCTACTACTTCCGCTGCCCGCTGGAACGGGGAGGTGGACGTCGTCTTCATCAACAACTGAACGTGTGACCAAGTACGGAGGTGCTGCCCATTCGTGGCGCCGGAAGCGATCGTGATCAAGATCTTCTACGCGCTTTTGCAAGCGGCAAGTGAACGTCTACCGCAGCAACAAGAGCCTCATCTTGTAGGCTTTGGAATCTCTTCAAGGGTGAGACTCGATACCCCCTCGTTGCTACCGTCTTCTAGATTGCATCTTGGCTTGGATTGCGTGTTCGCGGTAGGAAATTTTTTGTTTTCTATGCAACGTTATCCTACAGTATAAAACTTCATAAGACTTACTTAATAGTTTTGGACAATATCAACTAGTTTAAACTAGCCATATTATCCACTACTTAAACTAGGGCATGATCATGTAAAGTGACCACACCATTTTATTGCATAAACAATTAGTGTAAGTCAAATGTGAGCTATTGGAGTTGGAATTAACTTCATATCTATTTTGGTTGATTTTTAATAATTATTCTAAGGCAGAAAAGTCCCTGTCTTGTTTATTTTGCTACTTTAATTCTACGACAGATATGGGCTTGAATCCAATGGAATTGTGTAGAGAAAACTCTCAGCTTTCCAAATATATAAAATTTGTAAAATTTGGCCAAGTAGATTTGGAGTTATTCAATTTTAAACACTGCATCAGTTTGCAATTTGTCTAAAAAGAATTAAACTAATTTCGATTTTAAACTGGGTGGGAAACGAAGTGGGCCGATTTAGTTTGAAACGCGGCACAGAGGAGTTGGGCCGGCCCAGCTAACGCTGCGGGCCTGCTGATAGCAGGACCCACCCGTCAGCGGGTGAGACTTACCGAATCGGTACGGGGCGCTGAGGAGCGTTGGATCAGAGGGGGATCGTGCGGCTGGGCGTCGTCGTCGTCGTTGACGAGAGGGGAGGTGCTGGCGGCTACGGCAGGGGGTCGGCGGCGAGCTGGAGCTCCGGCGAGGATCAGCGACGGTGCAGGACGACGTTGTCGAGGACGAGGAAGCAGATGGCGCAGACGGCGGCTCGAATGGTGGCTTGAATCGACGGCGGCGATCTCAGGTCCTCTGCGGGCTCCGGCGACGAAATTGGACCGCTCCGGTGGCTAATCAAAGAGGAGAAGAGGTCGAGGAGGATCAGGGAGAGGAGGGGAGGAACTTTGCTGTGGAGGAGATAGCGCGGGGACGGCTCTATTTATAGTTGCGGGGATGTGCTGCGGGGCAGTGGTGGTGGCGACAGGCGCGCGGCGTTGCCGGCGATGGAGAGGGGTAGGAGGGAGCAGGGAAAGGTAGGTGGCATCACTGTGAGGCTAGCGCGCGTGCTAGCTAGGTGGGGGACGTCCTGGTTGGCGCGCGCGACGTCGAGGTCTAGCGGCACAGGTGCGGAGGAGGGGCGATGATGTCGGCGGCGGTGGTCCTCGCGCGAGTAATGGCGCGTGTCTGGCGGGTTCTGGTCGCGGCGGCGAAGCTCAGGGTGCAGAGAGGGGGGCCAGGGGCTGCGCAGGTCATCGGGGCGGCAGGTGGCCGTGGCGCGTCTGTGGGCGTGTCCACGCCGTGATCGGCATGCCTGGGCCGCCCTGGGCGCGACGCGTGCCAGCAAGGTGGTCATCCTCTCCGGCAATGGCGGTGCTAGGCATGCATAGTAGGGCTAGGTGGCGCTCAGAGACATGGTGGCCAGGGGGTTAGTCGAAGGGGAGAAGGGGAAGAGGAACATGGCCGGCATGGGTGGGCATGGCCATGTCCATGGCCTCCTTAGGGTTTCTCCTAGGGTTGCTGTGGTGGTGTGAGGCAGAGAGGGGACAAGGGGACAGGTAGGGGGAGATGGGGTAGGATAGGTTTAGATAGGACACTATTTCAAATAGTGTCACATAGTTCCCTATTTGCAATTTGTGATTTTTGTCCTAATTCAATTGAGTTCAAAGGCTGCAAGATTTTAAAAATGGTGAGTTTGGTTAAGTTGCAAGAGACCAGAGACAACTATGTGTGGTGGTGGAATTTAGAAATTCAAAGAATTGCAAAAGGTGACAAAGTGAGATTGTTGATCATAATAAAAAGTCTCAACTTTGCATGAGCATAGTTATTGATCAAAGATGATTTTGGCATGGTGCTCTTCACCAAAGTTGTTCACCTTGATGTGCTCTTGGATGACATGCAAAGAGTTGGGAAAGTTTAGTTTGAAAAACTTGAAATAGAGAGGCTCAAAGTAGTGACCAGAATATAAATGGCAGATTTGACCATTATTGTATGTGAGACAAATTTGAATTTGAAATTCATTTGAATTGTGTTTCTTTGATTCCAAAAGTTGTAATAAGTGTTTAGTAACATTGTTCAACTAAGGGTGAAGGCCAAAATGGTCTAGGGTCAAGATTTATAAAAATGGCATACACCATATGTAAGGGTTTTGGTATTTTCTAGCTTTTATTCTTTTATTCCTCTTTGCTTCATTTTGACAAGAGTGAGGTTTATTTGGTGTTAGATTGAGTTAGGTGAAAGGTTCAAACCATTTGGAGACAAGGTTGGTGCCTAGGTCAAGGTTTGATAAATTGACCCTATGTGTATGTGAGTGAAAATGGAATTATCTCACTATTTGATTTCTCTCCATTTGATTTGACTTGTCTTGACTCTAATGTGATTCTTATTAGTTTAGAAACATTTTCAAACCCTTGAATTCATTTCAAATGGTCTTGCTCAAAGATTTGTAAAATTAGCCATCACACATGAGAGGTGATGTGTCAATTTTCATTATTCTTTGTAAATTGTTCATCTTGCTTTACTTGGGCATGGGTTAGGGTCAATGTAGGGTTAGATTAGGTTTAGAGATGGTTTCACACTATTTGGTCAAGGTAGAAGTGCATAGGACAAGAATTGGTGAACATGGCTATGTGTCACATATGCTTCTATGCATATGTGGCATTTGATTTTTAATTTGACTAGGCTTGACCCAATTGATGTTGTGGAGTGTTGAAATGGTATATAGGAGTGATCCAACCATTCACTCAAGTCTTAGGATCAAGGTCCTCAATTTCCCAAATTTGATATTTTGCTCTCATATGCCTCCATGGCATTATTACTTTCTTTTTAAAATCTTTTGTTTCATTTTGTATTAGGTTGGAGAAGTACTAGATAAGGTTTAAGAAGGTTTTCCAATTCTCTAAATAAAGTAGAAAGGCCTAGGGTAGAGTTTTACAAAAATAGCCATAGGCACATATGCCTCTATGCATATGTTTGATTTTATTTTGTTTCACACTTGAATTGGTTGGTAAGTGCTTTGTTGAGTGTGTTGAGGTATTTCAAATCATCTACTCAAGGTAGACAAGGCAAAGCTAATTATTTTCAACAAGTATCCATAGGCTTGCATATGCCTTTTTCGTAAATAAGATCTTTTCTTTTTATTCTATTTTTCAAAGATTGATGACAAGAGGGATGGGGTTTAGGGTTTAATAAGTTTGGCAATGGTTAACCACCATTTAGCAAAATAAGGAAAGGTAGTGTTCAAGATTTACAAATTAAAGAGATAGGCCCCCATATGGCTTTTCCCTTATTTTAGGTTTCTCAAAATAGATCCAAATGATTTTTGAGAAGGTTAGGGTTTAGGGTTTTTCTTATTTGATTTCTTTCTCTTTTAATTTCATTTGGTTTGTGATCTTCACTTGATCACTTTAGGGTTTTAGGGTTTATCACATAAGCATAATAACACCCATCATGGCAAAAACACAAGTAATAGGTAGGACCACTAAGCATAGCACCCTATATAAGAAATTTTTTTGTTGGTTCTCATTTTTGGAAAAAGGAAATTCATTTTCTCTTTGTTTTGAAATTTTGGGTGTTACATGAACCCACTATCGAGCATAAATACTCCCTCTTGGAGTTAAAAGCAAAAACTTGGCCAGAGCCTCTACTAGTAACGGAGAGCATGCAAGATCATAAACAACACATATGTAATAACTTGATAATTAACATAACATGGTATTCTCTATCCATCGGATCCCGACAAACACAACATAGAGTATTACGGATAGATGATCTTGATCATGTTAGGCAGCTCACAAGATCCAACAATGAAGCACAATGAGGAGAAGACAACCATCTAGCTACTGCTATGGACCCATAGTCCAGGGGTGAACTACTCACTCATCACTCCGGAGGCGACCATGGCGGTGTAGAGTCCTCCGGGAGATGAATCCCCTCTCCGGTAGGGTGCCGGAGGAGATCTCCGAGAATCCCCCGAGATGGGATCGGCGGTGGCGGCGTCTCGATGAGGTTTTCCGTATCGTGGTTTTTCGCATCGGGGGTTTCGCGACGGAGGCTTTAAGTAGGCGGAAGGGCAGAGTCGGGGGCGGACGAGGGCCCACACCACAGGGCGGCGCGGGCCCCCTTGGCCGCGCCGCCTTGTGGTTTGGCCACCTCGTGGCCCCACTTCGTATGCTCTTCGGTCTTCCGGAAGGTTCGTGGCGAAATAGGCCCCTGGGTCTTCGTTTCGTCCAATTCCGAGAATATTTTGTTACTAGGATTTCTGAAACCAAAAACAGCGAGAAAACGACAGCGGCACTTCGGCATCTTGTTAATAGGTTAGTTCCGGAAAATGCACGAATATGACATAAAGTGTGCATAAAACATGTAGGTATCATCAATAATATGGCATAGAACATAAGAAATTATCGATACGTCGGAGACGTATCAAGCATCCCCAAGCTTAGTTATCGCTCGTCCCGAGCGAGGTAAAACGATAACAAAGATAATTTCTGAAGTGACATGCCATCATAACCTTGATCATACTATTGTAAGCATATGTAATGAATGCAGCGATCAAAACAATGGTAATGACATGAGTAAACAAATGAATCATAAAGCAAAGACTTTTCATGAATAGTACTTTCAAAACAAGCATCAATAAGTCTTGCATAAGAGTTAACTCATAAAGCAATAAATCAAAGTAAAGGTATTGAAACAACACAAAAGAAGATTAAGTTCCAGCGGTTGCTTTCAACTTGTAACATGTATATCTCATGGATAATTGTCAACATAGAGTAATATAACAAGTACAATATGCAAGTATGTAGGAATCAATGCACAATTCACACAAGTGTTTGCTTCTTGAGATGGAGAGAGATAGGTGAACTGACTCAACATAAAAGTAAAAGAATGGTCCTTCAAAGAGGAAAGCATCGATTGCTATATTTGTGCTAGAGCTTTTATTTTGAAAACATGAAACAATTTTGTCAACGGTAGTAATAAAGCATATGAGTTATGAAAGTTATGTCTTACAAGTTGCAAGTCTCATGCATAGTATACTAATAGTGCCCGCACCTTGTCCTAATTAGCTTGGACTACCGGATCTTTGCAATGCACATGTTTTAACCAAGTGTCACAATGGGGTACCTCCATGCCGCCTGTACAAAGGTCTAAGGAGAAAGCTCGCATTTTGGATTTCTCGCTTTTGATTATTCTCAACTTAGACATCCATACCGGGACAACATGGACAACGAGATAATGGACTCCTCTTTAATGCATAAGCATGTGGCAACAATTATTATTCTCATATGAGATTGAGGATATATGTCCAAAACTGAAACTTCCACCATGAATCATGGCTTTAGTTAGCGGCCCAATGTTCTTCTCTAACAATATGCATGCTCCAACCATTAAGGTGGTAGATCTCTCTTACTTCAGTACAAGACGGACATGCATAGCAACTCACATGATATTCAACAAAGAATAGTTGACGAGCGTCCCCGTAAACATGGTTATCGCACAACAAGCAACTTAATAAGATATAAAGTGCATAAGTACATATTCAATACCACAATAGTTTTTAAGCTATTTGTCCCATTAGCTATATATTGCAAAGGTGAATGATGGAATTTTAAAGGTAGCACTCAAGCAATTTACTTTGGAATGGCGGATAAATACCATGTAGTAGGTAGGTATGGTGGACACAAATGGCATAGTGGTTGGCTCAAGTATTTTGGATGCATGAGAAGTATTCCCTCTCGATACAAGGTTTAGGCTAGCAAGGTTATTTGAAACAAACACAAGGATGAACGGTACAGACAAAACTCACATAAAAGACATATTGTAAACATTATAAGACTCTACACCGTCTTCCTTGTTGTTCAAAACTCAATACTAGATATTATCTAGACTCTAGAGAAACCAAATATGCAAACCAAATTAGCAAGCTCTAAGTATTTCTTCATTAATGGGTGCAAAGTATATGATGCAAGAGCTTAAACATGAGCACAACAATTGCCAAGTATCAAATTATCCAAGACATTATAGCAATTTACTACATGTAGTATTTTCCAATTCCAACCATATAACAATTTAACGAAGAAGAAACTTCGCCATGAATACTATGAGTAGAGCCTAAGGACATATTTGTCCATATGCTACAGCGGAGCGTGTCTCTCTCCCATAAAGTGAATGCTAGGATCCATTTTATTCAAACAAAACAAAAATAAAAACAAACCGACGCTCCAAGCAAAGTACATAAGATGTGACGGAATAAAAATATAGTTTCAGGGGAGGAACCCGATAATGTTGTCGATGAAGAAGGGGATGCCTTGGGCATCCCCAAGCTTAGACGCTTGAGTCTTCTTAGAATATGCAGGGGTGAACCACGGGGCATCCCCAAGCTTAGAGCTTTCACTCTCCTTGATCATATTGCATCATACTCCTCTCTTGATCCTTGAAAACTTCCTCCACACCAAACTCGAAACAACTCATTAGAGGGTTAGTGCATAATAAAAATTCACATGTTCAGAGGTGACACAATCATTCTTAACACTTCTGGACATTGCATAAAGCTACTGGACATTAATGGATCAAAGAAATTCATCCAACATAGCGAAAGAGGCAATGCGAAATAAAAGACATAATCTGTCAAAACAGAACAGTCCGTAAAGATGGATTTTATTAGGCCACCATACTTGCTCAAATGAAAATGCCCAAATTGAATGAAAGTTGCGTACATATCTGAGGATCATGCACGTAAATTGGCTTAATTTTCTGAGCTACTACAGGGAGGTAGACCCAGATTCGTGACAGCAAAGAAATCAGCAATCGCTTGAGTAATCCAAATCTAGTACTTACTTTACTATCAAAGACTTTACTTGGCACAACAAAACTCAAAACTAAGATAAGGAGAGATTGCTACAGTAGTAAACAACTTCCAAGACACAAATATAAAACAAAAATACTGGAGTAAAAACATGGGTTGTCTCCCATAAGCGCTTTTCTTTAACGCCTTTCAGCTAGGCGCAGAAAGTGTATCTCAAGTATTATCGCGAGATGGAGCATTGACATTACCTTGGGCTTTACCCTTACCTTTCTTGTCCTTACTCTTTGGCTTAGGGAATATATGACTACCCCCGGGGGTAGAGGTGAATTTTATGGTGCCTTCTCTCACGTCTATGACTGCTCCCAATAATTTCAGCAGGGATCTTCCGAGTGTGATTTGTGCTGTTCCTGTGCATTCAATGACAAGGTAATCAACGGATATTGTTATCCCAAGAATGGTTGTATGCACACCCGCAGCTATCCCTTTAGGAATTATAACAGAGTTATCAATAAGAGTTATTCCTTCTCCCCCTTCAGTGAATTCCCAAAGTTTCAAAGATTTATGAATACCCTTAGGCATTAGGCAAAATTCAGTCATAATATCACAATTAGCACGAAGAGTTTGGTTTCCTATGACAATTTTAATAGTGGGTTTCCACAATGAAGGTTCAGAGTTCACTAAAACTTGATCAAGACGGTTACGAATGTATCCATAATTTTCATTTAGCGAGATGCACTTGTCTCAAGAGTGTTTAATCTATTATGAATGCTAATAAGGGCTGAATCAAAATTATTAGATGAATCATGTGATGCAACCAACTTCTTTATGGCATTAAAAGCTTGATCCCCATTACAATGAAGGAAATCTCCGCCCACTAGAGCATCCAAGGCATATCTATAGCGAATCATAAGACCAAAATAAAAATTTCTAAGGAGCAAACTTAGAGTCATTTGAGGTTCAGTTTTACGATAAGAAGTAAAAATTCTAGACCAAGCATCCTTAAAACTCTCCTCATCCCCTTGCTTAAAAGTGAAGACTAATTCTTCAGGCGAAGAAGTAACAAGTTCAGAGCTAGACATGGTAACAAAAGTAAATTTTTTTTTGTATTTTTAATATAGAGTGCAAGACAGTAAATAATGCAAACTAGATAAAGTAAATGCAAGTAACTAATTTTTTTTGTGTTTTTGATAAAGCAAACAAGACAGTAAATAAAATAAAGCTAGCAACTAATTTTTTTGTGTTTTGATATAAGTGCAGCAAACAAAATAGTAAATAAAATAAAGCAAGACAAAAACAAAGTAAAGAGATTGAGAAGTGGAGACTCCCCTTGCGAGCGTGTCTTGATCTCCCCGGCAACGACGCCGAAAAAGAGGCTGCTGGCGCGTAGTTGACGTGGGAGTTAGAAATCTTTGTGGTGTAGCTTTTCTTCGGTTCACCGACAACGGCGCCAGGAAAAGAGCTTGATGGCGTGTATTTCACACGTTCGTTGGGCAACCCCAAGAGGAAGGTATGATGCGCACGAGCAGCAAGTTTTCCCTCGAGAAAGAAACCAAGGTTTATCAAACCGAGGAGGAGCCAAGAAGCACGTTGAAGGTTGATGGCGGCGGGATGTAGTGCGGCGCAACACCGGGGATTCCGGCGCCAACGTGGAACCTGCACAAGACAACCAAAGTACTTTGCCCCAACGAAACAGGTGAGGTTGTCAATCTCACCGGCTTGCTTGTAACAAAGGATTAACCGTATTGTGTGGAAGATGATTGTTTGCGAGAGAAAATAGTAAAACAAGTATTGCAGCAGATTTGTATTTCGGTATTAAAGAATGGACCGGGGTCCACAGTTCACTAGAGGTGTCTCTCCCATAAGATAAAAGCATGTTGGGTGAACAAATTACAGTCGGGCAATTGACAAATAGAGAGGGCATAACAATGCACATACATGGCATGATAAGTATAGTGAGATTTAATTGGGCATTACGACAAAGTACATAGACCGCCATCCAACTGCATCTATGCCTAAAAATTCCACCTTCGAGTTATCATCCGAACCCCTTCCAGGTATTAAGTTGCAAAGCAACAGACAATTGCATTAAGTATGGTGCGTAATGTAATCAACAACTACATCCTCGGACATAGCGCCAATGTTTTATCCCTAGTGGCAACGACACGGCACAACCTTAGAACTTTCATCACATCGTCCCGGTGTCAATGCGAGCATGAACCCACTATCGAGCATAAATACTCCCTCTTGGAGTTAAAAGCAAAAACTTGGCCAGAGCCTCTACTAGTAACGGAGAGCATGCAAGATCATAAACAACACATATGTAATAACTTGATAATTAACATAACATGGTATTCTCTATCCATCGGATCCCGACAAACACAACATAGAGTATTACGAGATAGATGATCTTGATCATGTTAGGCAGCTCACAAGATCCAACAATGAAGCACAATGAGGAGAAGACAACCATCTAGCTACTGCTATGGACCCATAGTCCAGCGGTGAACTACTCACTCATCACTCCGGAGGCGACCATGGCGGTGTAGAGTCCTCCGGGAGATGAATCCCCTCTCCGGCAGGGTGCCGGAGGAGATCTCCAGAATCCCCCGAGATGGGATCGGCGGCGGCGGCGTCTCAGTAAGGTTTTCCGTATCGTGGTTTTTCGCATCAGGGGTTTCGCGACGGAGGCTTTAAGTAGGCGGAAGGGCAGAGTCGGGGGGCTGACGAGGGGCCCACACCACAGGGCGGCGCGGGCCCCCCTCTGGCCGCGCCGCCTTGTGGTTTGGCCACCTCGTGGCCCCACTTCGTATGCTCTTCGGTCTTCTGGAAGGTTCGTGGCGAAATAGGCCCCTGGGTCTTCGTTTCGTCCAATTCCGAGAATATTTTGTTACTAGGATTTCTAAACCAAAAACAGCGAGAAAACGACAATCGGCACTTCGGCATCTTGTTAATAGGTTAGTTCCAGAAAATGCACGAATATGACATCAAGTGTGCATAAAACATGTAGGTATCATCAATAATATGGCATAGAACATAAGAAATTATCGATACGTCGGAGACGTATCACTTCTCCTCATTGTGCTATCATGTTAGATCTTGTGAGCTGCCTATCATGATCAAGATCATCTATTTGTAATTCTACATGTTGTGTTTGTTGGGATCCGATGAATATTGAATACTATGTCAAGTTGATTATCAATCTATCATATATGTTATTTATGTTCTTGCATGCTCTCCGTTGCTAGTAGAGGCTCGGCTAAGTTGATACTTGTGACTCCAAGAGGGGGTATTTATGCTCAATAGTGGGTTCATGCCTCCATTAAATGCGGGACGGTGATGACAAGTTCTAAGGTTGTGGATGTCTTGTTGCCACTAGGGATAAAACATCGATGCTTTGTCTAAGGATATTTGTGTTGATTACATTACGCACCATACTTAATGCAATTGTCTCGTTGTTTGCAACTTAATACTTGGAGGGGTTCGGATGATAACTCTGAAGGTGGACTTTTTAGGCATAGATGCATGCTTGGATAGCGGTCTATGTACTTTGTCGTAATGCCCCGATTAAATCTCATAGTACTCATCATGATATATGTATGTGCATTGTTATGCCTTCTTTATTTGTCAATTGCCCAACTGTAATTTGTTCACCCAACATCTATTTATCTTATGGGAGAGACACCACTAGTGAACTGTGGACCCCGGTCCTATTCTTTACATCTGAAATATAATCTACTGCAATTTTTCTTTACTGTTCTTCACAAACAAACATCATCATCCACACTATACATCTAATCCTTTGTTTACAGCAAGCCGGTGAGATTGACAACCTCACTGTTACGTTGGGGCAAAGTACTTTGATTGTGGTGTGCAGGTTCCACGTTGGCGCCGGAATCCCTGGTGTTGCGCCGCACTACACTCCGCCACCATCAACCTTCAACGTGCTTCTTGGCTCCTACTGGTTCGATAAACCTTGGTTTTTTTCTGAGGAAAAACTTGCTACTGTACGCATCACACCTTCCTCTTGGGGTTCCGAACGGACGTGTGTTAATTGCACGCATCAGAAGTGCATGGAGGAGGATTGATGGGACACTTTGGTGTGAAGAAGACGGAGGATGTACTTGCTGCACACTTCTTTTGGCCATGTATGCGTCGAGATGTTGAGAGATTTGTGGCACGCTGCACTACATTTCAAAAAGCTAAGTCTCGACTTAATCCACATGGTTTATATATGCCTCTTCCTGTTCCTAATGTACCTTGGGAGGATATTTCTATGGATTTCGTTTTGGGATTGCCTCGTACACAAAAGGGGAGGGATAGTATCTTTGTTGTTGTGGATAGGTTTTCTAAGATGGCACACTTTATTCCATGTCACAAAACTGATGATGCCACACATGTTGCTGATTTGTTATTTCGCGAAATTGTGCGTTTACATGGTGTGCCAAATACTATTGTTTTCGATCGTGATACTAAGTTTCTTAGCCACTTTTGGAGATGTTTATGGGCTAAGTTGGGGACTAAATTGCTGTTTAGTACTACATGTCATCCCCAAACTGATGGACAAACTGAAGTAGTAAATAGAACTTTGTCTACTATGCTGCGGGCTGTTTTGAAGAAGAACTTAAAATTGTGGGAAGAATGTTTACCTCATGTTGAATTTGCTTACAATCGCTCGCTGCATTCTACCACTAAGATGTGCCCATTTGAGATTGTTTATGGTTTTGTACCACGTGCACCTATTGACTTGTTGCCTTTACCATCTTCTGTGCAAAATAATTTGGATGCTACGGACCGTGTTGAATTGATACTAAAATTGCATGAGACTACTAAATACAACATAGCACGCATGAATGCTAAGTATAAAATTGCTGGGGATAGAGGAAGAAAACATGTTGTGTTTGATGTTGGTGATCTTGTTTGGTTGCATTTGCGCAAAGATCGTTTTGCTGAATTGCGCAAGTCTAAACTAATGCCACGCGCTGCTGGTCCTTTTAAGGTGTTAGAGAAAATAAATGATAATGCATATAAACTTGAGCTTCCTGCAGAATTGGGTCCGGTTAGTCCTACATTTAACATTGCAGATTTGAAGCCTTACTTTGGTGAAGAAGAGGAGCTTTCGTCGAGGACGACTTCAATTCAAGAAGGGTGGCATGATGAGGACATCCCATCTCTTGATACAACCGCTGTACCTACAGCCACACAAATACAAGGACCAATCACTCGAGCTCGTGCCAAACAACTTAACTATCAGGTACTTTCATTTCTTGGAACTATTCCTCACATACATGAGAATATGATGCTGCCTAAATCAGATATGTTTGTTACTCTTAGGAATGATGGACCAAGCGTGGATGAGGAGGACAAGCATTGGAGCATGATCACGCATGGAGGAGATGGCAGCAAGCATTTGAGGATTGAAGATGACGCCGCAAGTGGAGATTTCAGAACTTTGAAGCCACCATAAGAAGAGATGAAGACATGGACGAAATATAGAGTTTCCCACTTCATAATTTCGTCCATAGCATGTTATGGTGCTGCGTCACCTTTAGTTTTGGGCCAGGCCCATGTTATTTTCGCAGGAATTAAGTCAGCCACTTTTTAGAGTCCGTATTGAAGGAGGAAAGGCCTTCTAGGGTTTGGTTCGGCCACCATATGTATGGCTGGCCGAAACTCCACCTTTTCCTCCTTTAAATACCCCCATAGCCGTCACGTTTAGACTGGGATTTTGATTAGATTAAAAGTTAGCCATCGCTGCAACTCTCGTGCACTTCTTTTGAGGCCAACGCCCAGAACAAGACCGACTATTCGGAATCCCACCTTTTCAATAAAGCTTTCATCTTTCATCCGCAATATTCTGATTGCAATATTAGTTCTTACTTGTTCTCGAGTTCAGGTAGGAATTAAGACCCTCGCTGGTTAGGCTGATCGTGCATCCGCAAGATCAGTAACTCCGGGAGATTGTCCTAGCGATTGCATTGGCGCACGAGCTTTGCACGTGTAGTCGGATCGTCAAGCACGAACTCCACCAACAAATCGATCAATCCTCGTCTCATCGAAAGATCGGCCACCTTTGCCCTATCAGGGGAGTAGGGTTTTTGGAACCGAACTCCCCTCCACTGCCTATATATATAGGGTGTGCACGTCGAGTTTCTTGGGCCCCGAGAAATTTTTCTGGCCGGGCTACGAGTTCAAGCTCTAATCTACGCGGCTTTCAACACAAACTCATAAATTCACTGGAAAATTCAGTTATGGCAACATTTACAGGCTCTGTTAGAGTTGCTCTAAATGCTCAAGCATAGGATCAGTTCATTTGGAAGCTCACCGCCAATGGCGTATTCTCGGCTCGATCCGCATATCAAGCTTTTTTTTCCAAGGGGCAGCAAATTTTTCCTGGTGCCAAGGAACTATGGTCATCACAAGTCCCATGTCAGAGTTTTTTTTTTGGCTTGACTCGTCTTGAGGAACCAATGCCGGACATCTGATCGGCTAGATGTCCACAACTCTTATACTGAAGTTGCAACTTCTTGTGTCACTGTCATTGCCGATGTGTTTTCTCCAAGGAAAAAAATAGCGCGCTAAATAAAATAGCATGGCCTATGCACGCTATAACATGTTAATAGGGCGCTATTTTACAAAATAGCGTTTCGCAAAAAATACAAAAAATGACAAATGTACTAGAGTTTCATGTCAAAGTTATTTGCTCTCGAAGATTTCAGAATTGCTTTATTATTTCTATACACATATTCACTCAATTTAGTTTTTTAGATAAAGGAGCAATAGCCCCAGCCTCTGCATCAATTGATGCACATGGCCGTTTATTATAGATCAAAGAGTATCAAGTATCAAGTATGAGTAACAAAAAAAGGAAAAAAATACATCATGGAGCCGACATGGTTGCCACAAAAATCAACCAACGAAACCAGACACATCTAAATAGGCTAGCCATACTCTATCCTATTACTGTGTCGCCACCCAGTAGCCCGGTAGTAGAAATCCTGCGTAACCAGCAGAAGTTTGTTGCAGGCAATATCCATATCCATGCGCTGATCCTCCGGTAACAGGAAAGCCCATAACTGTATCCAATGCACAGCTAGGTGAATAACCTGCAAAAAGTTAGTACCCTTTTGATTATTAAAAATCATATCATTTCTAGTATTCCAAATTGTCCAGCATATAGCAGATATACCAATTCTAATTTTCATTTTAGCTTTCTTCGGAACTCCATACAACCAGTTCCCAAACATATTAGTAATACTTGTGGGAGGCGGGATATTATAAGCAAAGTAAATCATCCGCCAAATGATAGTAGCAAAAGGACAAGCAAGGAATAAATGATGTACAGTTTCATTTGTATCACAGAAACAACACTTTTGAGATCCTATCCAGCCACGTTTAGCCAAGTTATCTTTAGTTAATAGGACCTTATTGTTAAGAAATCACATGAAAAAATTTATCTTTAAAGGAATTTTAAGTTTTCACAAATATTTGCGCAAAAATCTAGTATGATGTGGTGACCCTGCATACCACTGCATGTTGTAGTATGCCAGTCGTTGATATAACATTCACGAAGTACCATTCCGCAAATATTACATCCCTCAGAGTAGTACAACAGAACATAGCAGGGTCCATAACTCATTCATTGATTATTACAACTTTCATACACATGTCATCTTGGAGCTCCTCTTGGGTCCTAAGAGGGATACTCCTGGGTTCGAGGCGAACCCAACTTAACTTACAATACCAGAGTCTCATTAAACTAAACATTTATTTCATCGAGCAGCTAAATACTAAGAGTTCGGGCTGCTCGGTTACTACTACTATCGGTTATCTCTAGGCTTGATCTCCTCCGGAAGCCTTCCCGGATCCGTAGACTATGAGATAGTCTACGCCTTCAACTCCTCCTGAGAGGTCCGGTTCCTCGTAGCCGATGATCTCGGCTCCATCATTGCTTCGTCGTAGTCCTCCTCCAGATGATTCAGACAATCTAAGCATGGGATTTAAGAGTGGTATGAGTACGAGCGTACTCAACAAGTTCATTATAGATAAGAGGTGTTTAATGCACTAGCTACGATATTAGACCAGAAAGTCTAATACCAATGCAATTTTTGATAAACATTTCTTCAAGAGATTGCTTTTATTTCAAAGAGCTATGTCCGTCAGCCTTCACCGGTTTACTAGAACTTCATGGAGCTCCTTTCCGGCCGCGTTCGCAGTTCCTCAATCCCGGAACAGGGAGTGACGAGTCACGATTCTTTACACTCTGCAGAGGTGTGTTGCTTTACCCATAAGAGATCTTAACCTTGGTGCCAACCGGGCAGCTTTCCCGTCCACACTTCCTTCGGTGTGAGGCCCGTTATAAGGTCTAGCCAATCATGTTCCTCCGCTACCTCGAACACCCACCCTTTGTTGCATGCCCCGACCCTGGGTCCACGCCGGTCCCATTATTCCCGTAATTTCGGGGTGGACCCCGACCACGACGACAGATGCTTGGGCTCTACCATACACTCCTACGCCGGTAGCTGCAACCCATCATAGACCGCATTACCGTGGGGAATTAGAATGGGATCCCCACCCTCCGGTTGTTCCGCAAGACACAAGCTGCTACGGCAAGCAATGCTTTACCGTGGGGAATTAGAATGGGATCCCCACCCTCCGGTTGTTCCGCCGGACACAAGCCGCTACGGTAAGCGCATCCGTTGATGAACGAGAGGTGGAAACACTTTTGACTACTCCGTCCCACTCCGGATCTTATGGTTAACACGGGTATTACGGCACAAGAATCACTCGGCGACATTTGTTGTTTAATCCTAGATGGATATAAACCCGTGCAATGGAACCTCCACCATATCAACACAATCCATGGTTCCATTGCCCACCACATAGTCATATTCATAGTTATGAAAATAGTGGTTTTGATTTTTATGCAATAGTGATAACCATAATACTTTGCAAGTAATTTGATAGAAATACTCAAATGGCATGAGCAAGTGATGAACTTGCCTGAACACTGCAAACTTTTGCAGTTGGAAGGTGTGGACTGACCCTTGTCCTCTGTTTCTGAAAAATAGCATCATTGTCCGATAAGGGCAATGGTTAAAGAGGCAATTATGCATGATTCCATTTTTAGGGTTTGTTCCCCCTTCCGATGTCGTTATTATTTCATGTAAGAGGTTAATACTAAGAATAATTTGGGGATACTTGATTTAAAGTAAAATACAACCTTGAAATGTTGTCAAGGTGTTTTTAAAGTCCAAATGCATTAATGGACTTATTTTCATTATTGAAAATAATATGTGTGATTTAAATCATTATTTAAATCATCAAATTAAGACTTATTCTTCTTTGTCTTCAAAAATTCTCTTTGATATTTTATTTAGATAGAGAATTTTATGCTGATTAATTTTCATATTTTTACTTATTTTTTTAGAGCTGTATTTTATTTTATAAAATTCTTGGAAATTCTCATTTAAATGGGTATTTTGGAAATGTCCAAAATACCCCTCGGCCCACTGACGGTGCAGCCGAGCTGGTTAGGTTGGACCAGCACAGTGGGCTCGGTCCAACCGACCCAGTCGCTTCGTCGTCCTCCTCCCCGTAACCCTAATCCCCTTTCGGCTCTCGCGACACCAAAATCGCCTCCGCCGTCGCCGCCATGCTCCGGCCGCCTTCGGCCATTATCGGCGACGAACTGGTGCGGATCTGGACCGCCTCTCGACGGCGGACATGGTGGTCCGCGTCGATTTGACGCTCGTGTCCACCTCGACTCTCCTCCAACACTCCTGCGCCTCGGCCGCACGGATCCGTGAAGATCCGCCGTTCATCGGCGTCCCTGGCGCCGTGGTGATGCCGTGGAGATGCCGGCGTTGTGGTGATGTGGCGACCAGGCTTGGCTTGGCCTGGCGCCGCCGTCGCCCGGCGTGTGCCGCCGTGCCGCCACGGTCGTGTTCATCTGCTTCGCCTGTAAGTTTCTCCTCCTCTTTCCTCCTCTCGTTACTCGTTCTATCTTCTTCTCTTCTCCCTTCTTCGTCTAGCTCGGCCACCGGCCGACTTCTCCCCGTGGAGATGCTTGCCTTGACGAAGTGCTGCCGCTTGCTACGTTCGTGGCTTGTGCTTTGCCAGCCCAGTGCTGTGCTAGCTCGCTGCGTTGTCTTGGGCTAGGCATGCCGCTGCGCTCATCGCTATCGCCATGCTTGCTCTAGCCTATGTGCTTGTGTGAATCGTGCTTGTGGCGTGTGCTTCCTTTGATTCATGTCTCTGCTCACCCTTGGTTATATATGTTATTATCCGGCTAGGTGTTCATCTGAACACCACTAGCCATTGCTGTTGCTTGCTTGCTTATGCTGTAGTAGGCTCTAGCTCCCCTGGTTCATTACTGTGAGTGGTTCTTGCTGTTTAGCAAGAGGCAGTGTTATTTATGTGATGATTATTGAGTTCTGGCTCACAGTAGGTTTGGCTTGGCTTAATTATTGTCCATATACATCAATTCCTTGATGATATGCTTCTAGATACAATTATAAAAATGGTTTATGTGCTAGTCTGTGATCTAATTGTTGATAATCTGTGGCTGTTTAATTCATATAATTCATGTGTGATACTAGTGGTTGATTCTAGCCTGCCCTGGCATGCTTTAGCAGGCCCTGATAATCAAATGATCATCCCTTGCTTGTTGTCTGTGCCTTTCTGGTACTTCACCTGGTGTCTGTGTGACACTTATACTTGTGCTGGTGTGTGTTAATGCTTACTCAAGCATCATCAGATGCTTGCGAGTGAGCCATTGGTTCACCGGCAAGATGTTGGTGCTTCAGTTACTTTACTGTTTCATTTATCTGTAATTCCTTGCTTTACTAGATGGATAAATGATGTGAACTGTTTATCAGTAATGATCATATGGATGAATTTGATGTAGCTAGAGGGATGCCAACCATTGGTTGGGTACCCTAGCTCATACTGAATCCCCTGGATAATGAAGTGATGCTTTGGTGAATTTCTTGTGTGGATAGGTAGCTGTTGTGACCCTAGCAGGCTATGTCTGCTTAGAAATGGTTGCTCCTACCTGTGTTGGCTTGCTGTGATTTGGGAAATATCTCACTGGAAGAAACCATGTTGGTTTTCCAGTACCATTACTGTTGATAACAAAAATAGACAGGATCTGTCTAATATCTGATGGCTTGCTTGGCTTTAGGTGCTAGATGATTTTGGAATGGCTAGTTAGGGATTAATCCATGTCTGGATTTCTTCGGTATTGTCACCATGCTTGACATATCAATGTTCCCTTGGTGATTTCCTTCTGGCTGATCTCCGGCTTGCTTGCACCAAAAGGCTTAGTAGCCGGATGATGATACAATCTGGGTATTCTACCCATTTTGGCTTCGTGACATATGCAAATGCTTATTTATGAGCAAACCAGGGTTTTGCTCAGGTTGATCTGTTTATACCTCACTCCAGCTCCTAGAAATGGGTGTTGGTGTAGAGGATTTGGCTTCAGGATTGTGATGTGAGCTTGCCCTGCTCCTCCTGGTTAGCATGTGCTTGATTTCCTGCTTGTGCCTTGTTCTACAATAGTTCTAGTGGAACTGTTATGGATAGATTGGTTGTGTGGGAAGCTTGGTGTTCTTCCAGTTCTATCTGTTCTTGATGTTCTTACCCTGGGAAGTTCTGTCGACATAATGGCTAGGGTTTGGCTGTGAAAAGTTTATATGTGGTGCTCCCTTGCATCCCCGGTCGACAGACTCCTGCTTGTCACTTTGGTGACTCACTGTGTGTGTGTGTGCTGCATGCACACAGCCCTGTGAGCAGGCTGTGTGTGTGTGTAGGCATGTGCTGTGCACCTGGACCTGGAACTTGGCTGTGGCATGGATCAGCTCGGCAGAGACTTGATCATATCCTCTTCATTTCCATTATTTGCTAACCTGCCAAGTGGCAATGCCACTTGGCATAATGTGCTCTTTGTTGTGTGTGTGTGCAGGGATCAACCTGATGCTCCAAGGATCATGGAGATCATCAAGTTCAAGGCTGAATGAAGATTAACCTGTAGTGTTAGGATAGATCGATATCATTGAATTGTAATTTTCCTTTTCTTTTCTTTTTCTAATTATTCAATTCTTGTAATTTGTTGTAATTCCATAATTCAAATCTGAATATTGTAAAGACAATGTATTATGTGTGTGATGATCAATAAAGCCCAAGTTTTCCTTATTGAGCTTAGTGTAATAGTTGTATTACTTATATTATTGCTTAATGATAATGGTTTGATAAATTATCTCAATTTTGAATTATTTGATAATCATTTGATGTTTGAATTTGAAATTCAAATTCAAATTTGGTTTGAATTCATTCAAACTCTTAACTTGTAATTCAATCATGCAACTTAAGATTTTAATGCAATAACACTTCTCTCTTCTCAAAACCCTAACTTAGATAAGTAAGAACAAGTTTATCGCACTCTCGAAACCCTAACCCTGTAAGGTGTCGTGAGAGAAACCTGTCCCCCTTTCGATGCAGTTTTGTTTTAAAAACGCGAAATTTCCCCGTAAATTACAATGCAATGCACATCCCTTTCTAAAATCTACCCCTCGATCGTCTCTAAACCTGGGACATTACATATGACCATTCATATAATCAAGGTACATAGATTTAAAAGTAAACAACCCCGAATCTGTAAGCTTCCATACGAACTTATCAGGTTCTTGAGTAAGATTAATGGTAATAAGTCGCTGACACAAGTGCAGCCATTCAGTATATTTGTGATCATTTAAACCTCTCCGAATGTAATATTCAACGGGTTTTGAGCCAA
Source organism: Lolium rigidum (assembly GCF_022539505.1). Taxonomy (NCBI): domain Eukaryota; kingdom Viridiplantae; phylum Streptophyta; class Magnoliopsida; order Poales; family Poaceae; genus Lolium; species Lolium rigidum. The sequence goes on from NC_061512.1 coordinate 116,339,838, forward strand.
CACGATAGATACCGGAACATCTCTATGTTGAACAATATTGTAAAGAGAGGGATATTGTTGTGATAAGGGAACATCCCCCAACCAGATATCTTCCCAAAAGCGAACCGAACTACCATCTCCAATTTTGAAATATCCTCTACTAAAGAAATCAGATTTCACTTTCATGAGACCCTTCCAAAAAGGTGAGTCCGTAGGTTTTGCCTCAACTTGTGGTAAAGTTTTAGAATGTAGATACTTGTTCTGCAAAATTTGTTGCCACATACCCTCTTCAGTGAGGAGTTTGAATAACCATTTACTAAGTAAACATTTGTTTTTTAATTCGAGGACTTCAATACCCAGACCTCCTTGATCCTTCGGTCTACAAATCATATTCCATCTAGAAAGCCTATATCTTTTCTTCTTTTCATCAGATTGCCAGAAGAAATTAGATCTATAAAAGTCTAGTCTTTTTCTCACCCCCACAGGAATTTCCATGAAAGATAGCATAAACATTGGTAAACTTGTTAGCACAGAATTAATGAGGACCAATCTATCCCCATAAGAAAGCATTTTACTTCGCCAACATCCTAATTTAGAGGCAAAACGGTTTTCAACCGGACTCCATTCAGCATTCCTTAAAATTCACTCAATTTAGTAACTACTATCTACAAGAAAGATTCAGAGCTAAATAGCTAACAATTGAGTGATGAATTCTAGCTCTTCATTAATTCCTGTCGCGGGCCAAACTAGCCAAGAGCCTACTGGCAAGCGGCAACAACAAGTAATGGAAACTTGTGAAGTCCTCTAACACCTAGAAAAAAAATGCGTCGAATTGAGACTTGGAGCTTTGGCAAGAGGAGGCGGATTGGCAAGAGGCGGCGGCTCGGCGGCAAGAGGCAGCCAGCCATTGCTGGAGTAGACAGGCGCTGCACCGGTAACCATAACTGCCACCGTCGCCTTGCATGTTGAGGAGTGGGAGATGTAACGAGGGGGATGCCAACCTAGGTGCGTGTCTAGGTTAGAAATGGGGTTTCGGTGTCTCGTGGGACAAAATGGGTAGTGGGCCCGCTACTTTTGACAGAAATTTTAGCGTCACTATGACGTAATGTCAAATAGCCCGTACAACGCCGCTAATAGCGGGCTTAGCATCGTAGTGAGCAAAATATGCATAGTGTAGCGTACACCCTCCAGAACTTAGCTCGTAGGGCTAGATGGTTGCGGCTCAGCAGAATGGACGATTCCAAGCCGTGGAAGGAGTTTAACATACAAGTCCCTTAGGTGTGCATCGGATTTTTAACACACACTCCCTCCATTGTCAGAGATAGGGCCTCCACCTTCTTTTGGACATATCGGTGGTTGTCGGGTGGAGGCATTAGGGACCTTGCACCACCTATCTTTGCAAAGGTCCCTAAGAGAGTGGTTAGATCGCGCATGGTGCGGGAAGGTATCTCCGGTGGATGGTTGGACGACATATCCCCAGACCTTGGTGCCCATGCAATTGTTGGGTGCTAGACATAGCCGACCAGCTAGATGGTTTTTGCACTGGTGGAGAGCGCCGAGGATAGCTTCGTGTGGAACTGGGACTTTGGGGGTAGCGTGGACATGTCGGGGCACTACAGATTTGGCACTCCCGGGCCCCGCCAAAGTGGTTGACAACGCGGAACCGTTGCTGGACGGCGTACAGGCTCTACGTTGGTGGAACCGGGAAGACCACATCCCGTCGACAGATGCACATCTGATGGATTGGCGAATGGTGTGGCCGAAGAGCGTGAGTCTTAACTTTTGGACCGGGATAGCTTTGGTTTGTTGGCGCCTATGGCTCCACCGCAACGACTTCGTCTTTGAAGGTTCAAAAAAAAAAGATCTTTGTTGAGGCAGAGTTGTGGAGAGTAGACAACCTATTTAGAACTAGTCTAGCATTAGTGAACAGGTGGAGGTTGCCATGCCGTATCCTTGAAAAGGTCTCAGAAACATTTGCATGTAAGCCCTCCATCATGTTAGGAATCAACCAAAAATCTACCCTAAAGTTGAGTCCATGCAAACTACTTGTGCTGACATGGTAAAACGTTTTTGGGCATCTCATAGAGTTGCTCTCGGGTGAATTCCGCGTGTGAAATGAAAGCTGATTGTACCTGTAAATTTTAGACTTTTAGTACTGTTCGATAATGCAATATCTTGTAAATATTTTCAAATAGATTATGTATGAATAAAAATAAGTAAATCTACACACTAAAAATCAAAACGATCGAATCTACAAAATGCTAAAAGGTCTTATCCGTACACTCGGTCACATTGTTGCAGCTAGCTATCCAGTAGGAAAATGATCTGATTCCCCCGGGGGATACGGCGTTCGCAACCTCCCCCTTGCCTGTGCGCCGCGTGTCCTCGCCACGTCGTGTGGGACCCACCAAGACTGCTTACCTTCCACGCTTTCTTCCTCCTCCGCACAGTTCTGTTTAATCCCCTTTTTTCCTCTTTCTCTCCCTCAAACTCTCCCTGCCCACCATGATTGGAGATCAAGGGCCGGCGCCGGAGATCCTGCCGCCGTTGGCCGGCTGCCGCCACGCTTCGCGGCCCACGGCGACGCTGCTGCGGGTGTAACCGACGTCGGGGCCGGCCGCCGCTGCGAGGCGGGCGAAACCAGACCGCCAGGGCCACCTTGATGGGAGATCGGGCGCCGAAGATTCTGCCGCCGCGCTTCGCGGGCCACGGCGTCGCTGCTGCGTGCGCTACCAACGTCGGGGCCGGCCGCCGTTGCGAATCGCGACCAGCGTCGCCCGCCTCGCCGCCGCCGGTCGAAACTACGATGCGGTCCAGCTTCTCAGTGGCGGCAGCTGCGGCGTCCGGCTGCCGAAGGAGCTCCGTTAGGGCCCACGCCATGGTCATCCGTGCCTCCCGCTATGATTCCTGGTTGACTGCCTTTGCGCCGTCGCGTGTGAGTCTGGCTCCCTGGATGTCCCAACCATAGTGCTACTATTGCCCAACTTGTGTGCACGAAGCCACGATGCTACAATAGTATATTTTTTTGCTACAATTATTAAAACTGTTTTGCTACTTTTGGTACAAAATTATGCTACGATTTTCCGACGAGTTTGGGTTTGCTACGATTTCCGGCGGAGGGTGGATTTTTGCTACCATAGGCATAGGGTGTTGCTACTAGCAGCTTGTGGCGTTGCTTTCCTTGACGGACGGAGTTGCTACAACCTCGAACGGCGTTGCTGCCGGCTGCAGGCGATGTCTCCGTTGATGTTTTAGAGGATTTGCAACATATGAATAAAAAAATTTGCTACAATTTATTTTGCGGTTTTGCTACATCTGCGTAATATGTTTGCTACGTGGTCTCCGGCGAGGTCTCCGGCGAGTCCAGTCTTTTTATTTTCTTTTCTGAACGAACCGTTTTTGCTTCGATCATTTGCTGCCGGGGTGATTTTTTGCTGCCGGAGATGTTTTTTTGCTACATGCAAATCTAACCGTCAAAATGGTTGATCCGACGGCTGGGGACCCGGGGGCTGGGGAATCAGATCCCCCGGGGGACGCCCAGCAGTTTCCCAGTAGGAAAATGATCTGATTCCCCCGGGGCCTGTGCGCCGCGTGTCCTCGCCACGTCGTGTGGGACCCACCAAGACTGCTTACCTTCCACGCTTTCTTCCTCCTCCGCACAGTTCTGTTTAATCCCCTTTTTTCCTCTTTCTCTCCCTCAAACTCTCCCCGCCCACCATGATTGGAGATCAAGGGCCGGCGCCGGAGATCCCGCCGCCGTTGGCCGGCTGCCGCCACGCTCGCGGCCCACGGCGACGCCGCTGCGGGTGTAACCGACGCCGGGGCCGGCCGCCGCCGCGAGGCGGGCGAAACCAGACCGCCGGGGCCACCTTGATGGGAGATCGGGCGCCGAAGATCTCGCCGCCGCGCTTCGCGGGCCACGGCGTCGGCTGCCGCGTGCGCTACCAACGTCGGGGCCGGCCGCCGTTGCGGATCGCGACTGGCGTCGCCCGCCTCGCCGCCGCCGGTCGAAACTACGATGCGGTCCAGCTTCTCGGTGGCGGCAGCTGCGGCGTCCGGCTGCCGAAGGAGCTCCGTTAGGGCCCACGCCATGGTCATCCGTGCCTCCCGCTATGATTCCCGGTTGATCGCCTTGCGCCGTCGCGTGTGAGTCTGGCTCCCTGGATGTCCCAACCATAGTGCTACTATTGCCCAACTTGTGTGCACGAAGCCACGATGCTACAATAGTATATTTTTTTGCTACAATTATTAAAACTGTTTTGCTACTTTTGGTACAAAATTATGCTACGATTTTCCGACGAGTTTGGGTTTGCTACGATTTTCGGCGGAGGGTGGATTTTTGCTACCATAGGCATAGGGTGTTGCTACTAGCAGCTTGTGGCGTTGCTTTCCTTGACGGACGGAGTTGCTACAACCTCGAACGGCGTTGCTGCCGTGCTGCAGGCGATGTCTCCGTTGATGTTTTAGAGGATTTGCAACATATGAATAAAAAAATTTGCTACAATTTATTTTGCGGTTTTGCTACATCTGCGTAATATGTTTGCTACGTGGTCTCCGGCGAGGTCTCCGGCGAGTCCAGTCTTTTTATTTTCTTTTCTGAACGAACCGTTTTTTGCTTCAGTCATTTGCTGCCGGGGTGATTTTTTGCTGCCGGAGATGTTTTTTTGCTACATGCAAATCTAACCGTCAAAATGGTTGATCCGACGGCTGGGGACCCGGGGGCTGGGGAATCAGATCCCCCGGGGGACGCCCAGCAGTTTCCTATCCAGTATCCACTGCGGCCAGCCATAACGGCACTGACGCCACGCCACGGGCGAACGGAAAGGCGGCCAGGCCCCGACACGCGCAAACCGCCCAACCGAAGAACACGGCCCGCCCAGTTAGCACAACGCAGCAAGAACATCTGTCGAAGAAAGTCGCCCAAAGTTGGCGCGATAACGGATCCAGGAGTCACAGATTCCTAGTACCTGGAGACAATTTTAATTATCGTCTATCTGTCCAGTATCCACGGCGGCCCGCCATTATTGTGTACACTCCAGAAACAGCGTCGCGTCTCGTCCCCGGCGTGCCGACCCAGACGGCCAACCCCCCGGCCTCCTATATATCCTCCTCGTGCTCCCATCCATGATCCATCTACCACCCATCGCTCCACTCCAGTTCTCAGCCCACGCCTCCTCTCGGTCGACGGCCACACGGGCACACTGCACGGCGATGGGGAAGAAGAACAGCATGGCGGCGGCGTTCGCCCTCCTCGTCCTCGCCGCCTCCGCGCTTTCGTCGCTGCCCACGCCGTGCCTCGCCGTGACGTCGCCGTACGTGCGGCCGAGGGCCAGGGCGACGCTCTCCCTGCCCGCCCACGCCCACGCCGACGGACAGACGCCGCAGCAGGTACGCCGGCCGCGCTTCCTCGAATGTTGCTCTCTTTCCTGCCTAGCTTGTTTTCTTCAGCGCATCTTAGATTCGGAAACCACGGCCGGCCGTCATGCGTGATCAAGCCGTTTCGCGGTCCGAATTTTTGAAATATCAGCCGTGCGTCGAGATCAGTTTCGAGTTTTTTTTTTCCTTTGGTAGGTCGAGTGTTAGTCGGAGAAAATGTTCTGTAGATGAGGTCCAATCGACACCAAAGAATCCTAACCCCCGTAGCAACCTCGTCTGTTTCTAGACTCTAGTGTCCACGCATGCTAAGTTAGGAAGGAATTAACAACTGTATGATCCCAGGATACTGGTTGGATTCTCGCGCGGCAGGACTAGAGCGTCAGCATTCCGCTGCGGATCTGCATTTGTTTAGTGTGGCCTAGCTAGAGAAGGCGACAAGGAAGAAGAAACCAAGGCGGGCTCAACTTCCGGATATCTTCTTGCTTCCTCCATATTCACGATTGATTCCCAACCTTGACGATGTCGGCATGTGGTTTGGCGGCCTAGGTGCCATAGCTGGCCCCAGCACTAGCATATCTTTTGGTATAGTACTGCTTAATCATGCTCCTAAAAGGAAAAGCAGCAATATCTTTCGCTAAATGCTGCCTGTGCTGCAATATCACCAGAGTTAGTGCTGCAATTAATGATGACAGTCTCGAGCCACGGTTCATGTCTTGCCCTTTCCCTGCAAATATTATCTACTACTGAATACGATCTTAATTATCTGCCCATAACATGCCAAACTTCTGTCCGGCCTGTGTGAAAACAGTTGTTGCAAGAATGATAGAGTCCTGTGCTGTTGGCCTGCACAGCTCACGCTAAAGCCATGAACCCAGGCATTCAAATGTTCACACTCGCATTAAATGTAGTGTTCAGGAACGGAATTAGGTCCATCCTGTACCTGTATATGCAAAATTGTGAAGCTTTTCAGTCATGGGTAGATTGTGCCATTCTCTGCAACTGCTAAGGCAGCAAGGGCAATCAAAGATCATCTCTTTTTACAACCCGTACATGCAGTTTCTGAATGTAAGCAAGGAAGAGATGTTAGATTTCCTCCTGCCACTTTCAGTCATAAACTTGCCAACTTTCACTGGAAACCCAAATATGGCATTCAGTAATCATCTTTGCCAAAACAAACTATTTCTTTGGGAAGAAATTATTCATTTTTCTGAATGTAATCATGGATTGCTCCTGCCTCTTTCTGTCATAAGGTACAAGGGGCATTCTGACTAAAACCCCGAATCTGGAATGTAGTAGTCATTTTCCTCTTTGGTGTAGGAAGACAGTAATGTTTAAAATCTTTTCAACAGCCCCTGTATTATTTGGCTGGTCTATTTACAGATTATCATAGGACTATTGACGTATCAGTTATTACTGTCCCATGAAGCAAAGCTGCGCTCGCATGTTTGCTCATATGTTTGCCGTTGCAGAGTTTGACCATTGTCACTATGACATGGGTAGACACACTAGACTACACAATTTGATAGCAAAAGCTTTTCCTCCTAAAATATACTGCGCTTCTCTTTTTAAGACTCGTTTAACATCACACTTGATATGTCTGAAACATGTTTTTTTTTCTTACTACTAAGCCAGTATAAGTATTCATGTGGAACAAATCTCCACTATGGTATGGAGCATGGAAGTTCACTGTTTCCTGAATTTAGACATTGTTTTCTTATGCACAATTAACTAATTGATTGATTTGAAAGAGGCCTTACTGATAGAGAATTTAAATAAGAAGTATGAAATGAATTGACCTCGGTTACCCGGGCATTTCAGAAAAGCAGAAAATAACTTGCTATTGGTAAACTGTTTCGTCCGTTTTTGTATTAGTTTTTTTTTTTGCTGTTCTAGAACAAATTGAAGTTAAGATGCAACATTATAGCTTGTCACATGAGTAACTGTAGTTGGTAAAAAGCTACCTTTGATCAAAGAACATAAACAGGGTACGATTGTTTTAAGTATCTGACCATAAACATGCCAAACTTCTGTCCGGCCTGTGTGGAAACAATTGTTGCAAGCATGATAGAGTCCTGTGTTGTTGTTTTTTGAACACAAGCATATATTACCATTAGAGACCATAGTACAACATATCTCGGCAGCAAAGCGCTGAGTAGGAAACAAAGGTGCCTAGACGCACAAAATAAAAGAAAGATGATCTAAGAACTTGCAGTTGACACCAAAGATAGAGTCCTGTGTTGTTGGCCTGGCTCACGCTAAAGCCATAGACCCAAGCATTCAAATGTTCACACTTGCATTAAATGCAGTACGCAAGATTGGAGTAGGCACATCCTGTATCTGTTTATGCAAACTGTGATACTTTTCAGTCATGTGTAGATAGTGCCATTTTCTGCAACTGGTAACGTAGTAAGGGCAATCAAAGATCATCTCTGTTTACAATCTTTATGCAGTTTCTGAATGTAAGCAAGGAAACGACGTTGGATTCCTGCTGCCTCTTTAAGCCATAAAATTCTAATAAAACTCTGGCTAAAAACCCATATATGACGTTCATCAATCATCTTCTTTTTCCAAAAGTAAAACATCATCTCTTTTCACATGGACATTATACATTTTCTGCATATAATCACGAAAAAAACGTTGGATTGCCCTTGCCACTTCCAGTCATAAACTACAAGTGAAATAGTGACTAAAACCCCAAATCTGGCATGCAGTAATATTTTTTCCTCTATATATATGGTCTAGGATGTTTGCAATGTTCTAAATCTTTTCAACAACCCTTGTATTATTCAAAAGTCAACGTTTTTAAAGTTGACTAAGTTTATACGTAAAAAAAATGAACATTTACAATACTGAGTCAATATCAATAGATTCACCACAAAGTATTTTTTCTTAATGTGTTCATTCCATATTATAGGTGTAATTTTTTCCTAAATATTTAGTCAAAGTTAGTAAGATTTGACTTTTTACTAATCTTTAGATGCCTTACATTTTGGGACAGAGGGGAGTATTTTTTTTATTACCACATAAGTCTTGACCTTTCTTCTATTACAGTCCCACGAATCAAACTGCTCTCACATATTTGCCGTTGCAGAGTTTGGTCATTGCCAGTATGGCATGGTAGTACTACTTGAAGAGTACACAATTTGGCAACAAACATTTCGTCCTGAAAACTATTGTGCTTGTCTTTTAAGACTCGTTTAACATCACAGTTGATGTGATTGAAACATGTTTAACTCGTTACTACTAAGCCAATATTCATGTTGACACCTTGTTCTACAGCATGGAAGTTCACTGTTCCCTGAATTATTTACGTATTGTCGTCATGTGCACGGTTAACTAATATGTTGATGAGAAAGGGGCCTTACTGATTAGAGAATTTAAAATAGAAGTGTGAAATGAACAGAGTTCGTCTACCCAGATATTTCAGAAAACCAGAAAAAAATTGCTCCTGGTAATCTGTTTTGTACGATATGGTATTACGGAGTAGTTTTTTTGTTGCTAAACTAGAATAAATTGTACTAGTTGAGATGAAACACTACGATTTGTGTTATGAATTGATGTAGTAGGTACAAAATATATGAATCACTAGCTGTTCTATTGTTCATACTGTGGTACAACTTTCAGGTGCATGTGTCGGCTGTAGGCCCTGACCAGATGAGGGTGACATGGATCACCGACGACGACGCACCGGCCACGGTAGAGTACGGCACGGCTCCAGGCCAGTACCCATTCTCGGCGACCGGAAGCACCACGGCGTACTCCTACGTCTTGTATCATTCTGGGAACATCCATAACGCCGTGGTCGGTCCACTGAAACCTAGCACGACGTACTACTATCGGTGCAGCTCCGACCCGTCGCGCGAGTTCTCCTTCAGGACGGCCCCTCAGGACTCCCTTTCAACTTCGTCATCGCCGGTACGAATGAAATGCGGCTTGCTGTCAGTTTTGACATCAACCAATTAATTTCCAAGTTTCTGATGACTGTCATGCGACTCACTGCAATGGAAGTGCAGGCGATTTGGGGCAGACGGAATGGACGAATTCCACGCTGCAGCACATAGCCGCCGCCGACTACGACATGCTGCTCCTCCCCGGCGACCTCTCGTACGCGGACCTGGACCAGCCGCGCTGGGACTCGTACGGGCGCCTGGTGGAGCCGCTGGCGAGCGCGCGGCCGTGGATGGTGACCCAGGGCAACCACGAGGTGGAGAAGATCCCGCTCATCGAGCACCCGTTCAAGGCCTACAACGCGCGGTGGCGCATGCCGTACGACGCCGGCGCCTCTCCGTCCGGGTCGAACCTCTTCTACTCTTTCGACGTGGCCGGCGGCGCCGTGCACGTCATCATGCTCGGCTCGTACACCGATTACGACACCGGCTCGGCGCAGCACGACTGGCTGCGGGGCGACCTCGCCATGATCGACCGGAGCAAGGCGTCGTTCGTGGTGGCGCTGGTGCACGCGCCGTGGTACAACAGCAACGAGGCGCACCAGGGGGAGGGCGACGCCATGCGCGACGCCATGGAGGCGATGCTCTACGGCGCTCGCGTGGACGCGGTGTTCGCGGGGCACGTGCACGCGTACGAGAGGTTCAGTCGCGTGTACGGCGGCAAGGATGACCAGTGCGGGCCGGTGTACGTGACGATCGGCGACGGCGGGAACCGGGAGGGGCTGGCGGAGAAGTACATCGACCCGCAGCCGAGCACGTCGGTGTACCGGGAGGCCAGCTTCGGGCATGGAAGGCTGCAGGTCGCGAACACGACGCACGCGCTGTGGACGTGGCACCGGAACGACGACAACGAGCCGGTGGTGACCGACCAGGTCTGGATCACCAGCCTCGCGTCAAACCCTGCCTGTAACAAAAAGTGATCAGATCAGCAGCCGATACATATATGTTCTTCATACATGATGTATGTGTTCAGTATTGGTAGTTATTATTGTTCGTCATCATGATGGCACTCCGTTTGAGGAGATGGCCATGGCTTGAAAGGGATGACACGAGCAAAATTTGGATTGGTTTGAGAAACCCTTGCATGCACGGATGTGATACACACATATTGTTGCCATCACTACTGCATGAGCCCTAGGATTTGGGTGTGCTTGTGGAATGCTTCAGTTTGGATAAATTCACTATCCAAGCATCCAATGATGTGCTGTAAACTAGACATGCTCTACTTCACTTAATAAACGACAAGTATTAATCATAGTGCCTCAATTTGGATTCTGAACTATCCCGCTTCTTGTGGCATTCCGGCACCTCCTCGCTGCTTTCGCTTCTTCCTAAGATATAACTGTTGGTTTTAGTGGTTTATCTATAGTGTTGTTCTTCTGGATCATGAGGTGTTCTTGCTGATACCTGATGAATAGGTGAGTGCTAGGAACAGCTGTTATGAACATGTTATTTGACTAGTGCAGATCATTGGTGAATGGGCAGCAGATGGAAATCGGTTGATGTGTTGTTTATACTACCTCCATCCTAAGGCTTGAGGCCTATTTTTTTTTTCAGAAAGTCAAACAAAGCAAAGTTTGATCAAACTTTTAGAAAAATTATGAACAAATTTCATATTTTGTAGACACCATATGAAAATATATTTCATTATCTATCTAATGATATTGATTTTGTACTTTTCATGTTAATGATTTTTGATAAAAACTTAGTAACTTAACATAGCTTGACTTTCTGAAGAAAAAAAAGGTCTTAGACTAGTCATAGTGGGAAGTAACATAGAGTAGTAACATATGTTACTACCTCTATTGTGGTTAGTAACATCAAAGTAGTATCATAGATGTCTTCATTAATTAGCTTGTAAACTCATTGTATCTGGAAATGTGATGTTACAGTAACTAGCTATGTTACCCTATTCTCCTATCTTCTCATTAACTTACTGCCACATAAGTAAATTTGGTGAGTTGGACACTTAGTTACTAGTGAAGTTACTCCCACTATGTATGTGCTGCTAGGTAGTTGCTAGGCAATGTAGGGTGCACTAGATTCATTCCCCTGCACAACAATGGTTGATCATGTAGCTGTCAAAAGTCTTTTCTCTTTCTCCTTCTCCTTATGCAAGCTTACGGCTGGTTGGATATTTATCCATGTTTGACATTTCCTTTTCTTTGTTTGTTTCTCTTATTGTAGGAAATGAAGATATTGGAGAGATGAGGAAGATCAAGATTAGTATAGTTTTTCTTTTTATTCTTTGTGTGATCTTCTTTTTATTTATTTTCTAGTTTGCAACACTTCAACATATGTTGTAAAAATTCTTATGTGAGGAATAATTATATGTAACATTTAATTCTGATTTTTTAAATTTACATTCCTTATCTATATTATATTATGGAACAATATTCCAGCTTAATTAATTCAGGAATTTCAGTGTCAAAAGTTTTTTGCCCAAATAATCTATGAGTTTGTTTATTTTAATTTTACTCCTCAATTCGGTATTGTTTTTGGATAAAGGAAATATATTAATATCGAGAGATATCAATTACACTCAGCCACTGCAACAACGCAATACCCTAATGATAGTACGGATGCACACACCAAAAAAAAAGTTCCGCTACGCTATTCCAGCCATAAAAGCAACAATACATCCACCACCAAGACAACACCTGAACTCCGGACTTTTCAAAAACGACGCCTTCAAGTAGGGAACAATGCACAAGCGTTGTCGTCGAGATCTTAGGTTTTCACCCTGAAGATAGTCTCCGCTCTAAAAAAATGCCTTCAATAAGACCATTGCCAAACACAACTAATTAAAGCCAGACCTTGGATTTTCACCCTAAGAGGTAAGACTCTGAACTTCACATGTGTTGCCATCCCCACTTGCATACTGCTGCTGCGAAGCCCAGAATACCAAGCAAGTCCCTCAACATCGCTGAGACTCAAACCTCAATTGCTAGTCCTCCAATCCGGCCTTCATGATATTCTCCGCATCTGATTTCACCATGGACCAGAATATCATCTGACAGAAACACAGAGCAGAGCTTCGCGCCGCTCCCTCCAGAACCAAACGATCGGAATAAAAGCATGGGTGCGCAAGACCGAATACCACCCGATCCAGCGAGCTCAAGGCAAAACGTGCACTGTTACATTCGCTGGTGGAGCCTTCCGGAACTCGACACTCCAGCCAAATCCAATAGGACATGCATCAAGAAGATCTTCGTCTTGACGTGAGAGGAACCATAGGACCTCCGCCTTTATTCAGGCCGAGCCCCATGCAACCGGCCATCCTCGCCGCCATCACACCGAAACCGGCTGAACAAACAAGCCAAGGATGTGGACGTGAGCCAGCAAGCTACACAACAGCCCTCGACACCCGCGAAACCTTGGCCCGCCAAGCCCATCTGGGCCTAGATTAGGCCCTGGCCGCACCTCCGCCGGCAGCAACACGAGGCCGCCGCCGATGGCATCCACCGAGGGCCGCCGCTTCCCTAGCCATCGGCCGCCTCCGCACCCCACCACCAGTCACGACGCCCCACGCCCCACCGTCCCGCCACAGGACAGCGGACCTAGGCGGGAGACCTAGGCCCGCGGCATGCCTCCACCGTCGAGTGAGACAGCTGCCTGGCCGGGAAACGCCGCCCCGACCGCCGCCCACGGCCATCCCGCATACGTCACCCCAGCCGCATCTTCAAGGACAGCCGCCGCAATCCCCCCACCCCTAGCACCTTAGGTACCAGGGATCCGCTGCCACCACAGCCGACGCCGGCAGCAGCGACGGGAGGGAGCTCGAGGGAGGGAGGGGAAGGAGGTGACGTGATTTTTGAGCCCCCGGCGGCGCCCTAGGGAGCACTGCGGGAGGGGAGGGGCGGGTTCGACCATTTATGAGCCAGTTAGAGCAGAAAATCCTAGTTGGTGCAGATGCCGAGAAGTGAAATTCTCCCCATTTTTTATTCGGTATTGTTAAATACCTTGAACATATGTATATTATTCTTTCTGGAAACCAAATTCTAATTTGATGTTTGAATCAATGTATTGGTGTGTGTTCATCATAATTATACTCTATATCCCAATTGTGTCCAAAATCTAAATAGCTTCTAACTTATTTTCTAGCAAAGATCATCTCAAAATTTGTCGCACTCACATCGATGACATAATTCCATTCCACCGACGTAAGAGAAACCCCGATCTCTTTGTATTGTTAGTAAATGCTTGAAATTTCTTCAAATTTTCTATACATAAATACAATGCACACATTGGTCTTCGAGCTGTTTCTAGTCTCTAAATTTTCGGATGTTACACTACGTATAGCAATCACACCCCGCGTGACCTAGACCGGGACCGCACGGCCCAGATTGAGCCAGCTCGCTGCCCAGATTAGGCCCACCCGGCGGTCGCAGCGGCCAGGGGAGCCACGAGAGGAAAGTCTTGTGCTGGGGATGTTGCCCTCCGGAGCTGCCGTAGCGCGGGAGACCTGGGAGGGAGGGATGGGGAGGTCTTGCAGGGATACCAAGGTGGTGGTCTCGCCGGTGCGTGGGTGAAAGCGTGGAAGGAGATATGACAGGGGCGTCTAGATGGGCATTTAGAAAAATGTTAAATGAGTCAATAATATATTATCATTTATGTGCAACCTAGAGTATAAACAATTCCACGTTAAGATTTTGCACACTCGTAGGATGCATCTTTAACTACATCCAAACTTTTCTTCAATTCCTTAAGAACTTGTGAATATGATTTTCTCAATTTTAATATTTCCTCCTATCCAAAATACTTGTCCAAAAATACACGTATCTAGACATGTTTTAGTGCGTAGATTTTCTTATAATTGAACAAGTATTTCAAATAAGAAGAATTAACGGAATCCTACATATAGCTCGCCCCCGTTTATCCACGCTTTTCCCCCTCTGACCATGCATATTCTGTAGCGACTAGCTCTTCTCCACGCCGTCAGGCCAAAGATCGGCTGTCACGGTGGCACCGATGATGATACGGGGCGACCTTCGGTCTCCACCGCATCATGTGCGTCAACGCCGACACGTCACGCAAAGGTGAATCTTCTCCTTTATGCGTGCCTACAATTGTCCCTCATGAATGGTATGCTACTTCATCCTCCTTCATATGACCATGATAGGAACACATCGCCAAGTACGGAGGAAGTGGACGACACCATGGAGGCTCGAGAACTCAAGGCCGAGGTCATGGAGGCATGGAAGAGAAGAAGGAAGAAGAGCGCCCGAGGTCGCCAAGAAGAGACGGCGCATGAAGCACGACTGCTCGGATTATCCGCCCCACTAAGGCCGGACAATCCGCCCCCCTATGCGTCCAAGTCAATTCGGGCCAAGTCCCATGTACCCCTTGTATGCTCTAAACTACCCCTCCTTAGTGGCTCCCTATATATAGGCTCCCACCTCCCCCTTCATTAGGTTAGGAATGAACTTGAGAGAATTAGGCTCATGCCTCCACCATCCCTTTGGGATTAGGGAAACCCCTCCTTAGATTTACCCAAATCTATTGTACAAGCGCACTCCTTATATGATTAGTCTCTCACACTCGTGATTCAACCACCGGTCTCTCACTCGTGTGATTCTACCGATCGTATACCGATCTTCCTTTCGGGGATTCTACCGCGTGTCTCTCCCTTGAGAGATTCTATCGGGATAGTGGTTTGGGCTATCGGGAGTAAACCGGAATTGTATCGGGTTGGTGTGTGTTTGCGTGTGTTCATCGTGTTATTCGCCGTGTTCTTCGTGTTCTTCCCCTCCCCCGCCTTTCCCTCGGTCAATTCGTGAGATCGGGCAACCCACGTGGCCTTAGGCCGCATCATATGGTATCAGAGCAAAGGTTGCCACGAATTTGACCCTCCAATTTCACCAATTTCGCCCAAAAATTTCCCAAAAAAATTTTGCCCCAAAAAATAGCTCGAATTTGGATCTCTGGATTTGTTGAGTTTTTTGTGGTTTTGGTCCACAGATCTGTTGTCTCTTGTGTTGATCTACGTCCCCTCCAATTTTCACCGTCAAATTCCTTGTATATCTCCGTGAATCGACGATTTTTTGCCCCAAATTTCCGCTGCGTGTTCATCCAGTTCGTCCTGTTCGTGCTCACCGGCACTGCCGGCCGATTCGTGGCGGCACTGCCGGCCCCCATCATCTTCAACCTCACAGGCCTGCCCCGGCTCGATCCCCACCACGCGCACGCCAATCTGCCAAGCCGCCGCCGCCCCTGGCTCCCATCCACCAGCGCTCGCCGCTCCGCCTTTGCTCCAATCGCCCAAGGCCGCCCCTCAGCAGCGCCCGCCCGCGCCGTCCGCTCCTCAACCACGCCGCGCGCTGCCCAGGCTCCAGGCCCGCCGCCTCCAACCACCTCCGCCCGGCCAAGCTTCGCCTGATCCCGCACACCACCAGGCCGCGACCCCTCCCTAGCTCGAGCTTCTCGCGCTCAACACGCGCGCCCCAGGCCACCGCCTCCACGCCACCACGCGCCCGCAGCAGCACGCCTCCACGCCGCGCCTGGCCCTCCACCCGCTCGGCCTGACCACCAGCAGCGCGCCGCCTTGCTCGCCTCCACGCTCGCCCCAGGCCACTGCCCCGCCGGCCACCAACCTCCCGTACTCCACGCGCGCTGCTCCAGATCGAGCCCATACAGCAATCAACCCGCGCCCGCGCCAAGCAAAGAGCCGCCGCTCGATTTCCTCAGCTCAGCTCCATTCACGCAAGAATTTTAGAGCCCGGCACTGCCGGCCAAATCCTAGCGGTACTGCCGCCGAGCGCAGACCGGCACTGCCGGCCACACTACACCGGCACTGCCGCCCAGGTCCATCTGCTGTTCAAGTTTCAGCTCACTTTGACTCATCTTTTTGCCCCAAATTTTGACAACTTTCCGGCGTCCGTTTGACTCCAAACTTTAACAACATCCTCCAACGACTCCACATAGCCTACCTCTAATTTTTGACTATTTTTGGAGCCCAACTTTTGACCGCTCGTTTTGACCCAACTTTTCGGGCATTGACTTAATTTGCTCGGTTTCCGATTTGGAGTGCATCGGTTGTCTATTTCGCTTCCGCGCCTACATCAACACCGCGACGACACCGTTGGCACCCCGGATTCCGTCGCAACTTCACCATCGTCATCGACACCACCACTTCGCCATCGCAAGTTCGTGTGCTTGACACCGCCTAACATCAATAGGTATAACTTGCCTCCCCTTGTAGCCCCGTTTCTTTCTTTGTGTACCTATCCCATTGAGAGTGGCTTTTCGAGTGTTGCGAAGCATTGCACAAGTGTCACGACCGTGAGAGGGTGTGTGTGCGTTGTGTTGAGCAAAGCTCCGAAGCAAGCTCGGTGAGAAAGATACACAAAAGAAGAAAAAGTGTGACATAGAGAAAAATAAAGCTTCTAAGCATAGAAAAAAAGAAAAAAAAAAAGAAAAAGAAAAAGAAATAGAAAAAGAGTGTGTGTCCACCGATACAAAGGAGTGCAAAGCTTGTGAGCACTAAGAGAGAAAAGAGAAGAGTGGCATTTGTGCAAATCTAGTTGCTTCTCTCATATGCAACCAAGCTACGGTCTCTCTTGTGTTGGCGCGACACCGAGCTAATAGTCTTCGTTAGGACCATCTTTGTTACTTGCTCACTTACTTGGTCGCGCTAACCCCATTGATCTTCTTGTGTGTGTTTCCGTGTTTTCTTGACATAGATCACCACTTTTGACATTTGACTTTGGATCTTACCCACATTTGACAATAGACTTTTCCGTTGATCTTTTTCGTTTGCTATCCACTCCTTACCCACCACATATAGAGTTCTTAGCCTTTTGCGTGTGCTTTGAGTGTGTGTGTGAGTAACCCGATACATTTCGAATTTGCTCTTGACTTGAACCATTTTTCCGATACTTTCTTGAAAGGTGGGATACTTGTGTAGCTTTCCTTCCACCACATACACATACACCTATCCTAGTGAGCCATATACATGATGACCCCACAAGAGCAAGCCGAGATGAGAGCATACTTCGCCGAGCTAGATGCTCGAGAAGCCCAAATGACACCCAAAGATAAAGCCGAGTGCAACGCATACTTCAAACACCTTGAGAGCAAGAGTGATACACACCATGAGTCGAGTGAGGATGTTTCGATTTCTAACAACTTAACCTCTACTCCGCTTGTGTTGTCTTCCTCTTTGCTAGGTTGCTCGGACATCGACGACGCCATTGCCATGGAGATGAGGGACTCCACTATATGTGAGATGAGCGACTCCACTATATGTGAGATGAGCGAATCCACTATATGTGAGATGAGTGACTCCACTATATGTGAGCTTGATGAGTGCCTCCACTTCGAGAGCATGAGTGATACACCAAGTGAGATGAGAGTGGTAGTTGATAGGTCATGTGAGGCCATTTCGAATTCTAACAACTTACCCTCTACCTCTAGTGTGTTTCCTTGTGTCTTATTAGGTCCCATGGATGACGAGACGCCGATCATGGAGAATATGTACATGGTGCATGAAGATGATCATATCACACCATGCTTGCTTGAAGATGAACATGGAGGCCACATCGAGCCTACCTCTTCCACAACACCTACCTCATATGAGCGGGACTACAAAGGTACCTATATGGGTGTTGATGATGCCATGATCCCACTAGTGGACATGATGATTTGTGAGTGCTTGCATGAGTTGGATGATCCTATTGCTATGTCATATGCTTCTTTCACTTTCCCTTGTGATACTTGTGCCATTGTTGATCATGTGGAAGTAGTTGCTTGTGACACTTGGACCATGCCATGCTATGAGTGTTTCGATTTCTATCCTATTGCTTGCAATATGTCGAACAATTTCTCTTTCCCATGTATTGCTTGCAATGTTGATGATAATGCTTGTGTTGTGACAACCTTGATGAACAATTGCTCTTTCCCTAGGTTGGTCAACAACAATGATGAAATTTTGAAAATGTTTTGTGCTACATGCTTGCAATATTCTCCCATTAGTGCAACCAAAATGTTGAATACTTGCTCTTTCCAATGCTTGGTTTGCAATGATGTTCATATGCTTGTGAATGAGATTGCCCCCATAGCTCTCTCACCTTTTGGAGACTTTGCACCTATCCATGTTGCGCATGTTCCTAAGTTTTCCCGCATATTCACCATGTGTACTATAATAGCTTGCTTACCGCTAATGGTGATGTGCAAAAGAAATGGCGCATCATGATGGATGATGTGTTCATATACCATGCACACACATTGTTCTTGTTGCCTAACATGTGTGTAGGTACCCACACTCCAATGTCAACCTCGATTGAGCACGATTTGACAAAAAGAGCTCTTGAGAGCATGATACAAGTGAGCTCCAATGAGTGGTTTTGCCCGCACACTTCCACTACACAAGACCTCTCAATGAGAGCACACCGACACTTTGATAAGGTGACCTCCTTCTACTTGCGCCCTCTTCCTAAATCCATTGAACTTTGGCTACGCTTTGATTGCTCCTTTGCTTTTCTTGTGCTATTCATAGGGCTCTTGACAAGTGAAGGGACATTCAAGCGTTGGTGTCATCTACCTCCTCTACACGTTCACGAAGACTCATCGTCGAGGACGACTCTTTTTCAAGTGGGGGAGATGATACGGGGCGACCTTCGGTCTCCACCGCATCATGTGCGTCAACGCCGACACGTCACGCAAAGGTGAATCTTCTCCTTTATGCGTGCCTACAATTGTCCCTCATGAATGGTATGCTACTTCATCCTCCTTCATATGACCATGATAGGAACACATCGCCAAGTACGGAGGAAGTGGACGACACCATGGAGGCTCGAGAACTCAAGGCCGAGGTCATGGGAGGCATGGAAGAGAAGAAGGAAGAAGAGCGCCCGAGGTCGCCAAGAAGAGACGGCGCATGAAGCACGGCTCGCTCGGATTATCCGCCCCACTAAGGCCGGACAATCCGCCCCCTATGCGTCCAAGTCAATTCGGGCCAAGTCCCATGTACCCCTTGTATGCCTAAACTACCCCTCCTTAGTGGCTCCCTATATATAGGCTCCCACCTCCCCCTTCATTAGGTTAGGAATGAACTTGAGAGAATTAGGCTCATGCCTCCACCATCCCTTTGGGATTAGGGAAACCCCCTCCTTAGATTTACCCAAATCTATTGTACAAGGCACTCCTTATATGATTAGTCTCTCACACTCGTGATTCAACCACCGGTCTCTCACTCGTGTGATTCTACCGATCGTATACCGATCTTCCTTTCGGGGATTCTACCGCGTGTCTCTCCCTTGAGAGATTCTATCGGGATAGTGGTTCGGGCTATCGGGAGTAAACCGGAATTGTATCGGGTTGGTGTGTGTTTGCGTGTGTTCATCGTGTTATTCGCCGTGTTCTTCGTGTTCTTCCCCTCCCCCGCCTTTCCCTCGGTCAATTCGTGAGATCGGGCAACCCACGTGGCCTTAGGCCGCATCAGATGATGTACAGGCTTTCTTCGTGACCGCGCACGCGAAAATCGCCGGTTTCAGCGAACGTGCAAACCGCCCTTGAAGCTGCGGAGCATATACTCCCTCCGTCCCTTTTTAATTAACTTGGGGGAGAAAAACGTTTCACAAATATTATTTTACAGTCCAGTCCTGCATATTTCAAAACATAACAAAAAAGACCCAGATCTGATCGGGTCATTCCCGGATCCAATCTCCGCCCCGCTCGGAATCGGTCGATCGATCGGTCAGCTGGATCGATCGCTGATCGGGTCATTCCCGGATCCAATCTCCGTCCAGCTGGAAATCGATCGATCGATCGGTCAGCTGGATCGATCGATCGATCCAGCGCCTCCGGAGCAGCGCCATGCTCTCCACCTTGCTGGAGCGGCAGCTCCACCACGCGCCTGTGCTGGAGCGGCAGCTCCACCACGCGCCATGTTCTCCTCGCCAGGGCTCTCCGCCACCAGATCAGGCTTCTCTGCCACCTGATCTTGCATCGCCGCCACCTGATCCGTGGCAAAGATCGAAAAAAATGCAACCTTTTTCACGGATCCAGCCGGGGCGTGGAGATGGAGATGAAGTGCCGGAGATGCGGGCAGGGAGGAGATGCGGAGTCGGAGGAGATGCGGGCCGGAGGAGATGCGGCGGCGACGCGTGTGGAGAAGGCGGCGAGTAGCAGGAGAAGGGGTCGGGGACGGGGAGCGGCGGCGACGCGATGCCTACGATGGGGACGGGGTCGCGAGGAGCGGAGGAGGTTGCGAGGAGGAGTGCCAGGTTCGGGCGAGGTGAATCGCGACGGGGACGACCGGGTAGCAACGAGGAAAGGACGAGGGTTTTTTTTGCAAAATAACCGGCGCGTCGATTAAATCGGACCGGAGGGAGTACTTTTTGACACATAGCCAGGCAAACGCACACCGTTTCCATTCCACTTGAAGGCTGAAACACATCCAGTGATGGTTCATCGGCTTGTCGCGTTGCCACGTCCATGGTTCCCTGTGTTTATATACAGCCCCTCGTTCGGCTGTTCTCGATCGTTGCGTCCTCTCCAGTCTGCATCACCATGGCAACCGGGAGAAAAGCAATATTGGCTCTCGCCGTACTCGCCGCCTGCTCCTTCTCGGTCTCGCGCGCCCTGACATCGCCCTACGTGCGGCCGAAGCCGAGGACGACGCTCTCCGAGCTCGAATCCCTTCTCGACGACGCCCACGGCCAGACGCCGCAGCAGGTACGCTTCACGAATGCTCCAGCATATCATGTTCCTCTGCAGCTCCACTTCTAAAGATGTTCTTCAATATCTTCAGAAGCTTTTCTTTTTCAGTTCATACAAATATATATTTATTTATATCCTCGCGCTCTAAATATTTATTAATCAAACTCAGCTCACTACTTGAAATAAAAGTTTATGTGCAAGTTCAAGTGAGTGTCTATGAATATCCGGCCGGTTTCTACTTTGATCTATATTATTGATAGTTACTTACCCAATTTAATTATTTCTCGCTTAATTAAAGTAGTTATTTATAAATTACCACTTGAAAGAAAATGACTTAAATCCAACCAACTAATCCCAAGGAGAAATTTGCCGTTCTTGTTGGTTATATAAAAGACGATTTGCTCCAACACGGGCTTTCTCCCTCTCCCCCTTCCCACCATATCCCCTCCCCCTTGTTATCATTTTTTTCGTCCCAGCCTTCATGGGTGGTCACCAGTTCGGGGACACGTAGCGCTGCTTCACCACCATGTCTAGCCCCGTCCTCCACCATCGCGACATAGCCAATCCCTCTAGACTCAAGAGGATATGGTTATTTTATGGCACAAGTGCCACCCTCCTCTCTCCCTCTCAACCCTAAAACACCATTCAACGCTGCCACCTCCTTGAGTGTCAATGTTGTCATCAACACCAACTTGCCGCTCCGCCTCCGAACATGCCCAACCCTGATCTGATGTCCTTCACAGTGATCTTTGTAGACCCAAGAGGAGGGTTGGTGCTTCTATGGTGCCAATGTCACCCCTTCCCCCCACTATACCCTTTACCACCATTATCCTCCAATTCAGCATCAAACCACCATGTTGCGCATCACCATCAAACTTCACCTCATGCTTTGAGGTTGCCTCTCTCGGCTTCACTATCTTTATCAGATAGTCTTCAGAGCAGAGGAAGAAGATAGAGAGAAGAAGCATGACAGACCAAGAAGAGAAAATCCAACTGTTAAAAACACCAGTGATTTGTGTTGGAAAAAAGGAGAATAGTTAGCTTACCCTTAATTTCCGGAGATCAGCATCAAATAACAACCTGTCATTATTCACGTGCCAGTGTGCCACACCGTGGCGTTCATCGTTGCCATGCATGGTGGATTCATGGATAATAACACTAGAAAAGTGAAAGGTAGCACAAGGTATATGCTTTGCATACCCGCAAATAAAAAGGTACTCCCTCCATTCTAAAATGTAAGGCGCCTAAGATTTAATCAAAAGTCAATATTTTTAAAGTTTGACCAGATTTATATGTAAAAATATAAACATTCACAATGCCAAATCAATATCAATAGATTCACCAGAAAGTATAGTTTCTCAAAATGTTTATTTAATATTGTAGATATCCATATTTTTTCGTATAAACTTAATCAACTTAGAAGATATTGACTTTTGGATAAAAGTTTGGCGCCTTACGGTTTTGGGACGGAGTGAGTATATGCTTTGTTGCATATTGGTATCTTGGACCAAGAGTGTGGCTGGAGTGCTGGACTCACAGAAGGAGGCCAGCAAGTATCGCTTCGGGCGTTGTATAACTAGTTTGCATTTGCTTACTGGCTACTGCCTCCCAAGATCGCGACAGGGGAGAAAAAAACGCGTTCTGTTGGTTGTACGTCAGTAAGCTAGGTATGACCATATAAATAAATAAAAATTCAGGTTATTGTTTGTCGTGCATGATGTTGGCTTTCATGTTCCTTAGTGCAGTCAAAAATGGTAACCACAAATAATCTATTAAAAAACCCAACAATATCGCGTGTACAGTGATCTGTTTCCTAGCGCGGGAGACTTCTTCCATTTTCTTGCCCACGCCTTGTAGTTGTAGCCACTCTTATCTGATTTTCAGTAAATCATTACTACTTTTTATTGGTTCTTTCATTTACGTGTGTAGTGAATAGTACTCAGTAGTTTCAAATCTTAGTTGCAATGTTGCAACTCCTGACTAGCATAAATCACGAAACAATTCAACGGTATGGGTGAACTTTTCTAAGTCGCAACCATGTGTAAATAGTAAAATCCCAGTTACAGCCTTCACCGAGAAAACTCAGTTGCAACTTATGATATAAGTATGTCTACCATAAATCACGATGCAATCCAATGGTTTAGCAGTCGACCAGGAATAAGAAAAACTGCATTTTCCTTTTCTAAACTAAAAAAAAGGAAATATAGTTTAGGCTATGTTGGTAGGGAAGTATTTTTACAAAGTATTTTAGCAAGTTTCTCAAAATACCACTGTTTCAAATACTTCAATGGTTTTTGGCTGTGACTAAACATTCTGGTATTAATACTTTATTTTTTCTCAAAACGCGCTGTTTTTGAAATATTAGAAAAACAAGTCTAGACCTCTTTTTCTGAAACTGAAGTATTGTTAAGCCAGGCTGTAAAATATAGTACTCTATGATTTCGTAATAATTTAGTTCTTCAGTTTTAGAAAAACTTTGTCGCTAAACTAGGCATATTGATCTGGATAGTTCGGCTTGCGCTTTGGTTGCTCTGAAGAAATTGCTAATTCAAGTTCATCTCAGGTGCACGTATCAACCGTAGGCTCTGACATGATGAGGGTGACATGGATCACCAAAGACGATGCACCGGCGATGGTAGAGTACGGCACGACCTCGGGCCAGTACCCATTCTCAGAGACCGGAACAACCACGAGCTACTCGTACCTCGCCTTCTACCGCTCAGGCAACATCCACGACGCCGTCATCGGCCCGCTGAAACCCAGCACGACGTACTACTACCGGTGCAGCTCCGACCGGTCGCGCGAGTTCTCCTTCCGGACGCCGCCGTCCAGCCTTCCCTTCGAGTTCGTCATCGTCGGTACTACAGTACATCCCATGAAATTAATGCTCCTCAACTCGACCTCGTTATTCCGGTCTGTCGTTTCATGGCACGCTTTGATTGCTGGCCGATCGAACAGGTGACCTCGGCCAGACCGGGTGGACGAAGACGACGCTGCAGCACATCGCGGCCGCCGACTACGACATGCTCCTCCTCCCCGGCGACCTATCATACGCCGACTTCTTCCAGCCGCGCTGGGACTCTTACGGCCGCCTCGTCGAGCCGCTGGCGAGCGCGCGGCCCTGGATGGTGACCCAGGGCAACCACGAGATCGAGAAGGTACCCCTCCTTGAGCCGCGCGCCTTCAAGGCCTACAATGCGCGGTGGCGCATGCCGTACGACGCCGGCGCCTCGCCGTCGGGATCAAACCTCTACTACTCGTTCGACGTGGCCGGCGGCGCCGCGCACGTCATCATGCTGGGCTCGTACACCGACTACGTGGCCGGCACGGCGCAGTACGAGTGGCTCCAAGGCGACCTCGCCGGTATCGACCGCCGTAAAACGGCGTTCGTGGTGGCTCTGGTGCACGTGCCGTGGTACAACAGCAACAAGGCGCACCAGGGGGAGGGCGACGACATGCGCGACGCCATGGAGGCGCTGCTCTACGGCGCTCGCGTGGACGCGGTGTTCGCCGGGCACGTGCACGCGTACGAGAGGTTCGCGCGCGTGTACGGCGGCAAGGAGGACCCGTGCGGGCCGGTGTACGTGACGATCGGCGACGGCGGGAACCGGGAAGGGCTCGCGGAGAAGTACGTCGACCCGCAGCCGAAGACGTCCGTGTTTCGGGAGGCGAGTTTCGGGCATGGAAGGTTGCAGGTGGTGAATGCGACGCACGCGCTCTCACTGCGTCAGGTACCCAGTT
This sequence comes from Lolium rigidum, assembly GCF_022539505.1. Taxonomy (NCBI): domain Eukaryota; kingdom Viridiplantae; phylum Streptophyta; class Magnoliopsida; order Poales; family Poaceae; genus Lolium; species Lolium rigidum. The sequence goes on from NC_061512.1 coordinate 116,364,542, forward strand.
TGCCGGCACAAAAAAGTGCCGGCAAAGGCACCAAAAGTGCCGGCAAAGGTTTTTCGAGGCAAAAAAAAAGTGCTGCGTTTATTCCAGTCGAGATTGCTCTTTGCCGGCATTTTTCGTGAGATGCCGCGGTATGTAATTCAAGGCACAAATACTGGTGCCAGTAATAGCTATTTCGAGGCAGATCAGTTTTTGCTCGTTAAGAGTTTTGCCGGCACTTTTCGATTGGGCCGTGGAAGGTTTTTGCCGGCACTTACTGGAGATGCCGCCGAATCTTTCCTGGCACAAGGTGGTGACGCCGCGGAACCTTTTTCTGGCACAAGGTGGAAATGCCGTTCAAAGCTTTTGCCGGCATTTCGCAAATGCCTCCAAATTTGTTTTCGAGCATATAGGCCTAATGCCGCTGTTTCTTTTTGTAGGCAGCATTCATGAACATTCAGTCAAATCATTTAACTTACAATTCAGTCATAAGCATTCAGTCAACACTTTGAAACATCCAGGTATTTAACTTACAATTACACAAACAAACATTCAGTCATAAACAGAATTCAGTCATAAGCGATCATAAACATGATCATCCGGCGATCGGATAACTTACAAGCATTCAGTCATAAGCGGTCATCAACATCATCCGAGCATCATCCATCATTAGATAACATACAAATTCATCAGCTTGAAAGCATCATCCAGCCTGGTCACACATCATCCAGCAATTCATCAGCCTGGACTGGAGAAGCTATGGAGGCTTTTGACTTGAAGGTGAAGGTTCTCCTCCTCTTAGTTCTGTCAGGGTTTTGACTGTCATTTAGGTTATCTGTTCTCCTAATTTTATCCCGATTCGCTGCTTGCTCCTGCAATGTCAACACCCTACCATCCGATCCGGAATGAATGCGCAAGTTCTTGTCCATGCTGCTCACAATTGATGCATGAGTCATGTCCACTTCTTCGATCTGACTCGCAAGCATTACCCAACAAGGTTCAAAATGAAGCTATGGTCCCCAACAATAGTTGGCATCCCTATAGCTTGAGAAACAGAAGTAATAGAGTCATTACTGCAAAGCAATTCATTTCAAACAACCAACTGATAGGCAACAAGCTAGGCTAGGATGATTGGAAAGCATCACAGAGGTCACTGTATCAATACACATGCTTTTCCAACTATAAGCAACCACCAGTACATGGTGAGGAGCAACAACACAGTTTGTCAGGCAACATGCATAGATAGTTAAAGCATTAGATAGTTATCAAGCAATTGTTTGGGTATCCATGGAGCGGAATCCGATATATGGAAGTTCCTCTAAATATCAGCGAGTGCACCAATACTACAATCATGGTTGTTTCATGACACTACAGTATTGATCATGTTTCACATGGTTTTTTTCATGACACTACGAGTATTGACTCTACGAGTATTGATCAAGAGGCAAGTGTAACTTACATTCTTCCTTGGCCACTTGGATTGAGTGTGCCTCGGCTTCACCGAGTAGCGTCATTCTCCCCTTTGCTTGTGGTAACCTCGTGGTTCTCTTCAAGACCATGTTGATCATAACCTCTATGTACTCATCAGTGTCTGCATTCTGCACAGTGCCAAGAGCCACTATTGTTTCACTTGTTGGTGAAGTTAAAGCGACGTCCATCCCTTTTGTCACATTTACTGTCCCTTTGTTCCTTTTCTTCTTCCCCTCACTGTTTTTCATCTTGTTCTCTTGTGCCTTCTCCACTTTGACCGATTTAATGATCTTGTTCACACTAGCTGTCTGCAGATAACATATTTTGTTATTTATTTCTATAAGGCTCGATTATAACATATTCGTAGAGTATTTTTCATTATATGAGGGTCAGTACCTTTGCCTCTAGATGCTTGTAGGTTGTCTTTGAATGATTCCCTTCTTCTTGATTGGTAAACATTTCTTCCTGGCTAAACATACTTTCCTGGCTGTATACACCCTGCTGGCTATACGTTGTTTCATGGGTATAAATTGTTTCTGTCAAATACCAAAAATGTCGCATGAATGTATGATTAGGTGGTAGATTCAATTACCAGTTTTAAAAAGTACCAATGTTAGCAGCTCATACCTTTGGTATAGAACTATTAGGTTCCTTCACACTCTTTCTATCCTTTATTTTTACGGCTCTTCTATCTTCATGAGTTGTGGTGGCCTACATTTAAACAATCGTAGCACACAATTAACGGGACCATCTAGGAGCCAAGTGGACATGGAACCGTTGATACTTTACCTTGGCTTGAGATCCTCCAACTTGTGAGGTATGACTATGTTTTTGGCTTCTTTTTGCATGTGTTACTTCAGTTGATCTAGTTTCCTGCATTTAAACAATCAGAGCACACAATTAACAGGACCATCTAGGAGCCAAGTGGACATGAAACTGTTGATACTTTACCTTGGCTTGAGAACCTCCAACTTCTGAGGTATGACTAGGTTTTTGGCTTCTTTTTGCATGTGTTACTTCAGTTGATCTAGTTTCCTGCATTTAAACAATCAGAGCACACAATTAACAGGACCATCTAGGAGCCAAGTGGACATGAAACTGTTGATACTTTACCTTGGCTTGAGAACCTCCAACTTCTGAGGTATGACTATGTTTTTGGCTTCTTTTTGCATGTGTTACTTCAGTTGATCTAGTTTCCTGCATTTAAACAAAATTATCAAATACTTACCTGCACCATCTGGATAGTATGATTACAATACAGATCATGAAAGAAGAAGCTGAGTCTTACATTTTCTTTGCAACCTGTAACCTCACTGCTAATAACTTTCTCAACATTTTGTTTGGTAACCTACATTGGTTCAATCATATCACTAATTTAGATATCACCGGACTTTATGGAAATATCACTGTTGACCATGTAATTACTCATGAATGAAGAAGTTTGTAGTGTACCCGGATTGTAGGAATACCTTCCATTCCCTCTTCACTTGTCTGTCTGTTGCTTGTTCGTTGGTTGTCCTGTATTTTACGGCTAGCTTGGTACACTAGCATTAGTTGACTCAAGCTGCCCTTCTATGATATCAGTCTTTCGCGCCATGTTTTCGACCACAAGCTTTAGGTCTCTGGTCTCTTTCCTACTCTCTTCAAGAGCTGCTAGTGCTTGAGCTAGATTTTCTGATCCTTTTCCACCAACTACCATGCCTAGACCATACCTTGTTGACTTCTTTGCTTTGGGAAACAATGTTGAATAGAGGTCATTGGGATTTGGTTCCTCCCCATGCAGCTCGGGATTGGCATTTAGTTTCTTATTGATTTCATTCTACAAGGAAATCGGTGTCATGGCGGTGTATTGTTGCAAGAACAAGTATGTGTGTTGGCAGTAGTTACTTGAAGGTGAAACTTACAATTTTTCCAGCGACAAAATTGTCAATCGGCAGATCCTTTGCTATTAGTGTGAGTGATCCTGTACAGCTCAGCCCTCCCAATTTTTTTACCTTCTAGGATCTCCTGCAAATCACATGGATTATGCCCTCATGAACTTGTAAAAATATTTCAAATGGTAAGGTTGTACACAAAGTAATATGCGAGAAAATTTAATTACTGAATTGATTAGTTTGGATTATTACTGTTTGATCTTGTACAACTGCGAAGCTCCTTGACCCAGTAGTGTGTGTACTATTTGGCTGGTTTTTCCTTGCAGTTTTGTTCTTCCTTGACAATCTCTGCAATTTAAGTTTACATTTTCAGTTCATGGTAAGATTAGTAAGCATACATTTTCAAATTGAAAGTTTGAAAATGTAATGATTCACCTTGCACTTTTTTTGCTTCCAACGCCTCACCAACCAATCCCATTGAGCTTCAGGAAGTCTTTGGCCACACCCGTTCGCAACGTTCTCTTCTATTGATAACTTTGACTTGTAATGTTTCTTCTTTAAGTAGCACTTGAAATCTTTCCATTTTTTACTGCAGACTTTAGTACCCGGTACCTATGCCTTTCTTCAACATTAAAGAATGCCTGCAATACATAAGTAGCAACGATTAGACAAAAAAACCTTTCCACTCGTTATTGCGGTGAGAAATAAATGTAATGCAGCTTTATATACCTTAACGAGTTTCCCACAAGTGCATTTTGTCGGATCTGGGTACTTTGCTCCAGACTTGTTGCTTGCCATTGAAATTTCTTTTCCTTTAACTAAACTTCCAACAAAATTGGAGAACTCGGCTGGTGTTTGGACCACAAGGCTGTCCATTGTCATTGAATTCCACATCTATTTTACAGTTTGGATTAACATGTTTCCAGAACCCCTTCGGTAATGTTGGACCTCTATGGGATTTCTCTTCTTCGTGCCTAAAACCATAATTGTTAAAACAGATTAGATATACTATATTTCTTTCCATTAGATATCGATAATGAGAACATTGATAGATCAAGAATCTAGCCCGGAGTGTTGTTAATTTTAATTGATCCATCTTCATATTCATCACCGGGATCGGTAGTTGCATCACCGTCATAGCCTTCACCATCATTTTCTCTCGCCCATCCTCAGCACCATCTTCTTCATCATCATCCTCTTCATCACTGTCATCTTCATCATCATCATCATCTTCATCTTCCTCTAGTTGTTCATATATAGTTTTATTCTCAACAATCTGAACAAAGGATATTTAAAAGTAATAGTTAGACAAATATCTTGGAATCCTGCAAAACTGGTTGTGTACAAAGGTGTTGAGATGTAGAATTCATTACTTACTTGCTGGTTCCCTGGCAAGTATCCAGTAGCTTTTGCTATGTGTATGAACCTTTCCAACATATTATCACCATTGCTTCCAGCTGCTACTGACTTCACCTACTTTGATCATCTTTTCCTTCCATTCTTGAGTATCTGACTTATTTGTTCCTGCACATATATTAAATGAATTAGTTGTTGCTGCACATAATAGTAACTTCAAAGAAAAGTAAGAACATGTCAAACAGGACTGTCATACCCAAACTAACTGTCTATTCTAGGCTCCATGTCAAAGTAATCTCTAATTGAAGGACAGACAACAGAGTACCAATCATCATCTACAGCATCTTTCACATAGTATATCTGCTTAGCTTGGCTTGCAAATATAAATGGTTCTGATCCAAATTCTAACCGCTTCCAGGTTTACTTGTGTTATCCCAAAGTTGGCGATGTTTTTAACTCCAGCAGGTTTTGACCATTCACATTTGAACAGTACAACACTTCCTTGGTTGGAATAATTTAACTCAACAATCTCAACTATTCTACCATAATATTCTACTTCTCCTTTTAATGGGTTCTTATCTTTCGAACTAGAATAACTGGAAGTCATAGATGAGTTTGAAACTCCATCACATTGAGTGCTTTTGCCTCGTTGCAAACTCCTTTGTGTGGAATACACAACCATTAATGCAGTAGCTGTTGTACTTCTTGACCATCATGTAAGGCTTGTTTGCTAGCAAAACAATATCTTCTGGCAATTTTGTGCCTTTAAGAAGCAAAGACTGCACATGGTCAATGAACCAAGTATGGAATGATCTGTGATGTTCTACTTCTACCTGTCTTTTACTTTTTCTCTTTTTCCCAAGCAGCTAAAGCTTTCATATGCTTCTCTGTGTAAGAACTGATGTGCTCATAATTGAAGAGTACATACTTCGTGCTTGTGTCCATGACAGGTAATCTAGTTCGGAAATACTTGCAAGCTGATAATGGTCTTCCAAAAATCGTCGGTACTTGCTGCAATTTTTGTTTGCACTACTAGTCAAATTATCATCATGTCTTGGTGGTCTGTTGAACTTGGTGTTACAATCATCCACATATCTACTTGCAGAATGTCAAACACTCATCGAACAAATATGACTCTGCAATGGATCCTTCCGGGTGGCTTCTATTGTGTACCCAGTTTTTCATGTTGCCAATGAACATTTCTGTGGACCACATGTTCCTGAATTGAACAGGCCCGAGCAAGTCTCACTTCAGCTGGAAGATGTATAACCAGGTGCTCCATTATATCGAAGAATGTTGGAGGAAAAATCTTCTCAAGTTCACATAATATCTCCGGCAACTGGTCTTCAACAATTGCTATCTCTTTGTTGCCGACGATCTTCGAAGTAATGACCTTGAAACACTTGGCAAGCTTCACCAAGGGCAATGCAACTTCTTCGAGGCAATGTCTTCATTACAGCCCAGAGGTAAGATTTCTTCAAACAAAATGTGGCAATCATGAGTTTTCAGCCCAACAAACTTGTTTTCCTCTAACCTTACCTTGTTGTACATTGAGGAAGCATGGTTGTCTGGAAATCTCACATTTTTCACCAGACCACAGAACATCTTCTTCTTTGATGACTCCATGTAGTACACTGCATCTGGCAAGTCAGGTTTTTCTTGTGTTTCATCAATATGCAAATGTTCTCTGATCTTCATTCTCTTCATATCCATCCTAGCATTTGCATTATCTTTTGACCTTTTGTCCACATCAAGCAAAGTGTTGACTATGTTGTCAAACACATTCTTTTCAATGTGCATTGAATCCAAGTTGTGTCTCACTAGCAAAAATTTCCAATATTCTAGTTGGAAAAAGATGCTCCTCTTCTTAAAAGTTGATTCAACAGTGTGTACTTCCTCTTTATTCTCCAAATCCTCATCCCCTTCTCCTCTTTTCCTTTTCTTCCTTCCACTCCTCTTTTGCTTCTGTAGTTTTCCATATGCAGTTTGGATATCCATTGTCATAGCAGAAATTTCTTCCCCTGTTGGCTGTACTGGAGGATCCCTGAGATCAGTAGTACCATCAAAAGATTTCTCATCTCTTCTGAATGCATGTTCCCTTGGCAAGAACCTTCTGTGACCTAAGAAACATGCTTTGTGCCCATGCTTCAACCTTCTAGAGCAAGTTCCTAAGAGGCAATGAGAACAGACAACAATACTTTCTCCACTCAATATTCCACGTCCCAGCCGAGTCACTAATGGTCCAGAGAAGTGCAGCATAGACTCTAAACTTTTTTCCAAAATGAGCATCATGTACAAGAACACCATGGTGCCACAACTCCTGTAGCTCATCAATTACAAGTTGCAGGTACACATCAATGTCTTTCCCTGGTGATCTCCTTCCTGGTATAATGACAGACAATAAGAAGTTGGTTTCCTTCATGCAAATCCAGGGAGGGAAGTTGTATGGGATCAGAATTATGGGCCAGATGCTATATGACAAGTTCATATTCCTGAACGGGTTGAATCCATCTGTAGCTAGTCCAAATCTGATGTTCCTTGGTTCTTTGCTGAACGACCTGTACCTGCTGTCAAAGTTCTTCCAAGCAGGTGAATCAGCTGGATGCCTCATTACTTCATCTTTGGTTCTCCCATCATTGTGCCAACTCATCAGAGCTGCTGTTTTGTTAGATATGAACAGCCTCCTGACTCTTTTCTTCAGTGGGAAATGTCTGATAACTTTCCTTGCAACTCTACTGATTCTCTTCCCACCTACTACACTTCTCTCAGTCTTCCATCTGCTTGTTTTGCAAACTGGGCAGACATTGGCATTGGCATGGATGCCTCTGAAAATTATGCAGTCATTGAAACATACATCATAAGTATCATACGCAAGACCAACTCCTCTGATGTACTGCTTTGCTTCATGAAATTTCTTCGGCAGAGAATGTCCTTCAGGTAGTGCTTCCCTGAACAGTGTCAGCATATCTTCAAATGCAGCATTTGTCATTCCCCTGACATTTTTAATGTTGAGCAGTCTTACTAGAAACTGCAGCTTTGAAAACTTCTTGCATCCTGGGTACAACTGCTGGCCACCATCATTGACTAACCTCTTGTATGTTTCGACATCTTCATCTTCACTATCATCTTCACTGCCTTCTTCTTCTTCTGAATGCAATGAACTTCTAGGGTACATGTCAAACCCATCTAACAATAGCTGGTCAATCTCATCTCTAGCATTACTACTATCTTCTGGAGAGCTAGAGTGTGTGTCAGGATCATTGTTAACAACTGGTTCACCATGAAACAGCCAGGTTTTATATCCAGGCATGAATCCAGCACAGACTAGATGATCATTCACAATGTCTACATCATGCCAGAACCTGTTACCACAATTTTTGCATAGACACAGTATCTTCCTATCTTGCACTTCATTTCTTACGACAAATTTTAAGAATAAGGAGACTCCAGCTGCATACTCATCCGAAGACCTTGAAGCTTCCATCCAACTCTTATCCATTATTACTGTTTTTTAGTAAAACTTAGAGTTTAAATAGAATCCGAGTAATGAACTAAGCCATCTTATACAATCACAAGGGAACAACTAATAGAGCAATGCAGTAACCAAGCAATAGAGCAATGCAGTAACTATGAATTGCAGTAATCCACTAACCAGTACTGCAGCAATGCATTAACCAAGCAAACAATCACAAGGGAGCAAGTAATAGAGCAATGCAGTAACCAAGCAAACAATACAGGAAGGTTAGCATGCTATCCAGTACTAGAGCAATCCAGTAACCAAGCAAACCAGCAAATCATAGCAAACCAGTAATACAGGAATTTGTAGGTGGAGGTTCGATTCACCACGTACCAGACGAACTCGCCTCCGTGTTGTTTGAGTTCGTGAATCGACGGAGAAAGGACCGCCGCGGATCAACCTTAGCTTGGACTCCAGTAGGATCCACCTTGGCTTGAACTCCAGTAGGATCCACCATGGCTTGAACTCCAGTAGGATCCACCATGGCTTGAACTCCAGTAGGATCCACCATGGCCGTCAGCACGCGGATCCTAGGGGTCGCCGTCGCCTGCGAAACCTCAGGCCGCCGCCGCCACGCAGAATCCGCAACCCTAATCGGTGGAGGGCCGAGGTGGAGGAGATCTAGATCGGTGGAGGAGATCTAGATCGGTGGAGGAGGAGGTCGGTGGCGAAGGAGGAGGGCCGAGGTGGAGGAGATCTAGCGGAGGTGGAGGAGGAGGTCGGCGGCGGTGGAGGAGGGCCGAGGTGGAGGAGATCCGAGGCGGAGGTGGAGGAGGTCGGCGGCGGTGGAGGAGGTCGGCGGCGGTGGAGGAGGGCCGAGGTGGAGGAGGGCCGAGGCGGAGGTGGAGGAGGGCGGCGGCGGCGGAGGAGGGCGGCGGCGGCGGATCGGCAGAGGAGGACGAAGGAAAAATGCGAAGGAAAATGCGAAGGGTTGAAGGAAACGTTGGGTGGAAGGACCATATTGTAAAAATGAGTTCGGTGGAAGGACCATTTGGTAAAACGTTTTGAGTTGCATTAAAACAAAATCAGGTTCGGTGGAAGGACCAAATCATTTTCTTTTGTTTGAAAACAAAACGTTTTGGTAAATTTTTTAAAACATTAAAACATTTTAGCATTTAAGAAACCATGTTAACATAAGCCAAAGGGTTGAGAACCATCCTTTGGTAACCATCATGGATTGAGAACCATGTTATCTCCATGTAAGGATTGAGAATCAAAGGGTACATGCTCCTTTGGTAAAAAAATTTAAACATTGCAAGATGTTTAAAAGCAATGCAGAGGTTGGCTTCTATCCATGTTTGTAAACATGTCAAGGGAATCACTACTGCATAAGCAGTTCATCCATTTATGTTGTTCAAAAAGAACAACATAATTTTCAATAGAATTTTCAAAAATATGCAGCAGCTATTGTTGCAAGAAAAATTCAATGCAAATGTGTCGACCTCGCCAGGATCGACCGGGGCAAGGTGTCGTTCGTTGTGGCGCTGGTGCACGCGCCGTGGTACAACAGCAACAAGGCGCACCAGGGGGAGGGCGACGACATGCGCGACGCCATGGAGGCGCTGCTCTACGGCGCTCGTGTGGACGCGGTGTTCGCCGGGCACGTGCACGCGTACGAGAGGTTCACGCGCGTGTACGGCGGCAAGGAGGACCAATGCGGGCCGGTGTACGTGACGATCGGCGACGGCGGGAACCGGGAAGGGCTCGCGGAGAAGTACGTCGACCCGCAGCCGAAGACGTCCGTGTTTCGGGAGGCGAGTTTCGGGCATGGAAGGTTGCAGGTGGTGAATGCGACGCACGCGCTCTGGACGTGGAACCGGAACGACGACGACGAGCCTGTGATAGCCGATCATGTGTGGATCTCCAGCCTCGCGTCAAACCCGGCTTGGAACAAGTGAGCGGCTGTTCAAGCTTAATCTCGATGTTGAAATGTTGGATTCTAAATGTCATCAACCCGTGCCGACAAGCATTGTACACATTTACACTTAGTAAAAGCTTATGAAAAGAAGATCAATGCACTTGATTTGTAGAAAATAGAAATATATGTTATAAACGTGACAAGCAAATAATGCAGAACGAAAAGAAAACGCAGTCGAGATACAAAATTTTAACGTGGAAAACTCCTCCAATACAGAGGGGAAAAAACAACGGGCACCAGCCAACAAAATTTCACTACATTGAGAGATGTTTACAAATACCGTGTGTTATCTTATAATCTGATAAATCCTAACCGGCGGCTTACAAGATGTATATAGGCGGTTGCAACGACCCGTACCGCAGGGGCTGCCACCCACCCCCCGGCACCCCTTTCCGTAGCCATCCCTGCTGGACCTAAGCCTACCGGCGATCGTCGCATCGCTTCGCTCGTCAGAAGTTAGCCTTCCTTTAGTATATGAATTTTCACAATATAACAATATGTAAATGTTATACCCTGGTGTATGAATCAAGTTTCACCTAACCATCGATACAACGAATTCTATTACACAGAGATAGACTAATTGGGGAGGAAAAAAAGGAATAAGACGGTGAGTAGAGTTATGTCTAATTTCGTATGTGTGCACTTGATTGGTCACCGAACAACCTGAACAACAAAGATATTATTTTGATGCTAACAAGACAACATCTCAAGCTTGCAACAGGTTATAATAAATTAATGATAGTTGCGTCAACACAAAAATGTATGGCATGTAATGTGTGCTAGAGCACTCCGCTTTTCCCTGACATGTCGCAGTACATGGAGTATAATCAAACCACAATCACATATTTCTAAGGATGCTACTAGTGTCTACCAATAGCACCGGTGGAAAACAGGACATCAGTTCCGGTTGGTAACGGCCTTTCGTCTTGGTTGTGCAACTGAGACTGCGCAACCGGGACTAAAACCCCCTCCCCTAGTCCGGATTGTGTTGCGAACTGGGACTAAAAGGCCTCCACGTGACTGAGCTCGACCGCTCGGGGTGGAGGGGCTTTAATCCCGGTTGGTAACGCCAACCGGGACTAAAGTCCTCCACGCGTCAAGCGTTGGGACATGGTTGTTTCTCTGCCGCGATAGGAGGTTTAGGGTTTTACGTTTTCCATTCAACTCGATGCTATACATACAACAGTGAAGGAACCATTACACAACATCGTTATGAATATAGACATCTTCATGAAACAGTACACGTTCATGCATGCATATACAATAAGTCCTCTTACGATCCCTTTTGTTCTCGAGCAGGAATAATCCTTCTAATTCTGACAGACAACACATAAAACCATGCTGATTATTTTCCTCAGCCACACCGATAAAAAATTTCAGGCCCGCAATGAAATCAGCATGGCGTTGATCACCATACATCCATTGCCGGTTCATCTACATTATATCATTAAGTTTATCAAAAACCATTACAAAATATCATGAATAGCAAGTGATGTACATGACACATGCATTTTATCAATGAGGAATGAAAGGATAAAGTTGTTAATTTCGATCGAGAAGGAAAAAAGAAAGAACAAAGCTTAAGTGTGGCTCAGGCACTTCATACCATATTTTTTTGTGTGAACTCAAGTGGCATCATGCTCTCAGGTATTTCTTCCAGCACCGCTTGTCCATAAGCAGGAAGCAAACCAACATACACCTCTTGTGCATAAGAAGGGAAAAAAGAGGAGAAAGCTAAATGTGGCTCACATGCACAAACTTGGGCAGGGCTTAGTATATATATAGAGATGGACCATTAGAGAATGGACTTTTGTAGCTCGAGCTACATGTAGGCCACTTTTTGAACCAACAAAAATTCCTTTTAAACATGTTTAAAAAAATCGAAAAAATATATTGATGTAGAGAAAAAATA
>NC_061512.1:116376664-116433738 GCF_022539505.1 Lolium rigidum
TGGGGATACGCGCTTAGCCTCACTTAGCTAAACTATTATCTCTATGTTCCGGTACAAACATCAAACCGGTATCTTGATGGCTCAAACCATCCGGTTGGCATGCCTTTGGCATACCGGGGGTCATCCCCCCAACAATAACAAATCTTGATTTCACGATTGGTGAACAGTAATGAACAGTACGCTAAAATCTAGATTTCGTCATTTTGTAAGATTTTGTTATTTTTACTAAGGGCAATATTTAATGTATTTCAATCTGAAAATTTACACACCGATAGATTTCAATATTCTCTACGACTACATATTTTTTTTAAGTTTTTTTAAACTTTGAAATCAAAATTTTTGAAGTTTGAAAAAGGAAAAAACAAAACCGGGCTACATGTAGCCCGGTCTACATTTGATGTTTTCGTGGACCATTAGTCCTAGTTGGAGACACCAACCAAGACAAAAGGGGCTCGCGCCCTGCCACACCCCGCCGCAGCCCCTTTAGTCCCGGTTAGTGTCTCCTACCGGGACTAAAGGTCCCGTCCGAACCGGGACTAGAGGTGGCTGTACCCCCGTGCTCGTCCTCGCCGCTCGAACCGGGACTAATGCTCACATTAGTCCTGGTTCGTAAGTCGACCGGGACTATTGCTCGCAGGGCCGTCGAACGGAAACTCTGTTTTCTACTAGTAGTAACCCGACATGGTGGACAACATTTGTCCGGCATCACTGTTCATGGATTATCAATGGGTAAGAGTAAATATGTTCTATTAGTAATGATAACAAGTAGGCTTGTGCTTCCGTAGACTCCTAAATTTCGGAAAAGTGTAAACCCCAAAAGTGATATCGTAGTATCATTTAATATCAACCATCCTACCCCATAATCCCTAATAGGTATCGTTCATCGCAACCGTCCTTGTGTTTCACTCAGAAAAATGTTTCGATCTTGGTGGTCTATGGAAGCAAAAAACTAACAAGTAACACCCACATATTCCATATTTCCATTCAAATCACTCCATGCCCAAATCAAATAACATGACCTGTGTCAACCTTTCCTTAGAAGGGTTTCTTGTTGTGTTTTATAACTGGAAACACTGGAATTTGTGTGCCTCCACAACACCTATTAATGAAAACAGGAATATTTTATTTTGTGCATTTTCATCATCAATTGCAGCTGCCCTACATCTACAATCAACATGCATGCAAAACTAGATTTGCTTCCCTAAGACAAATTTGAACCTAAGAACAGGCAACATAACCAAATTATTTCTGATGGCACACCGGACATAGATTAATGGATGTTGTCATGGCCTGTTAGTTTGGAGAGTTTATACTATAAACGTAGCAACACACACAAATGCATTTTTTTTCTCAGTACACCACATGTATATGCAAATTTTCTAGAAATATTGTTATAGAAATCACTTGACAAAACAATATATTATGTTTGGCAACAAAAGGAGAGTTTTGACAACTAACCAGCAACCGGAGATCAAATTCCTTGTGTATTGTCTCAACTAGAGCAAGTCAATATCCATAACCTTGAAACAAGGAGCTCCCCTAATAAGCCTAAATAGTGTCATCAAACGCAATAATAAGTAACTAGGCATATTAGTGAACCAGCCAACATAGGCAAACTATTAATCAACTTCTCATAAGTACAAAGTGCATATCTAATTGACACAAACACTACTACCATAATTCGATATGTGGACATAAACACAGTGCACTACACCTACAACCTTAATAGATCAAGTATAATTATTGTTCTTCAGTGCATATAGACACAATACATGCACCATCAGAATGTTAAAGCTACAACAATCTGAGAGAGAAAAGCCGTACATGACATCAGAGCAACAAAAATGAAACAATGGCGAAAAAATAGTTACGGGAACACGCAAGGATGAAGACAAGCGGCAGTTTGTCCTCTCTATGAGGGTGCATTTGTAGTAGAATGAAGCAACCAACATAGAGGAAAAACAACCGAAAAGTCATACTACCTCTGTCTATAAATAGAGGTCTCAGAATTGTCTAAATCTGGATGTATGTAGACACTATTTAGTGTCTAGATATATCCATATTTAGACAAAACTCAGGCATCTATTTATAGATGGAGGGAGTAGTAACCTGAGAAGGAAAAGATATTTTTTTCGTGAAATAAGAAGACAAATTTTATTTGTGTTGCAGTATAGTTCCTTAACTGGGCATTTGTTTGAGGGTCTAGAGTTTTAGGTAGAAGCCATGGCCTTTCCATAGCATTTTAACATATGAGCAGTAGAAGACCCATGCTGTAATTCCTAAAAACAAATTTGTACGGATATTTAGATATACACATATTTTCACACATGAATCATATTGGCAATAACTAAAAGAAATAGAAGAGTCGTGGCAATGCACGGGCACTCAACTAGTTTAATTAATATTCATGATGTTGGTCTGGCTGCTTTGTGTTGGGCGTTATGAAAATTGAGAAACATCGCCTGTTTTTGAGAAATAAAACTTTTAAAATCGCCAGCGGAAATAATTTTCTATGTGTGTGCCTTCTTGAAGTATTGGGAAGGTTTACAAATCCGACAAGCAGATCATACTGGTTGGCGCGACTACTTCGCAAGAAATGACACTGGTGGTTCGCAGGAGTTCTGCGCAGGTCAATAGGTAGGAAGCTGGATCAGCGATGGATGAAGAACAGGATGGCTTCTCATCAGCTTGAAAATTTTATGCTGTGGAGATGAGTTGGGATGCCAACTTGAAAAGGGTGCGACTCTCTATCAAAGACTCTGCTATTTCTTTCAAGCTAGATTGGCCTCATTGTAATATTGTCTGTTCTGCTAAAATTTCGCCTATTGCAAGCTGCAGTTGAGGCGCTACTGGATGTCCCACGCTTGTATTGAAGTTACAGCTGCTGGTGTAAAACGTAAAGGATTGATAGTTCTTAGAGCATCGTCAACCGATCAATTGTTTCAGTCTGCTGACATAGGGGATAGTTGGTTGATGCTGCAGCCCTTTACTTTCTAGCCAATCAGGAGGTGCTCCGGTGTCCTCTCCCTCCCCCTTCCAACCGCTAAAATTAAAGGGATAAGTTAATCCAGAGGTATGAGAAAATTATGGCCATCCAGGAGGGCTAAGGTTGGAGAGGAGAAGACACCGAAGCAAAAAGCTGGCAAAATCAGATATCCAACATCTGTCCTCGAGACGAGCAAAGCAAAACAAAAATCTCTAACAGGGGCTTGTGGCAGCTATATTTCCTTGACTATAGATGCAAGTTGATCAAAATTAGGGTATCTCTACCCTCTTTAGTATAGCAGAATGAACTAAACAAAATTATAACATCATTATTTTGTAAAAGTTAATTCAAATTTTTGCACTAAATGAGGGTACCCTAACTTTGCCCCCCTTGCTGGAACCCTGAAAAAACTGTTGCTCGTGGAATAAAGTTTGATATGCCGATCGAGCCAAGAACATGCCATTGGTTTCGAACTGAATTCATACTCTGCTTGAGGTTTCAGGATGATTCGATTAACCATCTCCCAAAGCATGCAGAATTGAGCAATAGCTCAAACTGACTTTTATGTCCAGAATCCACCTGCTGTTGAGCGTGTCTGCCTTTTTATGCGATTTTAAGCCTCTCAATCAAACGGCATCTAGTACCCCGTAGTAATATTCCCGGTCCCCATAATAAGCCATCAACCTCCAACGCATCCCATTCAGCAGCTGACGTGTTATACTTCCAGCTCCCATTCAGACAGTGACATTTGTTGCCAGGGAGGCTCGAAAGAGAGCAGAAAGGATGAAGAGGAGAGAAGCTGCGGTAAAAACTTGCAGCAATGCTAGCCTCAACCTACCTATCCCCTCCCTTCCTCCCCTTCCACCACCACACCGCCACCACCACCACCACGAGCGCGCTCCTCCTCCTCTCCGGCGACCCCAACCGCCGTGTCCGCCGGCACATGTCAGGTACGGCAACCGCCCATGGCATCTCTCTCCGGAAACAGGATATACTCCCTCCGGATACCTGCGACATACGCACTCCAAGAAAGTCTTCGTCTCACGTCTGTTAATACTTGATTAACTTAATGGCGCTCGTTTACGTGTACCCTACCAGGTCCCGTGCTTCTTAAAGCCAAGACCGGCGATGGCGATGGCGACGGCCGTGCCGACCTCCCCCTTCCCTCGCGTCGGCACGCGTAAGAAGCACACAATCGCCTTTCTCCTCCGCGCGCTACTGCTCATGTGCGTCGCGTTCCGCCGCGTCATCGCGCTGATCCGTATTTGTTGCTACATTGCCGTCTGCGTCCCGGTCGGAAGCGTCCTCGGCGTGGCGAAGGTCCTCTTCGCGGCGGCGAACGAGCGGTCTCTCCGGTGCATGAACCAGACGGCGCTCGGGCGCAGCGTCACCGGAACCTTCACCGGGGACTTGGTGGTGGGAGCCATGGCGCACTCCTGGAGGGTGCTCATGCAGGGGCTCACGTCGCTCGTCTTCCTCTGCACGCGCGCTGACGAGTACGTTCGGCCGCCGCCGAGCCCGCTGGTATTGACGGCGCACGACAAGCCGGCGGCTCATCCTCAGCAGGTAAGAACGGCGATCTGAGTCTCAAGTTTGCAAAGCACTTTGCATCTGTTGCACAGTTAATTTTGGGCTATTCGTTATTTTCATTTTCTAGCATAAATATTATAGTACTACGTGCCTTTGTTCCCAGCGGATTTTATGAGTATGATTTATCAAACAACTTTTTCTGGACATAATTCAGTGGCCGCAAGCTCTGTTCGTTTGATATAACTCTGTTCTATCCGCTTAGCCTTTTGGTTTTATACTGAGATAATCTTCAGTGTTTAACTAATACGTAGACAATGGATAGCAATGTGACTACCTGTAGCTACTCTTTCTAAGGTTCAAGTTAGCTCTGAGGATTGCAAAATCTACAAAGTTTCGTGAAATAACACCCCCCTTGATTCTCGATACGATACATTTAAAAGATGCTACCGTGCTTAATTTGTACAGTTTGGTTAATTCTTGGTGTCCTTACATACCAGCCCGTTGTATCTACAATAACGGAAAAGTGTGAGAGAGCTGGTGCGCTCTGCGCACCCTCACACTTTTTGATTTTCTCTTTTTTGCAATTCACTAAAAGATAACAAATGGAATGAGACAAAAATAGCTCGGAATTTTTTTGTGCAATTTAAAATTTAAAATTATTTAAAATTCAAAATAAATTCTTGAAATATATATTTACACAAGGAAATAAAAAATCCAAAATATTTTTCCCATGTTCTAATTGTTATGTTTAAATGATCTGCAAATTTTTTTGTTCAAACATTGTGTGGTGTGAGAGATACAAAAATGAGCAATTGTTTGAGAGGGGAACAAAAAGAATTTGCACGAATCTTGATGCACTATACACGGTATAGATACGGGTGCTCACCAAGCACCTGCTCCAAAAGTCCACTCTCCTACAATAAACACAAAAACGCTGACATCGTCAATATCATAAGTAGTGGCTTCTTTGCAAGGGCGAAATGTCATGTCCTTCCTCCGTTTCGAAATAATTGTTGCACATTTGTATACATTTGCATTATGTACACATAAAACTACTACCTCTGTCCATAAATAGATGTCTTAGATTTATCAAATTTTGGATGTATATAGACACTACTTAGTGTATAGATACATCCAAATTTAGATAAATATAAGACATCTATTTATGGACGGAGGAAGTACATGTTTAGATAGATACGAATTTCATACACAAATTTGGAACAATTTGGGGGGGGGGGGGGGGATAGCTGCAACACAAGTCTGGAACTGATGATTGCACCAATCAGTTCACCAAAGTCTGAAACTGATGAAGAAGTATGGTAAAATGCTTTAACATTCTTCGTGATTCTAGTTTCCACCATGTCTTATATGTGCCATCGATGAATGCCAACTATATTTACTAATAGTGCATTCTTCGGGTTATGCAATAGAGATCTCTTAGCTTTAATGCCATATTATGCACCAACCGGGTGTAAACTAATAGAGAATGACAGGTAGTACTTAAACACCTACTACATGTCAACTGTACTAACTATAAACAGAAGACATTGACTATGATCGGTAGGGAAATGGTTGTATTTTCGTAGATACTTTCTTGGTGTATGCAACCCCAAACTTTCCAGAATTGTGCATTTAGCCATTTATATTTCACCCTTTCCCACCGTTTTTGATAAAGTTCAGTTTTTCTTTTATCTAAATATTTTTTGTTGTCTAAGCTCGAGTTTTGTACATAATCTTGTGAGAGGACTCCAAACACAAGACACTAATATTGCACACAGACTCGAGCAGTCTTTTCTTTTTTTTAGCTGCAATAAGCTGCAATAGTTTTGACTGCTTATTTTTCTACCTATACTTTTATGATTTCTATAATTGTTTATTTTTTGTATTTTTGAGTTTAAAATTCTAGTTGCAAATTTTGTGTGTGCAGTTTTCTATTTAGAAATGTGCCATTAGGTAGTTACACATTATAAAATTTGAAACCGCAATATTTCCAGTGCTATTTTTGAATTCAGCATTTAGATCATTTTTTAGGGAAGAATATGCATTTACTCGATTAGTTTCAAAATAATTGAAGTTCTAGTTTTGTACTATGTCAAACTAATTTAAGTTTGATAAAGTTCATAGAAAAGCAT
This sequence comes from Lolium rigidum, assembly GCF_022539505.1. Classification (NCBI taxonomy): domain Eukaryota; kingdom Viridiplantae; phylum Streptophyta; class Magnoliopsida; order Poales; family Poaceae; genus Lolium; species Lolium rigidum. The sequence continues at coordinate 116,383,313 of NC_061512.1, forward strand.
GACAATATTTACAACATCAAATTTATATGATATGAAAATTCATTTTATGATGAATGTAATAAAAATAATCACTGGTTTAGATGTAGATATATTTTTAATTTTTTTTGGTGAAACTTAAAATAGTCTGGCATAGGACAAAACTTGAGGTTTTGATTATTTGGAATGAAGTAGAATATATGCACAGTTTGGAGCGTGAAATTGCTCATAATTTTTTTTATGCCATTTTGGGTTAGAAACGTGCAATTATTGGGCATCTTTTTGGCAACTGTGTTTGATCTTCACGATATATATGGACCGATTCACATTTTGAAATGGCAACCATCAGGTGCACATTTCAGTTGTGGGAACAAACAAGATGAGAATTTCATGGGTCACCGACGACCGGAAGGCGCCGTCAGTGGTAGAGTACGGCAAATCACGGGGGAATTACACGGCATCGGCGACGGGCGACAACGCGACGTACCGCTACTTCTTATACAAGTCCGGCGCGATCCACCACGTCACGATCGGCCCTCTCGAGCCCAGCATGACCTACCATTACCGGTGCGGCAAGGCCGGCGACGAGTTCACCCTCCGAACCCCTCCGGCGTCCCTGCCCATCGAGCTCGTCGTCATCGGCGACCTCGGGCAGACCGGGTGGACGGCATCCACTCTATCGCACATCGGCGGCGCGGACTACGACATGCTGCTGCTCCCGGGGGACCTGTCGTATGCGGACACGCAGCAGCCACTGTGGGACTCGTTCGGGCGGCTCGTCCAGCCGCTGGCGAGCGCGCGGCCGTGGATGGTGACGGAGGGCAACCACGAGGTCGAGGCGCTCCCCGTGGTGGCGTTCGCGCCGTTCGTCGCCTACAACGCGCGGTGGCGCATGCCGCACGAGGAGAGCGGCTCGCGCTCCAACCTCTACTACTCCTTCGACGCGGCGGGCGGCGCGGCGCACGTCGTGATGCTGGGCTCCTACGTGGATTTCGAGGAAGGGTCGGAGCAGCACGCGTGGCTGGAGCGGGACCTCGCCGGCGTGGACCGCCGGAGGACGCCGTGGCTGATCGTGCTGCTGCACGCGCCGTGGTACAACACCAACCAGGCGCACCAGGGCGAGGGCGAGGCGATGCGCGCCGCCATGGAGAGGCTCCTCTACGAGGCCCGCGTCGACGTCGTATTCTCCGGACACGTCCACGCCTACGAGCGATTCGTAAGCCTTTTACACTAGAATTGATCATCTTGTGGCGCTCCTATATTTCTTGCTCCGTTAATCAACTACACAATACTAACAATTTTGCTGATCAATTGCTGTTGAACTGAATTAGACGAGGATCTATGACAACGAGGCCGACAACCGAGGCCCGATGTACATCACCATTGGCGACGGCGGCAACAGGGAAGGTCTTGCCCTCAAGTACGCAGTCGATCTCACTGACATCGAAATGTCGTTGGCGCCTTTGTCACTTTCTAATATTTGGAAGTGATTTGTTAATTTATTTGAAGGTTCATCAAGGATCACAAGTCGGCGCACCTGTCGGTGTTCCAGGAGGCGAGCTTCGGGCATGGGCGACTGAGGATCGTCAACGAGACGAGCGCCGTCTGGACGTGGCACCGCAACGATGACGCGTACGCAACCGTCCGTGACGAGGTCTGGCTGGAGAGCCTGGCTAGTCCAAAGCTGGTCATGGAAACCGCCGGACGTCGGCTTGACGAGTTGTAGCATGTTTCAGATTTTTTTTTTTGGTGTAAATGTTGCAGATTATTAAACAGTAATGCTACACCTACAGAGTACAGACACACTCCTACGCAAATTTTCTTACGGACTGATCTGTTGATAATTGGTGCCCCAGATTTTTTTAGCAACCATCCCGCATGTTTCATCCAAAGGCACGGTTCCACGGTTATCCGGAACAGCTCTTGCTCTTCCATAAATGCCACAATTATGTACGTACTGCTCACGTTTGTTTGTTGGGAGCTCATATCTCCCCGACTCCACCAAATACGGATACGCCCCCATGGCCTAAAAGGGAGAGAAGCTCACACAGCCTCAAGCAAACAGTAAATGGGCCGGGTCATCGGAGTAACCAATTGACGCTCTTGTTTTATACTGCTTCTATTTCAAATTAGTTGACATAGATTTGATCGGATTTGTATCTAGACGTTTTAGTATGTACATTTGCTCATTTGGGAATCAGTTGCATCTATTAATTTGAAACAAATAAAGTAATTTTTTACAAGACACATAATATATCTTTTTTTACAGGGTTATATTTTTTCTAGCTTTTATCTGTTAGTAAAAAAATAAATCAAAGTTACATCGATGATGCTGATAGTAAAAAGTAATATCATGCATATGATGTTAGTCTATATTTACAATGGATAGCTTCAAACCTCATCGATTTTGAAAACCTTCTTGTTTTAGATCGAGAAAATAATACATATTTTATGAAACCATGCGTGATGGCTCGAGTCCATAGCCAATCCAACTTTTGATTCGACCATTTGATAATTATTGAATTAAAAATTTCCATTATTTGACTATCCATAATACACGGAGATAAAAGCCCGGGAAAACATATGTGTGCTATCATGCAAGGCGTTATTAACTAGAATGTGAACTTTTTTTCACACGACGTTATGTTATGGTATCGGTTGATGCGTGCACACGTGCCGATGATGATGAGTTCAAATGTCCATTATTTTTAAGGTTTTCATACATAAAGCCGAGCTTTTAAGTAAGAACCTTCAACAAGGGCGCCACGACGCAGGTGCACGGCAATATTGTATGGTGAGCGATCTTCTGTTTCCACCGGAGTGTGCATAATCGTCGTTGAAGCGACATCTAACTCATCATTTGACCGGCTAATGACACCTTGCTAGCCAGAAACCACTAGAGGAGATGCTGGAACTTAGGACATCTCATACCACCCTTCTTCCGTCCAATGTCGCAGCACCTTCGGTCCTCAACAATAGTCATGAATTGATGCCTCTGCAAGATACGCAACACATAGTGTGTGCAGGTCTTAAGCATGACTTGACGCCTCCAAGAGACACCATACGTAGCACCTGTCAGAACATGCATGACTTAGCGCCTCTGCATAAGACATTGTGTGTAGCATCCCCTAGTAACATGCATGACTTCGTCTCCGCATGAGACGCCTTGTGTAGCACATGTCAGCAACACAAATGACTTGACGCCTTCGTGTGACATGTTGTGTGTACCACCTGCTGATAACATGCATCACCTAACACCTCCACAAGGGACATCGTGCAACAGATCGAACTCAATCTGAGGGGTAGAGGGGTGTCCCATAACGCTTCACGGTACAAGAAAAGGGTGTAGCATACTGCCATCGATCTCAGCAACATGAAGCTGAATGCAATCACCATCTCAAGGTTCGACTGCCACATCATCCACATGACCACGGTGGCCGCCGCCATTGAAGAACCAAGGTTGATGCCCCTATTCTCACAATCACGTGCGGCAATCGGATCGGGAAGATTCTCGTCATGCCGCACCAACCAATATGGTGAGCATGTCGTGGAAACGCCGGAACCGGAAACGCAGTGATGAGTAAAGACTGCGGTAGCAGCGAGGGAAGGATATGTGCCGTGGCGGCTTCCCTAGTAGGCAGATGACAGTTTTCTCATCCCTAAAGGCACTGTATGATGATTGGTAATGCATTTTTTCGGCCAGCCATCATGTCACCATACATCAGAGTGATAAAATGAAATGTATTTTAATCAGGCCAGTGTATACGTTACTTTCATGAATCAGCTCGACAGCATGTATGATGCAGCCCGACCTTCGGTCTCCACCGCATCATGTACATCAACGACAAGAACCACACTCAAGGCCGAGGTCACGGAGGCATGGAAGAGAAGAAAGAAGAAGAGCACCCGAAGTCACCAAGAAGAGACGGCGCATGAAGCACGACTGCTAGGCCGGATTATCCGCCCCACTAAGGCCGGACAATCCGCCCCCCTATGCGTCCAAGTCAATTTGGGCCAAGTCTCATGTATCCCTATGTATGCCTAAACTACCCCTCCTCTAGTGGCTCCCTATATATAGGCTCCCACCTCCCCCTTCATTAGACTAGACATAATTTGAGTGAGAACTTGGCTTATGCCTCCACCATCCCTTTGGGATTAGAGAAACCCCCTCCTCTCTTAAACACAAATCTATGAGTTGTATCAAGACACTCCTTATATGATTTATCTTTCGCACTTGTGATTCTAGCGCGGTCTCTCACACGTGTGACTCCATAGATCATATATCGGTCTTTCTCTCGGGGATTCTACCTCGTGTCTCTCCCTTGAAAGATTCTATCGGGATGGTGGTTTGGGCTATCGGGAGTAAACTGGAATTGTACCGGGTCGTGTTGCGTGCGTTCGCCGTGTTCTTCGCCGTGTTCTTCATGTTCATTTCTCACCCCCTCTTGTTCTTGGTCAATTTGTGAGATCGGGCAACCCACGTGGCCCTAGGCCCCATCAATGTATATCACGATTGAAAAAATCCAAACCAGATTAGATTCTCATGTTGCTTCAACGCAACCGCATAGGACAATGATGCAAAATACGTGGTTGGCCGATTACTTGGCCCCTATAACTAACTGCCAATAAGTTTTGGCCGTCAATATTCGCATTTGTTGCTTGAGGCATGTGCACTTGTGCATGTTACCATCTCCTGTCTACAAATGAAACCATACCGGATTTGGAGACCTGTGATCGGACGTTGAATCCTGAAATATGATTGGATGCCCTTGAAACGTTTTTGCGGAGAGATGAAAACTCTATGTTGAAGCATATGCAGCAAATTTACCGGACCAATGGAACAGCTCCATACAGAAATCCCAGATTTTACAAGAAATAAATTCGTATGCTCATGGCATTCGTTTTTCTCGTGATCTAACTTTGAATAAGCATCGGCTCTTTTTCTATTCCTCTCCCACTCGAGTCATCCTCCTTCTCTGTAGAGTCCACATTTCTTTCACTTCCTCATATCATCTCTTGAGATGAGTCAGCATCTAATCAACCACCAGTTTGAGCACCAGACCACCTTTAGCATCGGCCTTGCTTCTTACTGACCAACTCTACACTTTTCTCCTTCCTCGATAGCTCCACCATTTTCTAGATTAGTTTCTTTTTTATTATATCTTTTTTGCGAATAAAATCCTGAAATTAAGAGAAACATCGCATAATAAAAAATTTGAGATGTCCTTCGTCTTTAACCTCCAGACCGTGTCGACGGCACGCCGCCGCTGCTGCTCATCCCCGAGTCGGCCTGACGTCGTTGGTTGCGGACGGGAAGTCGCCAAATAGATCAAGGAGACCACATCCGTCCCAGAGACGAAGAAGGAATAACCGCTGATGAAGCTCCATGGTGATTCAGAGATCCCCCCGCCAGAATAAGTCCTCGAGAACCACCCCATTCCCAAAATCTTCTCGACGTTGTCTTCGAGATGGGGCTGAAGCCGCGGAGACTTTATTGAAAAATATGCCGCCGTCTCCACCTAAGCGCCAACCCAAGAAATTAAAAATTCAAAACCAGGGGAACGGAGCCCTCCCGTCGATGGGGCCCAGATCCACCACGTCTCCATGGGCCGAAGGCCATAGAAGCGAGGCAGATCCCCGGCGGTGCCAACAGGAGGAGAAGAAACCCTAATCGCCTCCTGAGCGTTTCTTAGGGGCGAAGGGGTACTTTTACTCCTCCGGCCACTACCACCGAACCTTCGCTCACTCACGACTACTCGCAGGCAAGCAGCTATGCTTTTCGTGATCATTCCTCTACTAATATTTTAGGTAGTAGTAGAAATGTTTTTTTCGTGTACGGCAGCATGTAAGCCTAACACGACAGATCTGGTACCATTATCTCCTTGGCTAGTCCCTATCAAGTGAGGATGTGTGTTACAAACCGAAGTCGGATGGTTATGTGGAGAGCTATATGTAAGGCTCATCTTGATGCTAGATTTTTCCAGAGGTTCGCAGGAGATACTATGATGAGAGTGTTACTCCAGTTGCTAGGTTTTCTTAAAGTGAACATGACTCAGCACTTTCCGTTCATGCATCTGACCATGAAAATATTTTGCTTTTCTCTATGTGGATATTATGTTGATCACTAGAGATTATCATAAGTCCAATATTGCTCTCGTTATGAAAAGCTGGGGGAGAAAATTAAGGTGTCAGATTTGGGGTCTCTTGGTAATTTTGTAGGGATTAAGGTTTATCACAACGATAATGGTTATTCTCTCTCTCAACATCGTTGCACTCAGTTGCATCCTACTAAGGGAACTCCTCTTTTTTGAGGTTGATCAGTGGGTTTCCTCACTATGTATATTTATAAATTTTAAAGTTTGAAAAGTACAAAAAACAGTTGCTAGAGGTTAGCAATAGGAAACTAGCTAGAAAACCATAGGCCCAAAAAAGAGATAAAAGAAAGGAAATCTCGCTAACTATTTGAATCTCTCAATCCAGTTTTTGAGGCCGCCATAAGACTTCCTAGATGCCTTATGCAAAAGAAAATCTAGTTTATCTTGAACTTTTTCCTGCATATGTAGAGACTGGGGGGATGCGTTTGAAGATAAAGTCATTCCTGGTTGTTCAGATGGACCAGCCAGTCAGCATTATCAACTCCATGAAAAAAGCTTCCTTGAGAATAAATTTGAGACTAGCGAGTATGCTCTGAATATCAGTTTGTTGCAGTGGTGTCCTAGAGGGGCAAACATATTGCCAACACATGTGAGCAAAACGGCAGAGGAAGAACATATGATTTCCAGCTTGCAACTCATCTTCGTCACACGTAATGCATGAATAATCATCCATGAAGAAATACTTTCTTTGTAACATTGCTCTTGTATTCAGGCGATTATGAATTAGGAGTCAGTAAAAAACCTTGTGCTTCTGCTAACAACAGCATGGCTACATCCACTTAAAAGAAGGTATTTGTTAGAGCAATATGCGTGTTGTATTACCAGGGGGTCAAAGGCCACAATATATAGTACATGTACAGGTGCACATATGCAGAAAGCCCCCTAACATAGGGAGAAACTACAGTATACAGATATATACATCTAACACCCCACCCCTCAAACTCATGGTGGATCCACAACACTGAGTTTGGAGAGTAAGAAATCATGCTGCGCTCGAGTCTGTGCCTTCGTAAAGAAATCCGCCAACTGCAAATCTGAAGGCACATAATGAACCGCAACAACATCATCCCGTGCACTGAGCACGTGTGTAAAAAGCATCAACACCAATATGCTTGGTCAGCTCATGCTTGACCGGATCACGTGCAATACGATAGCACCTGTATCGTCGGACAAAAGTGGAGTGGGTGTCGTAGCAGAGACCCCAAAATCTGCAAGCAACCACCGTAACCAAGTCACCTCAGCAATCAACAAAGCCATAGCCCGCAACTCAGCCTCAACACTCGAACGGGAAACTACGACCTGTTTCTTCGTCTTCCAAGCAACAAGCGAACCACCAAGAAACACACAGTAAGCAGAAAGTGAACGACGATCCGTAGGATCACTCGCCCACGTAGCATCCGAATAGCACTTGGAGCTGGAGAGAGCTGGAACGGGGAAAGAAAAGGCGACGAGTGATCGTGCCACGAAGGTAACGAAGAACACGGAGGAGATGACTATAGTGAACAGTGGTAGGAGCTGAGACAAACTGACTCAGAATATGAACAGGATAAGAAATATCAGGACGAGTGACATCAAGATAAACAAGACTCCCAACAAGATGGCGATAACGGGTGGGATCAGGAAGAGGATCACCATCAGTAGGACGAAGCTTAACATTAAGCTCCATAGGAGTATCAACCGTGCGCTCATCCCCAAGAGCAGCACGAGCAAGAAGATCCTGAATGTACTTTTCCTGAGAGATAGAAAATCCATCAGAAGTGGAGGAAAACCTCAATGCCAAGAAAATAGCGAAGAGGACCAAGATCAGTCATAAGAAACTGATCACGAAGACGAGCCTTGACGAAGGCAATATACGCAGGATCATCACCAGTAATGATCATGTCATCAACATAGAGAAGAAGAAGAGTACGTCCACGAGGAGAAGTGTGAACAAAAAGTGCTGGATCATGAAGACTAGGAGAGAAACCAGCAGCAGTCACCACAGAGGCGAAGCGCTCAAACCAGGCACGAGGGGCCTGTTTGAGACCATAGAGAGAACGTCGAAGACGACAAACCATCCCATCGGGAACGAGAATACCCGGGAGGAGGCTGCATGTAAACCTCCTCACTCAACTCGCCATTAAGAAAAGCATTCCGAACATCAAGCCGGGAGACGGACCGGCGGCGAACGAAGCAACAACAAGAAGGGTACGCACAGTAGTCATATGAGCCACAGGGGCAAAAGTCTCATCATAGTCACGGCCGTGCTCCTGCTGAAAACCACGAGCCACAGGACGCGCTTTATAGCGCTCAAGAGGTCCATCAGAGCGAGTCTTAATTTTATAGAGCCACTTACACGTGATGGGACGAACACCAGAAGGGGGAGAAACAAGATCGCAAGTGCCAGTGCGCTCAAGCGCAGCGATCTCCTCAGCCATGGCAAGCTGCCATTCAGGATGACGCTCGGCATCCCGATAAGAAGTCGGCTCGGAAATGACAGAGAGACCATACTGACTAGGAGAGTAACGAACTGGAGCACGACGCTGACGAATAGGCCGTGAAGGAGGAAGCTCATCTCCAGAAGACAAGTCATCAGAAGAAGAGGAAGAAGAGACAGCATCGGAAGGAACCGAAGCCGGAGAACGAGGAGTACTAGGTGGACTAGACAAACGAGAGGATGGCGCCGAAGAGGGCGCATCAGAAGTAGGAGGGAGGGGAGGAGGGACAGCAGGGGGTGCATCCGGAAAAAGAAGAAAAAAGATATCATCCACCGGGTAAGTACCCGAGGTGGGGCGAGGATAGAAGGGACGCGTCTCATCAAACGTGACGTCACGAGAGATGCGCATCCGACGACCAACGGGGTCCCAACAGCGATAGCCCTTATGCTCATCACTGTATCCGAGAACAACACACTGAACAGATTGAGCGGTCAGTTTGGTGCGTTCGCGAGGAGGCAGAAGGACATAGCAGACACAACCAAATGAACAAAGAGTCGAGTAGTCTGGAGAAACACCAGAGAGACGCTCGAGAGGAATGCCACCCTGTAGAGCTGCGGAAGGCTGAATGTTAATGAGGTGGGCCGACGTAGCGACAGCCTCAGCCCAGAAATGTGGCGGAAGAGAAGAAGCAATCATCATAGCACGGGTGGTCTCAAGAAGATGCCGATGCTTACGCTCGGCGACGCCATTTTGAGCATGCGCGCCGGGACAAGAAAACTGAGCGAGGGTGCCCTCCTCGGCAAGGACACCACGAAGGTGCTCGGGAGATATACTCACCAGCGAGAATCAGCACGGAACACGCGAATGGGTGAGGAATGCGAGTGCGGACCATGGCCGCAAAACGCTGATAAATAGAGAGCACCTCACTACGAGAGCGCATGAAAAACACCCAGGTGTACCGTGAAAAATCATCAATGAATAAGATATAGTATCGATGGCCCCCTTTCGAAGCGAAGGGAGCCGGATCCCAAACATCTGAATGGACTAAATCGAACGGTCGCTGAGAGACTGATACGTCTCAAACGTATCTATAATTTCTTATGTTACATGCTACTTTTATGATGATACTCACATGTTTTACACACATTATATGTCATTATTATGCATTTTCCGGCACTAACCTATTGACGAGATGCCGAACAGCCAGTTGTTGTTTTCTGCTGTTTTTGGTTTCAGAAATCCTACAAAGGAAATATTCTCGGAATTGGACGAAATCAACACCCAGGGTCTTATTTTTCCATGAAGCTTCCAGAAGACCGAAAGGAAAACGGAGTGGGGCGACGAGGCGCCGACACAACAGGGCGGCGCGGCCCAGGTCCTGGCCGCGCGGCCCTAGCGTGTGGGGCCCCTGTCAGCCCTCCGACTCCGCCCTTCCGCCTACTTAAAGCCTTCGTCGCGAAACCCCCAGTACCGAGAGCCACGATACGGAAAACCTTCCAGAGACGCAGCCGCCGCCAATCTCATCTCGGGGGATTCAGGAGATCGCCTCCGGCACCCTTCCGGAGAGGGGAATCATCTCCCGGAGGGCTCTTCATCGCCATGATCGCCTCCGGATCGATGTGTGAGTAGTTCACCCCTGTACTATGGGTCCACTACAAGAAAACCCTCTCTACAGCAACGCACTTATGCGTATCTAAATTTCCATATAGGCGTTGGTAGGGACTGTACCAACGGATAAAAATGCGTTGCGTTTTTGGGTGTTGCAAAGACACAATGCAACGCATATACGCGCGTTGGTAGCCAAGTAGATAGGCGTTGCAAAATAAATACAGAACCAAAGCAACATCTGTATCCGTTGGTAGATGCATCATGTACGTATTGAAAATTTGATTTCACACTATACTATTTACTAGGCCAGACTGTTTGATCGCTCTAGAAGATGAAAGATTTTTTTCTCGGCCGGAATAAAGTTCAAATTAGACATGCCACATCAGACACACAAATGAGAGAATAAAAATGCATTGCATTATATATAATTAAATAATTATTGGAGTAACAACATTCCATACATGAAAATCACCTGAAGAGTAGTGAATTTACAATCTTGTATCATAATATGATACACTGCCTAGTCATATATACACGCATTTTGGAACACCATTCGATACAATATATAATCTTACATCAAAATATGACATTCTTCTAGTCTATACTACTATATGTCAATTTAATATTTCGCCTAACATATCCCGAGCTGATATCCAAATAGCTAGTCTTGCTGATGTACAGCCTGCAAATACAAATATTGTTTTAAGTGTCAAGATGGCAAAGAGTCTCAAGGGTATAAGTGAGTTGTACGAAGCACTTGCTTAATAATTTGTAGATATACTCACCTTGGTGGCATGCCAAAGCTAAGTCAGCAGAAGACCTTTTTTATCCTGTGCCTTTGATATATAGCTCATCAGACCAACAGGTTGCAGTGGTTACCCGATATAAATACAAAAAAAAAATGAATAAAAATAATCTGAACAAATCCATGAAACAGAAGATCGAAATCTTTAGTTTAACAATATGGCTCATCTAACAGCAGATCAAATTTCTTAATTAACTAATCAGTACTAGAATGGTAAATACAGTATCTGAAGCAAAACAGTTAATCTCACAGGCATGTCCATATAACAGCAGTAGCTCAAGGTAAAGAATACAGACAGTAAATAAATTGTGGTACTGATTCACAACAACTTAAATCAGCTGAAACACAGTCACAATATGATTTAATTAACTCAAAGGAGTACTTATCATATTGGTAGCCTGATCCATTCACTAAGAATACTGAGAGTGACAAAGACATGGGAGATAGTGCTTGAAAATCACCGTCAGAGCTCTACCTTATATACTGTACATTCCTAATGCTGCCAAAATTTTGTTGATGGTAGCACTCCTGCACAGCTTTGAAGCTATGCCATTGTTGCTGATTCTTCCGCACCCATTTAAGCAAAATGAAGATGTTGGGCAATTTCCATTGTTGAGTGCCCATTATCTGCATCTGTAATGTCAGCTCTAGTACGACCAAAATAGTTAACTTGGAAAGCTATAACATGGAAACAAGGCTAGAATTTCCAACCCTCCTTATCTAACCAATCCAAACGGGGAACATATTACTGCACACAATGAGCTGCTGGCGACATGAATGGTCACGGATGCACAAAATTCCTGGAAAACTGAAGAAGACGTCGAGCCAAGTGAATACGAGACGGGAGTTAGAAAAGAGAAATTGCACCTTAAGCCTGAACCTCTGTCGAGCCCTTTCTCTGCCGCTCTCCTGTGCCAATTCACCGCCCTGATTCTTCTAGAAAACCACCAGATCATGGAGTATCCCGAATCCATCTTGGCCGCACTGGAATTGTTCCGCGGATTTAGGGGATCTCATGGTTTGCGAACGTGAATATGTAGTCGATCCATCCCTTGGAGACATCACCGATTCAAATCCTATCGATCGGAAGCAAGGAGAGGGAGATCAGCGTGAGTAGCATCGGAAACCCTGCTCGCCCATGGCGATTGAAGGAGCAGAGGGAGGCGGCTAGGTTTAGGAAAGGGGAGAAGCGGAACTGTCGAGCGCGGCCGCGCAGACGTGGGTTTGTGGCATGCGTGGTTAAGTTTGAGGTTAAGTAATTATACGTGATTAGTGGGCCGGCCTCAAAAAGTTTTTCTGCCGATTGCAATATGTATAGCATACAACGGATATAATCTGCAACGCATACATGTGTATCTATTATAAAAAATTGCAACGAATATTGATGTCGTTGCTAAGTATATATTGCAATAGAGGGGTTCTTGTTGTAGTGATAGCAGTAGCTAGATGGTTGTCTTCTCCTCATTGTGCTATCATGTTAGATCTTGTGAGCTGCCTATCATGATCAAGATCATCTATTTGTAATGCTACATGTTGTGTTTGTTGGGATCCGATGAATATTGAATACTATGTCAAGTTGATTATCAATCTATCATATATGTTGTTTATGTTCTTGCATGCTCTCCGTTGCTAGTAGAGGCTCTGGCCAAGTTGATACTTGTAACTCCAAGAGGGAGTATTTATGCTCGATAGTGGGTTCATGCCTCCATTGAATCTAGGACAGTGACAGAAAGTTCTAAGGTTGTGGATGTGCTGTTGCCACTAGGGATAAAACATCAATTCTTTGTCTAAGGATATTTGTGTTGATTACATTACGCATCATACTTAATGCGAATTGTCTGTTGTTTGCAACTTAATACCGGAAGGGGTTCGGATGATAACCTGAAAGTGGACTTTTTAGGCATAGATGCACGCTGGATAGCGGTCTATGTACTTTGTCGTAATGCCCTGATTAAATCTCATAGTACTCATCATGATATATGTATGTGCATTGTTATGCCTTCTTTATTTGTCAATTGCCCAACTGTAATTCGTTCACCCAACATGCTATTTATCTTATGGGAGATACACCACTAGTGAACTATGGACCCCGGTCCATTCTTTACATCTGAAATACAATCTACTGCAATTGTTCTTTACTGTTCTTCGCAAACAAATATCATCTTCCACACTATACAATTAATCCTTTGTTTACAGCAAGCCGGTGAGATTGACAACCTCATCTGTTACGTTGGGGCAAAGTACTTTGATTGTGTTGTGCAGGTTCCACGTTGGCGCCGGAATCCCCGGTGTTGCGCCGCACTACACTCCGTCACCAACGACCTTCACGTGATCCTTGACTCCTACTGGTTCGATAAACCTTGGTTTCTTACTGAGGGAAAACTTGCTACTGTACGCAACACACCTTCCTCTTGGGGTTCCCAACGGACGTGTGTTAACTGCACGCATCAGAGACAGACACACTAGTAGGATAGGGAAGCTGAATCTGTTTGCCTAACCTACAACCCTGACAGTGTAACGATCCATCTCCAGAGACAGACCCCAGAAGGCCATGATGAACCAAAGACGACAGGCGAGAGTCACAAAGGTGACCAAGACGATGATGCCACTGCTGAAAAGAGCCGGTGACAGAGGCAACAACCGGAGGAGAACTGGCAGATGAAGTGGCAACGGAAGGAACACGAAGCCGATCTAACTCCCAAAGCCCCGGAGACTTACGGCTACGAGGGCCAGCTCCAACCGGGGCTCGTGTGCGACGATCCTGAACCGCACAAGACTCAACATCAAGAATGACGCGACAACCAGAATCGGTGAGCTGGCTAGCAGAGAAAAGGTTCATCTGAAGGCGAGGAACATGAGAAACATCAGGGACAGAGAAAGAGGGAGTAGAAAGGGTGCCTCTACTAGAAACAGGAATAGAGGTACGATCAGCCGTGACAACACGGACGGGGAGAAATAAGAGACCGAAGAGCGAGACGGAATAGAAGACTCGGAGGTCATATGAAAGGAAGCTCCGGAATCCGAGATACCACGGGGACGTACCGATCGTGTAGAAAGTGGTGGTCGCGCGAGTGCCGGAAGAGCCGATCACGGAGCCGGCAGCGCCCGGCGAGGAAGAGTCCGTAGTAGCGAGCGGACCACGAAGACCCACGAGAATGTCCCGATCGAGAGTGCAAGCTGCAGAAGATCCCGAAGAGCCGGCCTGGCGACGATCCCGAAGCTGCCGACGTAAGCCGGGATCCCGCATCCAACAGGTGGAGGAAGTGTGGCCAACCTTGCCACAGTAGGTGCAATGAGGACGAGGGCGGAGACTCGGACCGCGAGGCTGCTGACGTAAACTAGAATCCCAAGCATCAAGCAGGTAGTGAAGCTGCGCTATCTCATGGGCAGAGAGGGGCGCGACTGGAGAGGTCGACGTACAATTAGGTGCCGACGAGGAGCTATCACCCACACGCACAGAGGCCACCAAAGGGGGCGACGGAGAGCAACACGCCGATGAAGACAGAGTCGGCAAAGCGCGGTCATAACCACGTGAAGAGGCCGCGAAAGTCGATGTAGAGCGGCAGGCTGACGTAGACGGAGTCGACGAAGTGCGGCCATAACCGCGGGAAGATGCCGCAAAAGTCGATGTAGAGCGGCGGGCCGACGTAGACGAAGTCGGCGAAGCGCGGGCAGAGCCGCATGAAGAGGCCGCAAAAGTCGATGTAGAGCGGCAGGACGAGGGAGACAAAATCGGCGAAACGCGGCCAGAGCCGTGGGAAGAGGTCACGAAAGTCGATGTAGAGCGGCAGGCCGAGGGAGACAAAATCGGCGAAGCGCGGCCAGAGCCGCGGGAAGAGGCTACAAACGGCGACGAAGAATGGCTAGCCGTCATACACGGAGGCAGCGGATAAATACCAAGTACTGAAGGGAGGCCCAAAGATAAGGCGGGATCAGCGGAAGAAGACATCGGGTAACAACAGCCGAAGGCAGTAAATTTTTGTTTTGCTTTTTTTTCACATACAATCAGATCAGAAGAACAACAGATCGATTCCGGCGAGACGGGCCAAATTCCGGCGCTGGAGAGCCGATTGCCGGCCCCGGCGACCTTTTCCCGGCGAGTCCCGACAGTTCCCGGCGATTCCCGGCGGTGCTGGTCGGCGATTCCCGACGGTCAGCGGGGAGATCGAGCAGGGATGAGGGATCCCCGGTGGTCCTGGGGCGAGAGCGGGGAGAGCGAGGAGCAGGGAGATCGCGGGGCGCGTCCAGGCCGGGGCGCGTGCTGACCTGGAGGCGGCGGCCTACGTGCTGGAGAAGGGGGCGCGGCTCAGGTTTCTGGGAGACGCGCGACGCGCGCATGCCGGCGGCTGGCGGACGGGCCACGAGCGGAGGCAGGGGCGAGCGGGAGGAGATCGATCGAGGGAATCAGCGGCCAGATCGGAAACCGGCAATGGAGACCGGGGCGAGGTGGCGGCTGTGACGAGGAGAAGCGGCAACGACGGAAAAGCAAGTCGGCCTAGAAACTAGAGGACCAATTTTCGCTCTGATACCATGTTAGAGCAATATGCGTGTTGTATTACCAGGGGGGCAAAGGCTATAAATATAGTACATGTACAGGTGTACATATGCAGAAAGCCCCCTAACATAGAGAGAAACTACAGTATACAGATATATACATCTAACAGTATTGTGCCCCATAATTAATAAGAGAACTGTAAACAAAAGACACCTTTTTAATCACATAATGTCCAAAGACCGACCAGATATCAGTAGACATGGCTGGGACTAGATCTAAGAGTAGAGCTTGGAAGAGATGGAATTGTGGGAGTGCCTCCTCAGATAGTGGCAAATGAAAAAGATCTGAAACATCTGGCACAAGTAAGGCTTTCTTAATGAATTACCTCATTCTTATAAAAATAAAAAAGGTTTGGCCAAGTTTGTTTGATCGGTACAGTTGACAGTTTATCCTGCCATAGTAAGATGGAACACCTCTCGAGGATAATACTCGCCATCATCCTCTTGTGGAAATCCTCGTGTAGTATCTCACCATGACTCAACCTTTCATTCATTTCTCATGTTGACCACATTGTACGTCGGTTTGTCAATTCATGTAGCTTGGTTCACAATACTCCTAACATTCCGTGCTTCAAGAATTGTGAGAGCAACATCTCACAGATTTTTCTATGCTTGTTCTAATCATCTTCATGCTTACTCACTCCACTTGGGTGAGTGATCATTTAGTTTGTCGCTCTATCACTAGCTATTGTCACTTTCTAGAGACTTCTTCAATTGCATGGAAGTCCAAGTAATGAATATGTATCACTATTGTGCCAAGGATAATAATCTTCGAACTCTTGCCACTGACATGTCAAAGATTGTATGCGTTTAAAGACTCTTGGTTGACCTTGGTGTTTCATGTGATTCACCCACAATTTTTTTTTTGTAATAGTAGTGCTTCTATTCAGATTTTTCGATATCTAGTTAAGCACAAGCTAACCAAACATATTGGTGTGGATGCTATCACCTATGTGCTCACGCTACTAGCGGTCGACTTGGCAATTTTGGTCACTAAACCCAAATCTGGATAACAATATCTACTTCGTGTTCTGAAACTCAAGGTTTCAGATCCACCTTGAGTTTGGGAGAGGGAGTGTTAAGAGTATTACTCTTGTACACTAAAAAAATGAGAACGAATTTTATAGTACTTCTATATATTTGGATATACTATACCTGCAGACTGCAGTGTATATATAGCAATCCCATGTGGTCTAGGTTGTCTGGTGTATATTTCTGCTTCATTGACATCATTATTGCTTTCTTATTTTGGAACTTGTTATTTGAGTTCTGCAAGAATGTCCGCTATCCTAGAATAACACCGTTTAAAAAAAACCTGATCCAATTTTTCCGATAAAAGGCGCTTTAAATTTTTTAAGCATTACACTTAGCCTCTGCATAACTAGGATGCACACAGCCGTTCTAGTATCAAAAGAGCAACAATGTAAGAATTACAGCAAAAGGAAGAAAACACATAAAAGCCAGCTAGTCTACATTGGTTGTAATCCGTTGATTATGCAGCCATGCATGAATTCTTTTCATTAAAACCTTGTCATTTCTACATACCATAGCGACCATACAACAGCAATCACGCCCACTCTGACAAGCATTTTAAACCTAGAATCTACCCCGTTTAGCCAATTGCTAAATATATTTGCAATGCTTCGGGGTGGATATAAGGTAGAACCTATCTGAATGACTGACCATATAGACCTAACAACTGGGCAGTTGAAAAATAGGTGTTTTATTGTCTCCTCTTCATGACAGAAAACCCATTTCGTGCAACCATGGTAAGGATCCCCCCCCCCCCCCGACGAAGATACGATGCAAAAACCTTAGTTTTCAAAGGTATCTTCATCTTTCAGATGTATTTATTGTTAACAAACACTTGAATGGAAATTAACGCCTTATACATGTAGCTTACCGAGAATGCATCATTCTGTGATCCAATACATGTTATCTTCTTGTATGCCAAAAAAATCGCTTTGTTGCTCGAGCTATGGTAGCTTGTTTGTTTAAAACTATGAAAACACCATTTAAAAGTTTCAAAATAATTCAAAAAAGGGTCAAGATGTACATAAGGACACATACATATAGGAATGTAAAATCTCAATGAAAAATACCCCATCTTTGGGCAACAAAAAAATGCTTAATTCTGAAAAGATGGGTTTTGAAAACATACATTTTTCATTAAACTTAGATCCACTCCACACTTTGTTTTCCATTTTTGTGTAGCACAAAGTATAAGGTATTTCATATTGAGATTTTACAGGCTTGTAGGGTACATCTTTAACTACATCTAGATTTCCTTTCAAAAATTTCTGAAACTTTGAAATGCCATTTCAAATATTTTTCAAAAACCGAGCTACATATATTATACATTTGTTATTTTCTTTCTTTTGTGCTGAAATAACACGTGGTTGCGTGTAGGCAAGTAACAATGCAGGTCGAAAGATACTCTAGTACTCTTAGTGGGGCACACCCCCACACGGCCTTATAATGAAAAGGGGTTTTTTGAAAGAAACAAATGCAGAATGGATCATTACAGCCGGCTGTCGCTTTACTACGACGAAGCGAAGAACAGTGACAAATATTCCAAAAAAAAGGTGCCAAATGGATGAACAGAGAGAGATCTTTCCGACAAAGTAGTCGGAACAATCTACTTTTCGGGGCAACTGGACCGAGAGTGCAAGACAGTGACGCGCGGTGTTTTTTTCTCCATCCATCAGAAACCCTCATGAAGATGGCCGCCTAACCACTCCGCACCATCGGTTAAAAGTTAAAACTAGGCAGCAGGCGCCTTAATCTGCCGAGGCCGGCAACGAAGGAGACCGCAGAAGGTGTGTGTAGGCCGCAGTACCGAGCATAGCGGCGACGGCGGCGAACATGGTAGGGGCGGCGGACGGGAAGCTGGTGATAGGAGACTTGAGGGTGCTGAAGCCATTGGCGCACCTGCTGATCGGGCTGGTGCTGTACTGGGTGGCCGAGGAGATGACGGTGCCGGTGATCGTCGACGTCACCACCGCGGCGCTCTGCCCCGGCGACGGCAGCAGCTGCCCGGAGGCCATCTACCTTACTGGCCTCCACCAAACGGTCAGCTCACGAGCACACCCCTCTCTCTCTCTCTCTGACTCTGCTTCGGTCAACGAAATGGCAGACACTTTTCGCCATGGCTTTCCCTTTGAATTTTGATCATTGCAATTCGCATGAACTAACTAATGTGCAAAACAAAATCAGTTCACAGTACACAGTTCTTTTTTAATTTCTTACAGAAAATAAGTCACAATCAAATCAATCAGTACACAGTTCGTCTCATCGTTGGGCTGTGTCATGTGCAGGTTGGAGGCATTTTCAGAGCGGTAGGGTTCACTCTGATGGGGCAGCTCGCTGACGAATACGGCAGGAAGCCTCTTCTCATCCTCGCCGCCTCCGCCTCCATCATCCCTTACAGTAAATACACAATTCACTTCTTATAAGACTTCTGAACACTTGATCTTTCCTTTTAGAAGGTAGGCTCAAGATGAGCTCTGCTTTAACTTAATAAAGCCATACACTTGATCTTTCCTAACTCTTGTATTCATGCTTGTTGCAGGTGTGCTTGCTTTGAGCAGCACCAAGGTCGCCGTGTATGTCTATCTTGTTCTGCGCACTATCTCCTTCATGGTCGGCCAAGGGACCATAACCTGCCTCGCATTGGCTTACACGGTAAGAACCGAGATGGATTCTGGTTGCCACAGAAATCTCTGCATCACCCTGTTCCAGGATTCCAAAATCTGAACATTTCTCTGCTAAATTAGGCGGATTTGGTCGAACCTTCTAAGCGAGCGTTCGCGTTCGGTTGCCTGACCGGGATCCTGTCCGCTTCGCATTCCCTAGGGAACGTCTTCTCCAGGTTTCTGCCCGAGCAGTGGATTTTTCAGGTTGTCAACTCGATGAAGTTCATCTCCATTAATTTGTTTGTTGACCTGAATTCAGTTTCTCAAATGCTGCAACCGGTTGTGCGTTGACAGGTCTCGGTTCTTCTGTTGGTTTGTTCCGCAATCTACATGAAGATGTGTCTGGTTGAGACACTTCAGAAAGCTCCCTCTGGTTCCTGTCGGCGTCTGTCCTTGTCGTCTTTGGTTCTCAGTTTACCACAGCAGCGTTGGGCGTCCATCAAGGAGAACATTAGCATGGTGAAAATCAAGTAAGCGATTGGTTTTTTTATATTTTTATTGGTATACTACTAATATTTTGCATTGTTCAGTAGAAAGTACTGAATTTATTATGGTTCATGAATTTAGTGGTCGAAAAACAAATCTGTTTTTAAATAACCAATGAAGCAAATTAATAAGTCTTGGGTGTGCTCCACATTCTTCTGAAAAATAACAAACAATCCTACAATACACTTCTGCATAGCACTTGCAAATGAACGAGCCTTGTTGAATTGGTGCATGCACGACATCCGCACTTAGATCAGCCTTGCAAATTAAAGTTTATTTTTCTAGTGTACTACGGTATTTAATCATATCTTTTAAAGCTCGCGATACTTCTAGCATTCAAGATTTGATAATTTTGCAGCTTAACTTACCTATGTTGTTGTTTTGACAGTGACACACTTAGGCGAGTCACATACATTTCTTTCTTCTATGAATTGGGAATGATTGCCATTAGCGATGTTCTACTGGTAATCATGCGACTCTGTACTATTTTTATCATACGGTGTTCAGAAACTTGTTGGCCATTTCATCTTCATCTTATGTTTTGCAGTATTATCTGAAGTCAGTATTTGGTTTTGACAAGAACCAGTTCTCTGAAATTCTAATGGTGGTTGGAATTGGCTCAATCTTTTCTCAGGTACTACTTTAGAACTAAGAGCTACCCTTTCCGATGCATTTCCTAGTCGATAAAAATGCAGTTTGTAGTAACATGTTTCAAACTGTAGATTGTGATACTCCCAGTTATGATCCATGCAATTGGCGAAAAGGGAGTTTTATGCACTTCAATACTTGCATCGGTTGCTTATGTGAGTATATTAAATTTATTTGCATTATTAAATACATCGTTTGCAGAACTTAGCACTGTATTCTGAAAAATATTTCTTCAGGCTACGTTGTACGGTTTGGCATGGAGTTGGTGGGTATGTACTTGGGCACATATATATATACCTCAGTTTACTGATTTCCGAAAAATGTTGTTGGTGTCACTGACTACAAATGTTTCTCTCTTTTATCCTAATCGACCTTGCAGGTTCCATATTTTGCTTCTTCACTGGGTATCATCTATGTTATGGTCAAACCGGCTGTAAGTAAACTACCCTGTGTTCTCACTTTTCACCTATACCTCAAATACAAAAAAAAAAAATCGATAAAGAAATATAGGGAATTAAAGGCCTCAAATGAACAAAATTTGCAGCAGTAAATTCAGTAATATTTTAATCTTCTGATGCATTTCAGTTATATTTGTTTTAGAACAACCATTTTAGTTATATTAAGGACGCTTAATATAGAACTTCTTATTACATCTACAGACTTATGCAATCATCTCAAGAGAAGTAGTGTCAGCTGACCAGGTATATTCGAACCAGCGAAACATTTCTTGCCTCCATCTTTTAATCCCAACATGATACCTAAATGACTAATTTTCCTCCGTCACTGACGGCTTTGACCTTTGCAGGGAAAGGCACAAGGATTCAACGCAACAGTGAAATCCACAGCTGTACTGATGGCACCGTTGTTCATGAGCCCTCTGACCTGTAAGCCGTCAGTTAGTTCTCTATCATATCCCATATGCATAAGCTGTGGTTTGATCTCTTCCTTTTCCACAACTCGTTTCCAGCCTACTTCCTTTCAGAAGAAGCGCCCTTCAACTGCAAAGGTTTCAGTTTCCTGGTCGCCGGTTTCTTCTTGGTCAGTCAGTATTCTTGAGTATTACTATGCTCACAAAAGTGGGAAACTACATACCTTAACTTAAACCATTTCTACAGGCAATATCCTTGGCGTTTGCTTGGATGCTTGACCCAGAAAGCAAGGACAGCACAGGACTTTCAGGTGCAGATCAGCTTAATCAGGAAGCAGTGCAAGCACCACTGTTGGCACAGCCATGACGAAGGCCTAAGGAATTATGGATCTGAAGAATGCTTATTTGCAGCTCCAGTCGATAACTAGAGTAATCCTGTAGCAGTGGGCGGTGTTACCAGTTTCTGCCACAAAATTAGCTTCTGATCCGTATCAATGATCTCCCCTGTCTGCCTCTTCCATAACCCTATTCATTTTCAGAGAGTTTTTGTTTTTTCTGCTTGCCGGGTAGCCTTTGTAGCAGGTTGTACAGTTTTTACCCCGTCTTAGTTTGAACGGGGATTGGTCGGGGTAACGTTGAACATACATGTCACCATGTGTATAATTATTTAATTAACCATAGGCACTTTGTACTAAACGCTGATGTATACAACCTTTGTAATCAATGTGTCTATAATTATTTAATTTACCATATATACTTTGTAATAAACAGTAATGTATATAAATTTTCTAATCGATGAGCCAATTTTTTTTTTATCACAAATTGCAATGTACAATAAGATTCGGTTCTTTTCGGCCTCCCTAGAAGGAGCAGGATTCTAAGCCGTTTCTCTGGGGAGATTTGCTTATTTGCCACACATTATTTTGATCTTTGCGTTTTACACTGACTATTTGATCATTTGCTATTTCTTCTCATTAGCAATTTCTTATTACTTTTAACTCCGAAAATCATTTTCAGAAGACATTTGTACCCGTGTGGAAAATAATCAAAGCAAGTACTGGGTGAACCGAACCGGTTCAGCTCGATCGATTGAACCAAGGGCTGAGGTTGTTCATCCTGTTTGTCTTGTTCGTGGGTAAGGGCATCTCCAGCGGCGTGACGTAAACGGACGCTGAGCGACCGTTTGTGCTCGCCGTGACCGGAAATGCGTCTGAGGCCTGTTCCAGCGGGGCGACGTAAAGTGACCGGGCCGTCCGCGGAGACGCAAACCTGGCCCAAATATGCGACAGGTTTGCGTCTCGGCGGACGCTCGGCGGACGCGCAAAGTGTCTGCTCGGTCCTCGCGCGGGCCCGACTGGCAGCGGCACAACTGCTTCGTCTTCCGCGGTATTACTTTTGGGCGGCGCGCTGCAGCCTTTGCAGGGGTCACGTTAATGGCGTGCCTCGGCTTCCGCGAGCGTGCGCAGCTAGTAGGCGTTGCACTGGCAGGCCATTGAAGGCGAGATGGCGTCGGAGCCTTAAAGGGACGCTGCCGGCACACATTTCCCCGACCAAAACCATTGGCAAAATTCCACAGTAGACACCACGCGGACGCCATGGGGAAGAAATGCTGGCCGTTCCGGAAGACGAAGAACGACCAAGAGGCTAGCGGCTCGCGTTCCGGCAAGAAAGCACGGGTCGGCCGGTACGTCCGCGTTGACCTCGCTCGGCAGCTATGGGAGGAAAACCGGCCGGCACCATGGCCGGACGCGAACTCTGCCGGGAGGGGCTGGTACCGAACTCGCGGCGCGTGCCGGCCCCCCCCCCGTGCCGCGCTCGGGCTGAGAGCGGCGGGACGAGGTGCGGCGCCGCCGCGCGGTGTTGCCGCCGGATCTGCGGGAGGATCCGGCGTACGCGCTAAACTTTTACAACTGGATTTCCTTCGGGGCGTGGGAGTTCGACGCGCGGCGCCGCGCTGCCTACCTCGCCGACGTAGACTACTTCGACCGCGAGATCGCCGCCGAAGAAGAAGAGAACGACCACGAGGACGCGGACGAGGACGGCGACGAGGACGAGGACGGCGACGTGACCATGCCGCGATGACGACTACGACGACGGCGGACCGGCGTGGGATCCGGAGAACCAGCCGCCGGACATTTCGGAGGAGGAGGCCATTGCCATGGCGGTCGCCAACGACGAGCAGGACGAGCTCAACGAGCTCGCTTTGTGGGACGGGCTCGCAATCCAGCTCCGCGAGTTAGCGCTCGCGCAGGGGAGGCCGGCGACTCCTCCGGCCACGCCGACGCGTTCCGGCGTCCGCGCTCCGCCCGGCTGCTCCAGCGTGGGATCCCTGGCCACAGCCTCCTGCCCGTGCAGCGGTACCTCCTCCACCGCCGGCGTACGAGCCTCCATGGCCGACGCCGCAGCTGATTGACCTCGTCAGCGACGATGACCAGTAGACAGCGCCTATTTTAGCACCCCTTTCTGGCCTTTTTATGTCCTTTTTATTATCATGTAAATTATGGCGTATGAATGAAAAAAAAATTATGCGTCGTGCCGCTGGAGCCACCCCCGACGCAAACGGACACCCGGACACTTTCAAGCATTTGGCCCGACGCAAACGGACACGACGCGTCCGTTTCGACGTCCAAAATGCGTCGCGCCGCTGGAAATACCCTAACAGAGGAGAAACAGGGGAAGTGAGGCGGGAGCGCCGCCGGCTACCTCAATCGCACCAAGGGCGGCGCGGCCACAAACGGCGACCACGATTCAGGTAACCCAATCCTGTCCCCAGACCTCATTCCCATCAATTTGGCCTAGTCCCCTATAGGAGGCTAGGAGAAAGCCTGCCGCTTTATTGATTGTTATCTCTAAAGAGCACTAAGGGCATCTCCAACCGGGCGACCCAAACGGACGCGCTGGGCCGTCCGTTTTGGGCCGTTTGCGTGGCCGCCCGGACACGCGGACAGCG
This sequence comes from Lolium rigidum, assembly GCF_022539505.1. NCBI lineage: Eukaryota > Viridiplantae > Streptophyta > Magnoliopsida > Poales > Poaceae > Lolium > Lolium rigidum. The sequence goes on from NC_061512.1 coordinate 116,407,475, forward strand.
CCCCGCGTCCGCGTGTCCGTTTGGGTCGCACGCGGCGCCCAACGCGGCGACCCAAAGAGACGCCACGTGGTTCGTCTTCGGCTGCGCGGCGGCTGCGCCATGGCGAGGCCTCGACGGGACAGCCATGGCGGGAGGTGGAACGCGCGGGAAAGATCCCGCGCGCACCAAGGTTCCCGCGCGCGAACGCCATTGGCGCGCGCTCGCGCCCAAGTTTCCCGCCGGACCGCCGGCTATAAAAGACGGCGGCGGTCTCACCTGGACCGCATCACCGTTCTCTTCCCTCCACCTTGTCCGGCGCCATGCCGCGCACCCTTCAGTCCACATGGGCCAAGCTCTCCCTCGCCGCCGGGCCGGGTTCCCGCGGACGGACGAGGAGGAGCGCGCGGACTCGCGGTGGGTCGCCGACGACGAGGCGCTCCGCGTCGGCTGCCGAGGCGGCGGCAAAGAAGGCCGGTGACGCGGAGATGGGGGAAGCGGCCGCGGAGGGATGGCACGAGACCGCGGACGGGCGGTACGCGGCCGTGGAGGAGGGGCGGACGCCGCGGAGGAGCCCGTCGCCGCGGAGGACCTCGCGATGGCGAACATCAACGCCGCCATCGAGGAGCGTCTCGCCGACCTCACGCGCGTGACGAAGGAGCACGAGGGCATCTGGCGGGCCGGCCGCCGCCGCTTAGGCGACCTCCTCGGCCGGAAGAACGAGGCCGCTCGCTATGCGAGCAGCCCGTGACCTCATCCGGATGCCGTCGCCCGAGCGGCGCGCCCGGGAGGATGCTCGCGTCGGCGGAGCGCGGCCGGCAAGAGCGCATGCGCCGGCGGCGAGGACAACCACGAGGCCCGGGCCGCCGGCCGCGTCCGCTTGGAGGCGCGCACCGGCCGTGGAACGCGCCGACCCGCGGGAGCTTGAGCTATGCGGGAAGCGGATGGTTCCGCCGCGAGAGGCGGAGCGCGAGCGCGCCCGAGCTGCGCGGGCGGAAAGGAGGAGGATGATGCCCTCCGTCCAAGCTGCCGAGGCCCGCGAAGCCGCCCGCGCCGCCGCCGACGCCCTCGCCGCCGCCGACGCGCCACCCGGCCCGTAGAAAGTCGGAGTGGAATCCTCACGCGTACGGGCCGCCCGCGTCGAGTGAAATCCACGGCCCGACGGCGAGCCGGCGAGGAGTCGCGGCGAGGCCGCCGGCCCCGTACGTATAGGATAGAAGTAGTAGCTAAAAAAAAAATGTAATGACTTCTCTATTTAATGAAATATATTACTTATGCCTATGACACGCGGGCCGGGGGCGGACGGCGGGCGGACGCGAGCGACCAGCCTTTCGCGTCCGTGCCACGCAAACCCGGCCAAGATTTGGGCCGGGTTTGCGTCGTTCCGGACGCCGCGGGCATCCGTTTTAGGGATGGGTCCGCGCGCTGGGCCGGGTTTTTGTCCGGCTGGACCCATCCGGACGCGCGGGCGCGGGATGGGTCGCCCGGTTGGAGATGCCCTAAGCTCCCAGGGCTGAGCGCGTCCAGGAGCACTCTGCACGTCCCTTTCGCCGGCCCCACTTGTATGCACCGTATTCCACGCGCGTGTACGTGTCCTGCGTTTGCATGTACCTGACGTGTAAGCCAGGCCGCGGGGTCGGTTTGGGGTTGATTTTACTGGGTTTCGGTTGCGGCGGTATGCCGATTCACTGAACGGTGTTATGTTCCTCCTCTTCGTCGGCTCAACTCCGGCTGTGCCTGCGGCTTTGGGTGGCGCGGCGGTGGCGGCCCGTCTTCTCCGTGGCGTCTGGTTCTTCTCGCTGTTCGTTTCCCCTATTTTAATTCCTCCACTCACGAGATTGGCGCTGGCCCTCACAGTTTCTTTTCTTTTTGCACCGCAGGCCCTTCTGGATGCGCCGCCACTACCTGTAGATCCTTGACGGGGAAAGGGGAGAGGGAATGAGGGAGAACGAAGGGAGAGAGAGAGTGGAGGAAAGGAGGAAACCAGATGGGAATGACGGGTTAGGGTAGGGAATTGCAGCCAGAGAACGAGAGATGGGAGATAAGGACAGCCCTGGTGGAGGTACACAGGGGAAGTCGGCGATGGTGCATGGAAGGGGATGGGACTGGAGGACGGTGCTGGTGTAGGGGATAGTGGGTCGGGGGAGAGAAATCGAGGCATGGAAGAAACCCGATCCGGCAGCCCAATCTGTGTCACGCAACTGCAACTTGGAGAATCCGCCTCTGCTCCCATGGATTATGTGCATCATGTAGGTCGCGTGTGTACTTTGCAGCAGCGGGCGGCAGCCAATGTCCGTGCCCATCCAATACAAGTTATGATTCACAATAAGAAACACCATCTCTTTGGAATCAGGTTTGTGCGTTCCTCGGTGCTTGATTTGCAAACTGCTTCTCACATTTAGTTGTATCTTATCACAAAGCAATTTCTTCTTCAACCCAATTTAAGCATAGATTTTGAAGAATTTACCTCACAGCATGAATCATTATTACGTTTCAAAAAAATTATTACGCTTATTAAGATTAATTATCATTAATTACTCAATAGGCATGTCATGTATATCTAGGTTTTTACTATTTGCATATATCAGAAAAGGGAACCTATTTGTAAAATCGTAAGACATCATAACAATAATAATAAGCCAGTATGTAACAAAGAGAACATTTGCTCAAACTCATGGTGCTACTACTACTTCTGATGTAGAATGCGTTATCATGCTATCATTGAGTTGATTAGCAACGGAATACCTCAGGGAATTGGCTAGATAGGATTGTGTTGTATCAAAGGTGTGCTTTAAATAGATAGATAGATAGACAATGGAGATGAATAAAATATTGAAATGAAATTTATTTGATCTGTAATTCGTAAGACTGCCTTCAAGAGTGATGTTATTATGCTTTCAGCAGAAATTAAGTCTAACGAAGAATGGAAGATTACGGCCGTTCTGCCACATGATGTGAATTTATAGAAAAATCAAATACTAAATGTGGAGTTCCCCTTATTAAAGGAGGTCAAGTTTACAAAATATAAGCCCTCCTAGATAACGAAAAATCGGGTAGTACGTCAACGTGTCTTCTAGCACGGGCAACAAAGAATCACCTGCAGAGGTTCTGCTCCTTCCATGGCCGCGTCGTGCCTCCACTACACAGCCGTTTCTTATCTCCATGTCGTGTCAGCCGGTCCAGAGGAGCAGGAGACTCCGTGCAGGAGCTGAGGTACCTTATTTTCATCTCTATCCTAGCCGCAGGAGCAAGCTTGGTTCTGCTATCTGAACTCTTCTAACCACACTCCTCATGCAGTTATTTTCCTGATGTTCTCTCATTGGTTGAATTAATAAGCTTCAGTAAGTAGCAGATTGATGCATTACTATAGAAAGTATATGCAGCCATGGTGTATATGATGTGTCAGATTAGTTCATCTGGTAAAAATTCTAGCTATTGTAGTGGTTTGTGGCAATTTAGTCTTTGGTGGGGGATAATTAAGGCTGTAGTGGCTAGGTATTCATATTACTGCCTTGGTGTGGTTTAAAGGTGTTAGATTTCTAAGTAGGTCTTCATGATTAAAGTGGGCTCCTGAGTATATGGATTTGACGGCGGAGGCACTTCAGTTCTTAGTACATAGTTTCCTTACATGCAGCGTAGCCAATCTGTAATTATGTCATCTTACTGTATTTCCTAGGTACTCCGTCATGGTCATACCAAGTAAATGATCTATTCAAATTTCAAAATCTTATTGAGTTCACAATATATGGCTTACCTATGCAAGTTGACTGGTGTGATTAGATAACTTGAGGTCAATGGAATTAAAAACCAAAACTTTCTTTTTCGATAAAGGGAATATATTAATATCGAGAGATACCAATTACACTCAGCCTCTGCAACAACGCACCACACTAATGGCACTACGGATGCACACAGCCAAAAAAAAGGAAAAGAAAACTAAGAAACAAAAGTCCCGCTACAGTGTCTCGGGCCTAACAACAGCAATACATCCACCACCATGACAACACCTGAATTGCAGACTCTTCAAAAAACGACGCCTCCAAGAAGGAACAGTGCTCCAACACCGTCGTCGCCCGATCAAAGATCTTAGGTTTTCATCCTGAAGATAGTCCCCACTCTTAAAACAATGACTCCACCAAGGTCACTGCCAGGCACAACTAGTTAAGGCCAGACCTTGGGTTTTCATCCTGAAAAGTAGGACTCTGCGCTTCACATGTGTTGTCGCCCCCACTTTCATACCGCTGATGTGAAGCCCAGACACCAAGCAAGCCCCTCAACAGCACGGAGACTTGAACCTCCCTTAGCTAGTTGCTTACATATCTCTCACACTGTCACACGCCATCCGGTGGAAACTGAAACCACATGTGCCTACAACCTACCAGTAGCAAGATGAATAGAGCTTCTCGCCAGGTTGTGTGCATCAACATTTGCTGTCCTCTTTTCCTGGATCGACTCGACCTTCTCAAAAGTCCTGGTTCTTGCTTTAATTTCCACGACATGGCCATAAGAGCATCTCTAACACAGCCCGAAAAAACGCAAACTGAAAACGCCGAGTTCAGTGCACCGAAAACGCGAGTTCTGTCAAAATTCGCAGTGGCGCAGAATAGAAACCGTATAATGGAACTGAAAAGAGGAATTCGAAATGGCGTGGGTAAAATTTAGCGATGATCATAGTTCTAGATGACATAGTTGCTCCGATTGAGCATACATACGTACATAGTTCTTGAAATTGAAAGCGTAATTACTGATACACCGGCAAGCGCAACCTAGCTAAGCAAAATGCGGCCTATATGACCTATGGCGCGCGGCGGTGCCGGTGCTGGCGGAGATGGTCGGCGGCGTGGAAGATCTTCACGCGTCGTCCTTGTCAAGCTCACCTATTTCGAGCTTGACGCGGCGGACGCGGGCTTCCCGGCGGGCCGCCTCGTACTCCCTGACCTGGCGGATGGCGTCGGCTTCCTCCCGGCGGAAGCGCTGCCGAGCCTCCGCGTCGCTGATCGCCTTCGCCTGAGCGAGGACGGCCTCCTCCTCATCGCTGCCGTGGACGTAGTCCCCGGCGGAGATGGTCGGCGAGCGCGCGGGGACGAGGTCGTCCTCCTCCTCGCTCTCCGCCACGGGCAGCCGCGGTGCGCGGCTCGACTGGCCGGAGGAGGAGCCCTCGCCGGCGGGCCGTAGCGAGCGAGCTTCCCTGGGGGCGTGAGCCCCCAGTTCGTCCACCGGCGAGCGCTCCTCTTCCGAGCGCCCTCGCTCTTGTTCCACTTCCGCCGCTCCGCGTCCGTGCGGAAGACAGGCGGATGCGGCGGTGAGTCGCCGCCGCCCAATCCCGCGGCACGGCCGCCGGATCCTCCACGGGAAGCCATCGCAGCCCGGCAGGCTTCGGATCGGTGGCTCGTGCTACGTGGATTGCTTGTCGGAGCTGGCGACTAGCGGCGGCGGGAGACGAGCGGCGGAGGGGAGTAGGGTTTGCGAACCGAACTCCCTTATGCGAACCCTTTTAATACGGGGCGTCCGCTCGATTTCTCGGGCCCCTGAACTTCGTTTACGGGCCGGCCCATGTATTCGGGCACTGATCTGCGCGCGTTTCGGCCCGAACCAGTAAAACCGCCGGAAAAGTTCAGTTCCGGCGGGATTTACAAGCTCTGTTAGAGATGCTCTAAGAGCCCATGCCTCCCCCCTCCCCCGCACATCGTTGGTGCAGTCTGATGAAGAAGCAAGTCAGCTGCCACTGCTAACCCTTCCCTGCAGTCCATAGCTTCTGTTAGGGCAATATGCTTGTTGTATTAGCAGGGGGCCAAAGGCCACAATATATAGTACATATACAGGTGCAAATATGTAGGAAGACCCTAACATATGCGGAAACTACAATATACAGATATATACATCTAACACCCCTCTCAAACTCATGGTGGATCCACAACACTGAGTTTGGAGAGTAAGAAGTCATGCTGCGCTCGAGTCTGTGTCTTCGTAAAGAAATCTGTCAACCGCAAATCTGAAGGCACATAATGAACTGCAACAACCTCATCCTGCACCTGAGCACGTGTATAAAATGCATCAACACCAATATGCTTGGTCAGCTCATGCTTGACTGGATCACGTGCAATACTGATAGCACCTGTACTGTCAGACAAAAGTGGAGTGAGTGTCGTAACAGAGACCTCAAAATCTGCAAGCAACAACCGTAACCAGGTCACCTCAGCAATCAAGAAAGCCATAGCCCGCAACTCATCCTCAACACTCGAACGGGAAACTGCTACCTGTTTGTTCGTCTTCCAAGAAACAAGCGAACCACCAAAAAACACACAGTAAGCAGAAAATGAACGACGATCCGTAGGATCACTCGCCCACGTAGCATCCGAGTAGCAATGGAGCTGGAGAGAACTGGAACGGGGAAAGAAAAGGCGATGAGTGATCGTGCCACGAAGATAACGAAGAACACGGAGGAGATGACTGTAGTACAGTGAACAGTGGTAGGAGCTGAGATAAACTGACTCAGAATATGAATAAGATAAGAAATATCAGGACGAGTGACAGCAAGATAAACAAGACTCCCAACAAGATGGCGATAACGAGTGGGATCAGCAAGAGGATCACCATCAGTAGGACGAAGCTTAACATTAAGCTCCATAGGAGTATCAACCGTGCGCTCATCACCAAGAGCAGCACGAGCAAGAAGATCCTGAATATACTTTTCCTGAGAGATAGAAAAGCCATCAGAAGTGGAAGAAACCTCAATGCCAAGAAAATAGCGAAGAGGACCAAGATCAGTCATAAGAAACTGATCTCGAAGACAAGCCTTGACAAAGGCAATATACTCAGGATCATCACCAGTAATGATCATATCATCAACATAGAGAAGAAGAAGGGTGCGTCCACGAGAAGAAGTGTGAACGAAAAGTGTTGGATCATGAAAACTAGGACAGAAACCAGCAGCAGTCACCACAGAGGCGAAACGCTCAAACCAGGCACGAGGGGCCTGTTTGAGACCACAGAGAGAACGTCGAAGACGACAAACCATCCCATCGGGAACAGAATACCCAGGAGGGGGCTGCATATAAACCTCCTCACTCAACTCGCCATTAAGAAAAGCGTTCTGAATATCAAGCTGGGACACAGACCAGCGGCGAACAGAAGCAACAACAAGAAGAGTACGCACAATGGTCATATGAGCCACAGGGGCAAAAGTCTTATCATAGTCACGGCCGTGCTCCTGCTGAAAGCCACGAGCCACAAGACGCGCTTTATAGCGCTCAAGAGATCCATCAGAGCGGGTCTTAACTTTATAGACCCACTTACATGTGATAGGACGAATACCAGAAGGGGGAGAAACAAGATCCCAGGTGCCAGTACGCTCAAGCGCAGCAATCTCCTCAGCCATGGCAAGCTGCCATTCAGGATGACGCTCGGCATCCCGATAAGAAGTCTGCTCAGAAACAACAGAGAGACCATACTGACTAGGAGAGTAACGGGCTGGTGGACGACCCTGACGAACAGGCCGGGAAGGAGGGAGGTCATCAGAAGAAGATGACTCATCAGAAGAAGAGGAAGAAGGAACAGCATCAGAAGGATCCGAAGCCGGAGAACGAGGAGTACTAGGGGAACTAGACGGAGGAGAGGATGGCATCGAAGCCGAAGGAGGCGCATCAGAACTAGCAGGAGGATAAGAAACAGCAGGGGGTGCATCTGGAAAAAGAAGAAAAGAGATATCATCCACCGGGTAAGTACCCGAGGTGGGGCGAGGATAGAAGGGACGCGTCTCATCGAACGTGATGTCACGAGAGATGCGTATCCGACGACCAACAGGGTCCCAACAGCGATAGCCCTTATGCTCATCACTGTATCCGAGAATAACACACTCAACAGACTGAGCGGTCAGCTTGGTGCGTTCGCGAGGAGGGAGAAGGGAGAAGGACATAGCAAACGCAACCAAATAAATGAGAGTCGAGTAATCGGGAGAACGACCAGAAAGACGCTCGAGAGGAATGCCACCTTGAAGGGCAGCAGAAGGCTGAATGTTAATTAGGTAAGTCGACGTAGCGACAGCCTCAGCCTAGAAATGCGGCGGAAGAGAGGAGGCAATCATCATAGCATGGGTAGTCTCAAGAATATGACGATGCTTACGCTCGGCGACACCATTTTGAGCATGGGCGCCGGGACACGAGAACTGAGCAAGGGTGCCCTGCTCAGCAAGAAAATCACGCAGATGCTGGGAGATATACTCTCCTGCAGAATCAGCACGAAACACACGAATAGGCGTGGAATACTGAGTACGAACCATGGCTGCAAAGCGCTGATAAATAGAGAGCACCTTACTGCGAGAGTGCATAAGAAACAACCAGGTGTAACGCGAAAAATCATCAATAAACAAAATATAGTATCGATGGCCCCATTTCGAAGGAAAGGGAGCCGGACCCCAAACATCTGAATGAGTCGCTGAGATACAGACGCACTAGTAGGATAGGGAAGCTGAATCTGTTTACCTAACCTATAACCCTGATACGAATGCAAAGACACGTCTCCTAAGACAGACCCCAGAAGACCACTACGAACTAAAGACGATAAACGGGAGCCACAGAGGTGACCTAGCCGATGATGCCACTGCTGAAAGGATCCAGTGACAGAAGCAGCAATCGCAGAGAACTGGCAGATGAAGTGTCAGCAGAAGGAACGCGAAGCCAGTCTAACTCCCAGAGCCCGGGGACTCAAGGCTGCGAGGCCCAGCTCCAACCAGGGCCCGTGTACGGCGGTCCTGAACAACACAAGAATCAGCGTCAAGAATGATGCGACAACCAGAATCGGTAAGCCGACTAGCGAAAAACGGAGTTCATCTTAAGGCTAGGAATATGAGAAACATCGGGAACATAGAAAGAAGAAGTAGAAAGGGTTCCTCGACTCGTAAACAGGAAGAGAGGTACCATCGGTCGTGATAACACGGATAGGAGAAACAAGAGAACAAAGAGCGAAAAGAATAGAAGACGCGGAAATCATATGAAAAGAAGCTCCGAATCCGGATAACACGTGGATGACATAGGCGACTGTGTGGAAGGTGGTGGTCGCGCGGTGCCGGAAGAGCCAGGCACATAACCAACAGTCCCCGTCGAGGAAGAGCCTGTAGACGCAAGCAGACCACGAAGACCACGGATAATGTCCTGATCAGATAGCGCAAAAGCAGAAGATCTTGAAGAACCAGCCTGACGACGAGTATGGTTCTGCGGACGTAAGCCGGGATCCTCTCGCCGGCCAAGTAGAGACAGTGTGGCCGGTCCTACCACGAGTAGGTGCGAGGCAAGTCGTCGTCGGACCACGAAGCTGCTGGGGCTGACTCTGGCCCCGGAATGGAGGAGTAGAGAGTATCGGTGGTGCTGGAGACCGCAATGGAGCCGACGGTGTAGGAGGTTCACGAGTAGATGATTGCGTGTAAGACACACGTCCGTTGGAAACCCCAAGAGGAAGGTGTGATGCGCACGACGAGCAAGTTTTCCTCAGTAAGAAACCAAGGTTATCGAACCAGTAGGAGTCAAGGAACACGTGAAGGTTGTTGGTGGCGGAGTGTAGTGCGGCGCAACACCAGGGATTCCGGCGCCAACGTGGAACCTGCACAACAAAATCAAAGTAAACTTTGCTCCAACGTAACAGTGAGGTTGTCAATCTCACCGGCTTGCTGTAAACAAAGGATTAATTGTATAGTGTGGAAGATGATGATTGTTTGCGAAGAACGATACGGAACAATTGCGGTAGATTGTATTTCAGATGTAAAGAATGGACCGGGGTCCACAGTTCACTAGTGGTGTCTCTCCGATAAGATAAATAGCATGTTGGGTGAACAAATTACGGTTGGGCAATTGACAAATAAAGAAGGCATAACAATGCACATACATATATCATGATGAGTACTATGAGATTTAATCGGGGCATTACGACAAAGTACATAGACCGCTATCCAAGCATGCATCTATGCCTAAAAGTCCGCCTTCGAGGTTATCATCCGAACCCCTTCCGGTATTAAGTTGCAAACAACGGACAATTGCATTAAGTATGGTGCGTAATGTAATCAACACAAATATCCTTAGACAAAGCATTGATGTTTTATCCCTAGTGGCAACAAGCACATCCACAACCTTAGGGGTTCTTGTCACTCCCAGCATTCAATGGAGACATGAACCCACTATCGAGCATAAATACTCCCTCTTGGAGCTACAAGTATCAACTTGGCCGAGCCTCTACTAGCAACGGAGAGCATGCAAGAACATAAACAACATATATGATAGATTGATAATCAACTTGACATAGTATTCAATATTCATCGGATCCCAACAAACACAACATGTAGCATGACAAATAGATGATCTTGATCATGATAGGCAGCTCACAAGATCTAACATGATAGCACAATGAGGAGAAGACAACCATCTAGCTACTGCTATGGACCCATAGTCCGAGTGACGTGGGCATTACCCTTCGGGTACCCAATGTTTCTCTACCCTACACGGTCCAACTGGAGGCCCATGAAGGTACCAAGTGGCAAGATGGACCACTAGGGGGGTGCGGCGAAAGATTACTTGGAGAACAAGGCACGGAAGAAGCCGATCAAGGAAAGATTGGAGATAGATCTACTGTAAACCTACTCGTACTCGATTAGACCTCTTGGGACCTGGCCACCTATATAAAGGCCGGGAGAGGGGTTATCGAGGGACACAATCAACCTTAGCAATATTAGCCAGCGAAGCTTAGAACTAGGTTACCCTAGCAACTAGCATCTCGACGAGATTACAGCCGAACTATTCGGCACCCCATTGTAACCTGTTTTCATCATAATCAAGAACAGACAGGGCGGGACGTAAGGATTTTACCTCATCGAGGGCCCCGAACCTGGGTAAATCGCTCTCCCCGCTTGTCTGTGTACCGATGTCTCGTGTCAGCCTGCAGGATTCCATCAACCCTAAGCCCCTATCGGAGGGCATTGCCGAGGAGCACCCTCGACAATTGGCGCCGTCTGTGGGAAACCTGTCGGCACAAGGCAGGGCATCGGCAGATCCGATCATGACACCGACGGCTTCGCCGGCAGCTTCATCAGCAGCTTCGTCGACACCTTCGTCACCAATCCTGGGAAGCCCGATTCGATTCGGCTCCTACGAGTTTACTCCACACAGCGATTCCTCCCGCTCAAACTTTTCGGATCTACAAGGGAACATGGAGATGACCTTCGGCGGCGTCCACTACAACGTCAACGCAGAGGAATCCTTCGATTGCTGGAATCCCCACTTCCGGATCGACGAGTTCAAGCGCGTCATCGTCACTCGATCTGTCGGCTGGACTGACGGGATCGACGTGCTCACCCGTGCCCTCGACTCCCCGCTCGGTGTCCTCCATGTCGGTAGGGTCGGATGATTCCTCATCCTCGAAACTAACTCCCAGAGCCCCGGGGACTCAAGGCTGCGAGGGCCAGCTCCAACCAGGGCCCGTGTACGGCGGTCCTGAACAGCACAAGAATCAGCGTCAAGAATGATGCGACAACCAGAATCAGTAAGCTGACTAGCAGAAAACAGGTTCATCTTAAGGCTAGGAATATGAGAAACATCAGGAACATAGAAAGAAGAAGTAGAAAGGGTTCCTCGACTGGAAACAGGAAGAGAGGTACCATCGGTCGTGATAACACGGATAGGAGAAACAAGAGAACAAAGAGCAGAAAGAATAGAAGACGCGGAAATCATATGAAAAGAAGCTCCAGAATCCAGATAACACGTGGATGACATAGCTGACTGTGTGGAAGGTGGTGGTCGCGCGGTGCCGGAAGAGCCAGGCACATAACCGACAGTCCCCGTCGAGGAAGAGCCTGTAGACGCAAGCAGACCACGAAGACCACGGATAATGTCCTGATCAGATAGCGCAAAAGCAGAAGATCTTGAAGAACCAGCCTGACGACGAGTATGGTTCTGCGGACGTAAGCTGGGATCCCTCTGCCAGCAAGTAGAGACAGTGTGGCCAGTCCTACCACAGTAGGTGCAGGAAAGTGCTGTCGGACCACGAAGCTGCTGGGGCTGACTCTGGCCCCGGAATGGAGGAGTAGAGAGTATCGGTGGTGCTGGAGACCGCAATGGAGCCGACGGTGTAGGAGGTTCACGAGTAGATGATTGCGTGTAAGACACACGTCCGTTGGAAACCCCAAGAGGAAGGTGTGATGCGCACAGCAGCAAGTTTTCCCTCAGTAAGAAACCAAGGTTATCGAACCAGTAGGAGTCAAGGAACACGTGAAGGTTGTTGGTGGCGGAGTGTAGTGCGGCGCAACACCAGGGATTCCGGCGCCAACGTGGAACCTGCACAACAAAATCAAAGTAAACTTTGCCCCAACGTAACAGTGAGGTTGTCAATCTCACCGGCTTGCTGTAAACAAAGGATTAATTGTATAGTGTGGAAGATGATGATTGTTTGCGAAGAACAGTACAGAACAATTGCAGTAGATTGTATTTCAGATGTAAAGAATGGACCGGGGTCCACAGTTCACTAGTGGTGTCTCTCCGATAAGATAAATAGCATGTTGGGTGAACAAATTACAGTTGGGAAATTGACAAATAAAGAAGGCATAACAATGCACATACATATATCATGATGAGTACTATGAGATTTAATCGGGGCATTACGACAAAGTACATAGACCGCTATCCAGCATGCATCTATGCCTAAAAAGTCCGCCTTCGAGGTTATCATCCGAACCCCTTCCGAGTATTAAGTTGCAAACAACGGACAATTGCATTAAGTATGGTGTGTAATGTAATCAACACAAATATCCTTAGACAAAGCATTGATGTTTTATCCCTAGTGGCAACAGACATCCACAACCTTAGGGGTTCTTGTCACTCCCCCAGATTCAATGGAGACATGAACCCACTATCGAGCATAAATACTCCCTCTTGGAGCTACAAGTATCAACTTGGCCAGAGCCTCTACTAGCAACGGAGAGCATGCAAGAACATAAACAACATATATGATAGATTGATAATCAACTTGACATAGTATTCAATATTCATCGGATCCCAACAAACACAACATGTAGCATGACAAATAGATGATCTTGATCATGATAGGCAGCTCACAAGATCTAACATGATAGCACAATGAGGAGAAGACAACCATCTAGCTACTGCTATGGACCCATAGTCCAGGTGACGTGGGCATTACCCTTCGGGTACCCAATGTTTCTCTACCCTACACGGTCCAACTGGAGGCCCATGAAGGTACCAAGTGGCAAGATGGACCACTAGGGGGGTGCGGCGAAAGATTACTTGGAGAACAAGGCACGGAAGAAGCCGATCAAGGAAAGATTGGAGATAGATCTACTGTAAACCTACTCGTACTCGATTAGACCTCTTGGGACCTGGCCACCTATATAAAGGCCAGGAGAGGGGTTATCGAGGGACACAATCAACCTTAGCAATATTAGCCAGCAAAAGCTTAGAACTAGGTTACCCTAGCAACTAGCATCTCGACGAGATTACAGCCGAACTATTCGGCACCCCATTGTAACCTGTTTTCATCATAATCAAGAACAGACAGGCAGGACGTAAGGATTTTACCTCATCGAGGGCCCCGAACCTGGGTAAATCGCTCTCCCCGCTTGTCTGTGTACCGATGTCTCGTGTCAGCCTGCAGGATTCCATCAACCCTAAGCCCCTATCGGAGGGCATTGCCGAGGAGCACCCTCGACAATTGGCGCCGTCTGTGGGAAACCTGTCGGCACAAGGCAGGGCATCGGCAGATCCGATCATGACACCGACGGCTTCGCCGGCAGCTTCATCAGCAGCTTCGTCGACACCTTCGTCACCAATCCTGGGAAGCCCGATTCGATTCGGCTCCTACGAGTTTACTCCACACAGCGATTCCTCCCGCTCAAACTTTTCAGATCTACAAGGGAACATGGAGATGACCTTCGGCAGCGTCCACTACAACGTCAACGCAGAGGGAATCCTTCGATTGCTGGAATCCCCCACTTCCGGATCGACGAGTTCAAGCGCGTCATCGTCACTCGATCTGTCGGCTGACGGGATCGACGTGCTCACCCGTGCCCTCGACTCCCCGCTCGGTGTCCTCCATGTCGGTAGGGTCGGATGATTCCTCATCCTCGAAACTAACTTCGTACTACTGCCTGAACTGCGACACCAGGCACGGGCTGGGATCAAGCGACACGCCGTTCATCTGCAACGCCCAGTATTCATCGGGAGAGGACAGTATCGGCAGCACCATCCAGGGAACCACCCGAAGAACGGCACACCATCAGGTTTATGTCGCAAATAACACGGGAAACGCAAGGCGCAGAGGAGACGAGGACCATACCCCCCGTTCCAGTAGAAGGGCGAGTTTTGAAAACAGCGCCAGCAACCGCGACAGCGATTACACCATCGCGGATGAAGAGTGGGCAGCAGCAAGGGAAGCAGTACTCAACAACACGCCGCTCCCCGCGGGAACTTCGGTTGGAACCCTCAATGCTTATCGCTCCATACTAGAGAAAAACCGGGAGCACCTGTCGAAAGAGCAAGCCACCCTTGAGAGACGCCTGTCTGCGGCGGATCGATCCAGCGAACGGCGAAGGGGCTCGCAAGGGAGTGCCTCCCGAAAAACTCACGGAACAGACAAGCACCGGTCAAGACTATCTAGGCTTTCAGAAGACGACGCCAGAGAAATAACGTCGAATCTGACCAAATCCTTTATGACTATGGATACCGCCGGCATGCCACGGCCAAAAACCGTTGCAGGAGCAACGGACAACCTCGCCGCATACCTCATCAACCAGCGCCCCGAAGGATCCATGGCTCAAGCTCATCGAGGTTCCCTGGAGAGTCTCGCAATATTGGGGAACAACCTAGTCCCGCCAAAGGAAAGGACCACCGTCCAAGGCAGTGGGTCGAAACATCATGCGAGAGATGCTCGAGACGAAATCACCCAGAGCAAGATCGACAAAGCAAAGCGACGACGCGCCGCTAGGAAGGACGACGACAGCGATTCTTCGGATGAAGACCAGGAGTACGACAGCGAGCTCAGGGAAGCCGACTGCCTAAGTTACAAGATCCGCGAAACGATGCCGCCCAAAAAGTTCAAGCCTACCCCTACCGACGCCGCCAAGTACGATGGGCAGCAAGAACCAAGAGCCTGGATAGACGACTACCTGCAGACTGTGATCCTGCACAAAGGAAACCAGATAGCAGCAATGCAATGCTTACAGCTTTACTTGAAAGATTCAGCACGGGCCTGGCTAAGGGGCTGCCGAAAGGCTCTGTTAAATCATGGGACGACCTAGTAGATGCCTTCGTTGCCAACTTCCAAGCAACATACAAAAGGCCCGTCGGGATCGAAGAGCTGCGGAATTGCCGCCAGAAGCAGAAGGAGTCGATGCGTTCATACATCGGGAGATTCACAAAGCTCCTGAACGCCGCCGAAGACGTATCTGTCGACAGAGCAATTGACGCTTTCAGCGACGGCGTTCAGCGGGAAAGCTACATAGAGGAACTTGGGCTGATGGTGAGGACAACGTACGAAGGCCACGGCAGCGCAGTGATGACGAAGACGACGACCAGCCAAAGCACGACTCGGGTGGCCGAAGGGATCGTCACAAGAGAAGGAAGAACCGCAACTACGATGATAACAATCTGGTAGCCGCAGGATATTCCGATCGACAGGACGATCGAGACGAGCGAGGCACGACGGTAAGCGGAACAACTCCGGGAACCGTGGTAACTATAAACCACGACAGCGAGAGGACTCCCGAATTACCCTACGCTGAGCAGATCAACGCCCCTGTTACCTCCATTCGTATGTCGATTCCAAGGACGGCAAAACAAAGTCAAGTCACCTGCTCAGGGACTGTCGGTAGTTCCTTGACATGCACAAACTCATCCAGCGATCGAGCCGGCAACAGCTACCACCACCACCCCCACCTCCACCGCAGCATCAAGTCCAGCAGGCTCAGCCCCATCAACCCAACGAGGCGTTCCCACCACCACGTGGGAAGATGAGCATGATCCATAGGACAGGTGTCTCGAAAAGAGAGATGAAGAAGCTCACCCGAGAGATCAACTTGGCAGAAAGCATCATGGCAAACATCCCCGAGTACGTCGAATGGTCCTCTCAGAACATTATGTTCAGTCGAGCAGATCACCCGATGACCATACCAAAACCAGGTCACGCTGCCTTGGTAGTCGAAGCACAAATTGGGGGGTTCAAGATGAGCAAAGTCTTCATGGATGGTGGAAGCGGCCTAAACCTGATATTTGTCGACACAATTAGAAGTATGGGGATCACCATGAGCATGTTGGAAGAAACAGACACTTGCTTCCACGGGATCCTTCCAACCGCACCAGGCTACTCTCTTGGCAAAGTCTACCTGAATGTCATCTTCGGCGGGGCCGACAATTTCAGGAAGGAAAAGATCGAGTTTGAAGTGGTGAACTGGGAGTCACAGTATCACGCTATACTCGGGAGACCAGCGTATGCCAAGTTCATGGCTGTGCCGCATTATGCATACCTCAAGCTGAAAATGCCTGGGAACAACGGGACAAACATCATAGTCTATCGAAGTTTCTCACGCTCGGACAATTGTGATCGCGACTTTCAGAGGATTGCTGCAAAGTTCGGGTCACAGCAAGAAATCGTCAACCCTCCGCCCAAGCTGTCTCTACGAGAAATCAAGGAAGAAAAAGATGGCAGGGCCACCAAGAAGAAGCCAGCCGCTCTCACCCTTAAAGCTTCGGCAGCAGAAGCCTCGGCAGCAAAGGGTTCGGCAGTTGATGGCACAGAAGGCTTAGGAGATAGCAAGACGATGGCAACCACCGCTCAAACCCCTGACGAAACCAGCAACGCTGCAGCAATCACTAACGCGGTGAAGAAGCCGGAAGAGGAGAAGAACCCCTTCCTTGACTAAGCAGTTTACTAGCCTTTATTCTCTTTTTTCCTTTATTATAAACAGGGCCTTCCCTTTTCCGCCCTCTAGCATCGTGCTTACCTTATTAATAAGAGCTTAAGCCTTAATTCCTTGTTAAGCATTGCAGTAACGACAAACTTCTAAGCCCCATCACTATGCAAACATAGTACAAGGCAGAAGATCGCGCTTCAAAAAAGCCTCTACGAGTGCTAAAGGACGTTCACCTTTCCCTCCGCTATAGATGCCTCTACGAGTGCCGTAAATAGCAAGAGTTTGGAAATACATATAAACAACAACCCACGTTCGATATTTTACTTATGGAAATATCAAAGGAACAACGGGCTCATCGGCAGAACCACTACACCCGAAATATTCGGGAGTGCCTGTCAAAATTTAAAACGGTTGAAAGCAATGTTGCGCATACAACAGGTTTAGCAAAACCTGCAACACGAGCTGATCACTCAAATGATTTTCTAACCAACCAATATACATACATCTAAACGAGCAACTAAGATTCGCTCAAGACAAAACTTGCCAACGGCAATAACATGGTAAAAGTACATATGCATGTATCTACCGAATAAAAAGGCGTCATTAGATAAATCCAAACACTTGGATAAAATAGCCAAATTGTCTATTTACAAAACGGACATTTAAACCCTGAAATCACCCTTGCGGAGTTTCTCCTTCTTCAGGTACCCTTGAGTTCTCCTCGAGTCTATCGACAATTATGTTGGCAGGCAACAATACCTTCGGATACAGTGCCCCCAAATCTCCAGTCGCGTTGGCAATCGACAGCAAACCTGCCGAAGGATAACG
Organism: Lolium rigidum; assembly: GCF_022539505.1. NCBI lineage: Eukaryota > Viridiplantae > Streptophyta > Magnoliopsida > Poales > Poaceae > Lolium > Lolium rigidum. Next base: position 116,425,179 of record NC_061512.1, read on the forward strand.
GGCAAGCACAATGGCAAGTGTAAACCTGGCCCCTGCAAAAACCTGCGCATGTACCAAGTCTCGAATCTTCTTGGCATTACCAAATTCAGACATCAAAGTAAGGAGCGTCGGGGGAGCTGCGTTCAAAGGGAACATTGTCTTCCAAACGACCCTCATAGCCTTGTAACACTTGTCAAAGAAGTGGTGGACCTGTTGAACCCGATCCCGAAATTGCGCGGCAGTCCGAAGCCTTCGAGTGCTCCCGCGTAGAAAACCTCTTCGGCTGAGGACAGCTGAGTTAATGCATTCACACGCTCGTGAATCCGTTTGTTCTCTTCGCACGGTTCAAAGCTATGACCGCCACGGAAATAAACAAAGGATCAGATAAGACACTATCGACAAAAAGGCGCAGAGATCAAGGAACTCACAGTTCAAGCTCTCGGTAGCTTTATGTAGCTCAGTAAGAGCGTACCGCTCCACGACGGCTGCAATCTCGCTCTTTTTGTTGACAATCGCAGCCAAGGCATAAGTGCTGCGCAGGTCCTTTTCCATCTGGGTGATCCGATCCTTCATCCGTTGGATCCGATCACCTTCAGGAAGAACGCCCGAAGAGTCATCAACAAACGAGGGCACCGAGAAAACCTGCAAGCAACAACGGTAAAAAGATGATGGATATGGACAAATTAAGCACCCAACGTAACTCCCATCGGGAGAAGTACAAGAAATTCCTATCAGGAGAAGTACAAATGAAGATATTATGGCAAAAACATATCGGCAACAATGCCGGACACAGTGTTCATTACAAAACTTAAGTTCTCGCGACAGAATAATGTTTTGTACTAGCCCAAGGATAAAATCGTTACAACAGTCAAGGAGCCTGAGTTTGAGTCGACGAGCTGGGGCCAGCCGATGTCTTTCCTGACGAAACTAGTTCAAGGAGCTGGCGAGCACAAGTACGGGCAGATGCATGTAAAGGTGCTCAAGTCAACAAATCGCCCATCTTTTTCTTTCGGCAGCTCCTTAGTCATTTCTTCGATGTCAGCCTTAAAGTCGTAACCCATCATAAGTTGGAAGGCAAGGAGGCCACCATAGGTACGCGAGGTAGGCTTGAATACCTCAATAACTTCCTTGGTGTCGGCGGCAAAGGCATCAATCAGCTGCCCCAGAGTCTTCTCCTGCTTGATCTTCGGGAATATCATTGAATGCGTCCGCGCCAGAGCACCCTTTCCTCTGTCAAGAAGCTCCCGGGTAAGCTGGTGGGTGGCAAGAACCATCGACACACCATTTGCCGGGGAGTTACTCGGAACTTTGTCCAAAGCGATGAGTGGGGATGTCGGCGGCTTCTGCAAGAAATACAATTGGAGGAAATCATTGATGAAGAAACGGATCCATAAAAAGTAATAATCTACAAAAGATGTATGAAAAAGCTTACCAAGTAGAGCTAAGGCAGATTGACGAAGAAGTTCATCCTTCTCTGCTGCTTGAGCTTCCTCCTCCTTCAGCCTCTCTTTCAGCTTGCTCAGTTCATCTTTTAGGGAGTCGACCTCCTGGCGAGCTATGGCAGCCTTTTTGATGGCACCATCTAACTTTGAAGAGGAAGACTTAGCCTCTTCCTGCAATCGAGCCCTGTCTGCCTCCAGAGAGGTAAATTGAGAGGCGAAGGCTTCTAAAGAGGATATCACACCTCGTAGATCCTTGAAGAAAGGGAATGTTTTGCAAAGATCATTAGGCAAGACACATTCCAAAAGATTCCTGTTAGACTCAAGAAAGACTTACAGAAGGAGGAGCTGTGGCAGCAGCAGGAGCATCTTTCCCTTTGGAAAGGGAGGAGGCAGTCGATGCTTGCGCCGCGGGAGCCGCTTTAGGAGCCAAAGCTTCGGAAGCTGCGGCGGCCGGCAAAACAGCATCAGATCTGACCCTCTTGGGTGGAGGTTCAGTGAAAGCATCGTCACTGCAAGAAGGATTTGATCGATCAAGTTATGAGAAAAATGTGAAAAGACCAAGAAGCTGAAAGTAGTAAAGAAGGAAAACACTTACATATCAAGAAGATCATCTTCATCGGCAAAACCGCCAATCGATCTCTTCGTAGGCGGAACCCTGGTCTCCTCCGCAGCTGCATTAACAAAGGCATCGTGATCAGCGTCATCATCGCGCACTGATCCCTCTGTGTTACAGGTGTCATCGGCTGATGGAGGGAGATTGGTATGAGCGGTTTCAGAATCTATCGGGTCATCGTGATCGCTTGTTGGGTTTGTATGCTCGACAGTATGAAAGTCAACAGGTTCTGAAGAGCCTCTTCCTTCGGAAATATCATTTGGCAAGTTATGTAAGTCCCCGGAGGCTGCGAGGGTCTGCCGAAGAAAGGACGGATGAGAACAACAGTAATTATGTCAACTAAGTAAATAGCAGCATAATAAGGATTTGAGGAGGGAAATTACCTCTGGAGGTGGATGATCGGCGTCAAAAGGAGTATACGGAGACATCAATGGAATCGAGTCTTCTTGGCTGAAGAAAGTGAGATGACGGGCTTCATCGAGCAGTTCTTTTTCCGACAGTTCAGCAGCGTTAATTCTGTTTTCATCCTTCGGACCCGAATACAACCACATTGGGCGAATTCTAGCCATAACTGGCTGGACTCGACGTTTCAGAAATACTGCCGCTACCTCAGTACCAACCATGGCTTGGCCATCAGCTTCTTTAATCCGAAGAAATCTGGCAAATAATTCGTCGGTCTGCTACTTTTCGTCGGGAGAGAGAATATTTTTCCAGGAATTCTTAGGCTTGGCTTCAAGGACATCGACAAAGCGAGGAAGTTGAGATTCGGGTGACAAGGAATCCTTGGCGTAAAACCACTTCAATCTCCACCCTTGCACAGACTCTCTCATTGGGAAATTGAAGTAGTTGACATCTGAACGAGCTACAAATCCCACTCCTCCGGTGACGAAAGACCCGTTACTACTGTTGTATCTCTTCACATAGAAAATCTTTTTCCACAACCCAAAATGAGGCTCAACGCCCAAGTATGCTTCGCAGAGGGTGATAAACACAGCAACGTGAAGGATTGAGTTGGGAGTGAGTTGCCATAGTTGGATTTCGTAAGTTCGCAAGAGATGAAGGAGGAATTCGTGAACGGGAAGCGAAAGACCTCGATATAAGAACGACAAGAACATCACGGTAAAACCAGCAGGAGGATTAGGTCGGGAAATCGCACCTGAAAAGATCACATTTCCCTCGTCGGAGGAGATCAATCCCAGGCATCGGGATCTCTTCTTGTCACGCCTGGTGACGGTCGAAGCTATCCAATCTCCGGGCCTGGCTACTGAGCCTGGCGGCGCCGGCGGCGCCGGAGTTGGGGAAGGAGCGCTTGGAGCGCCTTCCTTCGGAGGAATCAAGGAAGATTTGGCGGCGGTGCCTCCGCTCGTAGAGCTGGCGGTGGCGCTAGGGTTCTTCTTCTTCACCATCGCAAGATCCGGGAAAAGTTAGGAAGCACTGGTGGCGGCGCGAGCAGTTGTGAACGGGAGAAGAGGAAGAACAGCGAAGGGATGAATGAAGGAAAAGATTAGGGATTTCTATCTCTTGGGAAACTTAAGGAAGGCTTCGTATTGTCAGTGGGCCTTTTCTCCAGTTAATGGTTGCGGAAATTGAAGAGGTGCCTCGCTAACCGTGTAAGAAGAGCAGGAATTGCTCGAAAACAGGGCTGGCAGGTCACGCCTTATCAGTCAAAATCATGGGGACAGAAAAACGTCATCAATGATGTCATGATTGCATACGAGGAGATAAGAAAGTATCGGGTGATCAACTTGAGCCTACGCGCTGGTCGCGAGCATCCGCGCCTAGGCTCGGGGGCTACTCCCATCGGGAGCGCTGGCGCGCACCCGATAGAATAAAGACTTGAAGGAAAGACGTGACTCGAGTCTGTACCTGGACGTAAGCACCCGTGCTCAGACTCGGGGGCTACTCCCATCGGGAGCGCTGAACGCGCACCCGATAAAACTTTTTTCGCACTCCAGGATCATGCCCGGGGACTTGATTCGGTGTAGGGTAACGTTGTTTTGCCATCGGCAGTTAACCAACAAAAGTTGGGCACGTTATTCGTTATCCCTTGCATAAAGAAAATGTATCGGATGGTCTACAAAGACTTGCAGGAAAAACTTCGGCAGAAGAGGATGTTCGAGTAGTACAACTTGAGTCTACGCACGGATTGCAAGCATCCGTACCTAGACTCGGGGGCTACTCCCATCGGGAGCGCTGACGCGCACCCGATAGAAGATAGAAGAAAGGCGAGGATGATCAAGGAGAAGAACTTCGGAAGAAGACATGCTTTAGTCTCTACCCGAACTATGTTCGGCTAGACACTCGGGGGCTACTGACGTGGGCATTACCCTTCGGGTACCTGATACGTCTCCGACGTATCGATAATTTCTTATGTTTCATGCCATATTATTGATGATACCTACATGTTTTATGCACACTTTATGTCATATTCGTGCATTTTCTGGAACTAACCTATTAACAAGATGCCGAAGAGCCGATTCTTGTTTTACTGCTGTTTTTGGTTTCAGAAATCCTAGTAACGAAATATTCTCGGAATTGGACGAAATCAAAACCCGGGGTCCTATTTTGCCACGAAGCTTCCGGAAGACCGAAGAGGAGTCGAAGTGGGGCCACGAGGGGCCGCCACCATAGGGCGGCGCGGCCCAGGTCTTGGCCGCGCCGACCTGTGGTGTGGGGCCCTCGTGTGGCCCCCCACATTGCCCTTCCGCCTACTTAAAGCCTCCATCGCGAAATCCCTGAGGCGAAAAACCACGATACGGAAAACCTTACTGAGACGCCGCCGCCACCAATCCCATCTCGGGGGATTCTGGAGATCTCCTCCGGCACCCTGCTGGAGAGGGGATTCATCTCCCGGAGGACTCTACACCGCCATGGTCGCCTCCGGAGTGATGAGTGAGTAGTTCACCCCTGGACTATGGGTCCATAGCGAGTAGCTAGATGGTTGTCTTCTCCTCATTGTGCTTCATTGTTGGATCTTGTGAGCTGCCTAACATGATCAAGATCATCTATCTGTAATGCTATATGTTGTGTCTGTCGGGATCCGATGGATAGAGAATACCATGTTATGTTAGTTATCAAGTTATTACCTATGTGTTGTTTATGATCTTGCATGCTCTCCGTTATTAGTAGAGGCTCTGGCCAAGTTTTTGCTGTTAACTCCAAGAGGGAGTATTTATGCTCGATAGTGGGTTCATGCCTGCATTGATACCTGGGACAGTGACAGAAAGTTCTAAGGTTGTGTTGTGCTTGTTGCCACTAGGGATAAAACATTGATGCTATGTCTAAGGATGTAGTTATTGATTACATTACGCACCATACTTAATGCAATTGTCTGTTGCTTTGCAACTTAATGCTGGAAGGGGTTCGGATGATAACCTGAAGGTGGACTTTTTAGGCATAGATGCAGTTGGATGGCGGTCTATGTACTTTGTCGTAATGCCCAATTAAATCTCACTATACTTATCATGACATGTATGTGCATTGTTATGCCCTCTCTATTTGTCAATTGCCCGACTGTAATTTGTTCACCCAACATGCTTTTATCTTATGGGAGAGACACCTCTAGTGAACTGTGGACCCCGGTCCATTCTTTAATCCTGAAATACAAATCTGCTGCAATACTTGTTTTTCTGTTTTCTCTGCAAACAATCATCTTCCACACAATACGGTTAATCCTTTGTTACAGCAAGCCGGTGAGATTGACAACCTCACTGTTTCGTTGGGGCAAAGTACTTTGGATTGTGTTGTGCAGGTTCCACGTTGGCGCCGGAATCTCCGGTGTTGCGCCGCACTACATCCCGCCGCCATCAACCTTCAACGTGCTTCTTGGCTCCTCCTGGTTCGATAAACCTTGGTTTCTTTCGAGGAAAACTTGCTGCTGTGCGCATCATACCTTCCTCTTGGGGTTCCCAACGAACGTGTGAAATACACGCCATCAAGCATATTTTTACGGCGCCGTTGCGGGGAGATCAAGACACGCTGCAAGGGGAGTCTCCACTTCTCAATCTCTTTACTTTGTTTTTGTCTTGGTTTATTTTATTTACTACTTTGTTTGCTGCATTATATCAAAACACAAAAAAATTAGTTGCTAGCTTTACCTTATTTACTGTCTTGCACTTTATATCAAAAACACAAAAAAATTAGTTACTTGCATTTGTTTTACTTATTTCAACATGTTTCCTCTTAATTTTACTGTAAAAGATATACCTGTGGGACAAGGGTCTATAATTGGAAGAGATAATATAGAAGAATTTTTCACCCATGTTAGTATGCATGAAGATCTTGAAGATATACCACTTGCAAAAGCTGTCCCTACTTATGAAGATGCCTCTTGTTTGTTTGGTACGCATGATGGAAGCTAGATTTATTAGTCTCAACCCCATGATACAACACATGTTTCTTACACTTTTCGATATGGAGCGGGGAGAGAAGAGAGATTTTGTTCTAAAAGTCTTAGTGCGAGAATTTGAGGATATAGCTATAGAAGCTAGAAAAGTTTTTATTAAGCATAAGAGGCTTGGCTTTTATACCGACTTTAAAAGAACACTTGAAAAAATGGATATGTATAGAATAAAATACACCAATAATGCTAATGATGGTGGGGAGATCAAAGCACCAATACCATGTAAACTCCTAGCTATGAATGATGCACTAGAAAATAACTATGCTTGGCTTGTTCCTGAAAATTTGTTCGACGAGAGTAGCAAGCCCAAGACTAATGAAAAGGGAGACGCTGAAACTTATGTATCCAATATACTATGCATGGTTGAGAAAACTCCAAACCCCGCTGTAGATGCACCACCCTTCGATAACACTTGAGTTACACTTTCTGCGCCTAGCTGAAAGGCGTTAAAAAAGCGCTTATGGGAGACAACCCATGTTTTTACTACAGTATTTTTATTTTATATTTGAGTCTTGGAAGTTGTTTACTACTGTAGCAACCTCTCCTTATCTTAGTTTTATTTTTTGTTGTGCCAAGTAAAGTCTTTGATAGTAAAGTAAATACTAGATTTGGATTACTGCGCAGAAACAGATTTCTTTGCTGTCACGAATCTGGGTCTAATTCTCTGTAGGTAACTCAGAAAATTAAGCCAATTTATGTGAGTGATCCTCAGATATGCACGCAACTTTCATTCAATTTGGGCATTTTCATTTGAGCAAGTCTGGTGCCCTAATAAAATCCATCTTTACGGACTGTTCTGTTTTGACAGATTCTGCTTTTTATTTCGCATTGCCTCTTTTGCTATGTTGGATGAATTTATTTGATCCATTAATGTCCAGTAGCTTTATGCAATGTCCAGAAGTGTTAAGAATGATTGTGTCACCTCTGAACATTTTAATTTTTATTATGCACTAACCCTCTAATGAGTTGTTTCGAGTTTGGTGTGGAGGAAGTTTTCAAGGATCAAGAGAGGAGTATGATACAATATGATCAAGGAGAGTGAAAGCTCTAAGCTTGGGGATGCCCCGGTGGTTCACCCCTGCATATTATAAGAAGACTCAAGCGTCTAAGCTTGGGGATGGCCAATGCATCCCCTTCTTCATCGACAACATTATCAGGTTCCTCCCCTGAAACTATATTTTTATTCCGTCACATCTTATGCACTTTGCTTGGAGCGTCGGTTTGTTTTTGTTTTTGTTTTGTTTGAATAAAATGGATCCTAGCATTCACTTTGTGGGAGAGAGACACGCTCCGCTGTAGCATATGGACAAGTATGTCCTTAGGCTCTACTCATAGTATTCATGGCGAAGTTTCTTCTTCGTTAAATTGTTATATGGTTGGAATTGGAAAATACTACATGTAATAACTCTAAAATGTCTTGGATAATTTGATACTTGGCAATTGTTGTGCTCATGTTTAAGCTCTTGCATCATATACTTTGCACCCATTAATGAAGAAACACTTAGAGCTTGCTAATTTGGTTTGCATATTTGGTTTCTCTAGAGTCTAGATAACATCTAGTATTGAGTTTTGAACAACAAGGAAGACGGTGTAGAGTCTTATAATGTATACAATATGTCTTTTATGTGAGTTTTGCTGTACCGTTCATCCTTGTGTTTGTTTCAAATAACCTTGCTAGCCTAAACCTTGTATCGAGAGGGAATACTTCTCATGCATCCAAAATCCTTGAGCCAACCACTATGCCATTTGTGTCCACCATACCTACCTACTACATGGTATTTATCCGCCATTCCAAAGTAAATTGCTTGAGTGCTACCTTTAAAATTCCATCATTCACCTTTGCAATATATAGCTCATGGGACAAATAGCTTAAAAACTATTGTGGTATTGAATATGTACTTATGCACTTTATCTCTTATTAAGTTGCTTGTTGTGCGATAACCATGCTTAGGGGACGCCATCAACTATTCTTTGTTGAATATCATGTGAGTTGCTATGCATGTCCGTCTTGTACGAAGTAAGAGAGATCTACCACCTTAATGGTTGGAGCATGCATATTGTTAGAGAAGAACATTGGGCCGCTAACTAAAGCCATGATTCATGGTGGAAGTTTCAGTTTTGGAC